>NC_092346.1:47135561-47735561 GCF_963676685.1 Mytilus edulis | reverse complement strand
ACTGGGACAATTTAGGTGAACGTTTGTATGTAACGACCACTGCTCACTATGTACATTTTAAAGACACTTAAACTATGGGGTCACCAAAGGTTCTCAACACCTTAATAAAGTAATTCGAAAAATTAATCAGAAATAACACGATGTTTTGATTTATATCAATTATATAAATCAAAACATAAAGGTAATTCCTGATTAATTTTTCGAATTATTTTATAAATAAAGGCGTTAAGAAACCTTTGGTGACCCCACAGTTTAAATGTCTATCGTAGGTACGTCGTGAACAGTGGTCGTTACAGACAAATGTTCACGTAAATTGTCTCAGTCAATGGATGAATTTAATGTGTCAATCAATGGCCACAGCCACACTGTTTTGAATTTCATTCTACTCGTCTCCTACAAGATCAATGATATACTTTTCTTTATCAATGATACAAGAAACCGAAATTAACAGAATATGGGGACAATGCATTCTGTTATTTGGTGCTTGAAAACAAGTATTGTATATAAAAAAAAACTATACTGTTTTTAAAGATATTCGTTGGACGTTTGGGTCATAATTCTCTTTGCAATCAACGTTACGACGTAGATAAGGGTTGTTAATAGTTATCAAAGGTAAACCAGCTGATAATTGTAAACAAATATTGTGATAGCAGTTACATTCCTGCCAATTAACCATTTGTAAATGAGATAAATACTGCATAAATTTACTGTAGGTCAAGTATTTTTTTTTTTAGATAATTAACAAGTATCCTTCAATGTTATTAACAATACGTATTTGATGTAGTTACACGAATACGAGACGACTGCACATAGTTTACATAAAAGTAATGAATAATTCGTTCATATTTTATTATTTTATCGTATTCTAAAATGAGCAACTCAGATTTATTAACCGAAATATTTTAATTTAAAATTTGCCAAATGCAGTTACACTTTCAAATGACTATAGTGATAGATTTAGAAATAATCACAATTGGCCAAATTTCTGTCATCAAACTGATACATTATCACTACTTTCGTAGAAAAATAAGGATCGCTATTATATCCTATCTTTTTCTGGTGTAATTGCTAGAACCTGATAAATGGTAATACTTCTATGTAAATAGAAATACGTTATTGGGTTATCAGGACTGGTGTAATTAGGGCTTTACTATATTTTTTGTGAGCTAATAGATGAATCGTTTCGTATGGAATTCTTGGCAGCTTATTCTATCTGAGACTATTATTTTCAAATACCAGTAAAACCCATTTTCTAACATAAAATAAATTGAATATACCTCAAAATATGACTGTCCATCTAAATTATCAGAGTTCATACGTAATTGCCGGGCTGTTTGTCCTGGTCTGCATGGGTTGTATGAGCTAACTGGTGCACAAAGAGCTTCCCTGAAAACAAATACCAAAATGAATAGTTGTTTTAAATGTTAAAAGATTACGCAAAATATTTCAACTCAGAATGTTATGCCAAATAAAGGCAACAGTTGACTACCGGTGTTAAAAATTCATAAATCGATTGAGAGAAAACAAATTTAGTTCATTAACTTAAACCGAGGACAATACATCAACTATAAGAGGAAAACAAAGAAACAACAGGAACACTGAAGTGCAACAAAAACAAACGCCAACATACATAGAAACGAACTATTTGTTAACAACTGTCATATTCCCGACTTGGTAATGTTATAGCTGAGATCACCCTTAGTTTTTGGTGGGATTCGTATTGCTTATTTTTTAGTTTTCTATGTTGTGTCAATTGTACTATTGTTTGTCTGTTTGTCTTTTTCATTTTTAGCCATGGCGTTGTCATTTTTTTTTTTCGATTTATGAGTTTGACTGTCCCTCTGGTATCTTTCGTCCCTCTGTTATAGTTGTTTTCACTGTACAAGAATAGTTAAAATTATACAATGCAAAGAGATAACAAGATTCAAAGCATAAGATAAACACCATGGCACAAAGGAAGAAAAAAAAGACAGTAAAAATCAACAAAATTGCACATTAAACTAAACAAATGATAAAAACGAATAAAGAAGGGTGGCTACAAAGGACAAGAAGTACCTGTAAGTGTTATATGATATTAACACACATAAATACAAAATAGGTTGTATCCCATAAAAGCGATAGAACCCAGAAGGAAAAATTGTTCTGTAGATTTGTTCTGTAAGTTGAATAAGTCAGTACTAAGAAAAGGAAGGTATTAAAGACCTCGCTGCATTTAACAATCCCTACACCACGTTGCATGTGTTTAATGGAATTTACATCTTACGGTCATTACCCTCAGTCGAATGCACCACAATATGTTTATGAAAGACACATAATGTTTTCCGCATTGAAGAGATTGAAACCAATGTATAAAACGTCATTCAAATTTTTGACTTGTCATTTTTAATATATTTTCCAAATGAGACGTAAACGACTATCTCCATATTTGCGCTTTATCATTTGCTTCTGACAGACGTCATCATGGTTATTCATGGTACCGACTGGGAAACTGATAAGGTTTTATGCTGTCTGACGACATGTAATGCTGGAATTATTTCTACCATAAAATATCTTCATTTTTGCATCGGGATTTTTGAACTAATACGTAGGATTCACTTTAATTAAGATATTATTCAAATAGGCTGAAATTGTCAATAAAGCTTACTCGACTATGCAAAAAGTTTATGACAAAGGATTTCTACAATACAAAAAAATCTTTTATGATAAAACTTAACGATGCCATACAATAAACCGACTTACTTTTATGTATAAAGCCGTTTATCGTCTAAAATATATGATTATATTATGTAAGTCTCTCAGTGTAACTCGTCAGTGTTTAGAAAATTTTTCCGATTTATGACATGTGGCGTCCCTTTATTTTTCTACTGGTTCCTCCGTTCCCTTATGAAATCATATAACGGATGCATAATGAATAATGCAGTGCCGAACATGCGTATCATGTTCACGCACCTAGTTTCTCTTCTTTTTGACTTAATACGACTTTAATTACTTTTACTGCTATGTGTGTATGTTTCCCTGGACTCGTATAGGGTTGGTGGATAAAAAATAGTTACATTTAAGGTCTTCAACAGTTTGTTAGTAAATCTTAAGATAATTCAAATCAATATTTCTTATTCCTGAAGACTTGTAATACAAATGAATGACAATTGTAACTTTTACATTAGTGTCCGTGAATTTATAGGTTAAAAAAGAAAAATACAACGAAACACAAAATGATAAAAAAAAACTGTTTACACCATGCCAAAGTTTTTGTTATTAGGGAACTATCGGTTCTCGCGACTTTTTGAAAATGTTCAACCTATGGGAAAGGATACTCATGGTGATATCATATGACGTCATCATTAGGTATTAGGGGACTAATTAATTTAATGAATTATTTGATTTAGAGTATAAGCTCATAACAGAGTGTTAAAAGAGGGACGAAAGATACCAAAGGGACAGTCAAACTCATAAATCTAAAACAAACTGACAACGCCATGGCTACAAATGAAAAAGACAAACAGAAAAACAATAGAAAACATGACACAACATAGAAAACTAAAGAATAAACAACACGAACCCCACCAAAAACTAGGGTGATCTCAGGTGTTAAGTTACTAATAACGGCTAATTAATTGATATTTTTTATGACACACTTATGTGCTAAGATGGTTATCTCTACCCTTCATTTGTATTAATTAAATGGTAGGTAATACCAATAGTATTTCAACTGATCGGGCTGAGCTTACTTTTTAATTTGCATATGGACAGTCTATTTGAAAATGTGTGTGATAAGGATGATGACCGTTATAATTATAATTGATTTCTAATCGCCTATCAGTGTCACCAAACTGAAATAGAAATGAACATAGTGTATGACATGGGACAAATAACTGGACACTTCATTGCTGAGTTTACCCCGAAACACCTGTCTATACATGAACTGATCTCAAATAAGCGAACTGGTTAAACCCCGCCCAGTCAACCGACATAAATCAAGTAATAAACGATTGTAAGAGAACCCGTAGTTCCCCTTCTACTCGTGTCTATTTCCCCTTAGAACTCTTTCAATGAATATTTATCATTTGGTATAACAAACACATCTATGCGGTTCCTGAATGTGAACAGACAAAATAAAAAAAATTTCTAAAACTTTTTTAGTTTTATTTAGTTGTTTTGTTTTGAAATTTAATTCTTTTGGCTTTTTGTATTTTTTAGAAATCCTGAATTACCTGTGTGTTGTACTTTGGAAGATCGTGTGGTCATCATCAAAATTACAGCCATCAGTACCTGGACATATACAGTTTGTTATATGGCGGTTTTCTGGTCGTCTTGTGCCATCTTTGAGCAATCTTCTTTGGAAAAATATATCACCACAAGTGGCATTTGCAGGACAGAACAGTAACTTTGGTCTCTGAAAGAAACAAACCAAAACTTATATTTAATGTGACTATTCATTCCTGATTGTCACTGATAACTGGAGATAAAAACAAGCATTTAGTTTAATTTCTTCACACGAAACAAATATATATAGCATGTATTTAGCGTATATTGTTCGTATTGTGATTCAAATCCTCCATAGTTACGATAGCCAGATTTTCCAATCAAAACATCGTTTTTTGTTATTTAAAAGAGACATGTATCATACAGGACATTCAATATTCATTAATAGTTTTGATGCTTGAATATGAAAAACGTCTTTCAGATTTGCCCTAAATATTGTGAACCCAGATATTACAAAATGTGTAAATAAAGGCAACAGTAGTATACCGCTGCTCAAACCTCATAAATCCATGGACAAAAAACAAAATCGGGGTAACAAACTAAAACTGAGGGAAACGTATTAAATATGAGAGGAGAACAACGACACAACATTAAAATGTAACACACACAGAAACGGACTAAGCATTAGACAAAATCCTATGAGAATAACAAATATAACATCAAAACCAAAAACATGAATTTATAGTAATGTGAATTCACACTAAAAAATAAGAGAAAAACAAACGACACAACGGAAACACAACGTTAAATGTAACACACACAGAAACGAACTAAAAAAAACAATGGCCATATTCCTGACTTGGCACAGGACATTTTTGAAAGGAAAGGGAAAATGGTGGGTTGAACCTGGTTTTGTGGCATGCCAAACCTCCCTCTTTTATGGCCATGTGAAATATAACATTAAAATGACAACACAACATTACAGGACTACAATATAAATAAATAGGAGAACATAATTGACAAAGAAACACACGAATAATAGCTAACAAAAGGCAAAACGTTTACGCCAGAAATGCATTTTGTCCACACAAGACTCACTAGTGACGCCCAGATACAAAAGTTTGAAAGCCGAAACAAGTACAAAGCCGAACAGCATCGAGGACCAAAAGTTCAAAAAAGTTGTGCCAAAAACGGCCAGTGTTTTCTGTTAGGTACCAGAACATCCTAAAACTATGGAAACACCCAATCAAGCAGACTTTATCGCGCAAGAAAAGGATGAATATTCAAAGTGGATATTAATCTTGTCCAGTTTGCTACATTTGTATGTAAGAATTTGGTAATTTCACTGCACGAAACAATTACATATAGCAAGTATTTGGGGTATATTGTACTGATTGTGCATCAGAAATCTAGATGTTCTAATAAACAATTGCTGCATACGAAATCTAGAATTACTAATAGACACGTGTAAAGCATCGTTTTGTCACGAGTCAAAAAATGAAAAGTATCATACATTACAATCAATATCCAATACTAGTATATATTTATGCTTAAAACATGTCTTGTTTTAACAAATACGTTTTCACCAGGATACTTCAAAATGTTTAAAACTACGGAACTACGTAGCCAAACAGACTATCACTCAAGAAAATGAATGAATATTCAAAATTGGAATTATCTTATCCAGTTTAATGTTTCCTCGGCAACAATATATACATGATATATATATGTAATAGAACGCTTGGACTACATGATTTTACTTTTAGCTTTAGACTTTCGATGAATGGATAGACTGTCTGATGAAAGTTGTCAGTCATTCCGTAAATAATTCACCAAATCATATGCCTCAGATCTTAGATATTCCTAAAAGTAATGAAGTAGGTAAAAGGGACTGATATGAAGAATGTCTTAATGAGTTGGATGCTGGAATTAATAGACATTTTAAATACAGTTAATCGACGATGTTGATAAGACTTTTCAAGCGCACTAAAAAGCACGATTGCAATTCTAAAAGATAATCTTATTTTGTACAAAAATTTCAAATATCTTTAAAGCCTAATTAAAAATAATTTAAATGAACCCACTTAACCACATTTTCTGTCTTTTAAATTTGCCGTTAATACACCAGTCAGACGCATTCGACTTTAAAAAAGACGCTCCTAGAAGCCTGAACCGTTAACCAGACAACTATCCAATTTGGATGGTATTTTTTTTTCTGGCCATCATTTTTTTACGGAAATCAATTATCTGTTTTGAAATATACCGGTTTTCGAGTGTTTTTAATTGGAATAAAGCTCAATGGATTATAATTTCTCCAGTGCCAAGATCGTAATATATATGTTTATCATTAAAATTGACTTCAGTTTACTCTATCTTTACAGTATAACACCCAAAGTTCATAAAAATTATCCTTAATGAACTGTCACATATTCTTTAACAAATAGTAAGTAGATAGTTTTTGTTAAGTGATTACATTGTCAATCGGGCATTTCTCATAATCTTTTTTCATGTTTACAGTTTCTCTCTATCTTTAATATTTTGTAAAATAACAAAAAGAAATGCTTGACAAATGTTGTTAATAATGGGCAATTATGACCACAAGGAAATCAATTGATGGTTTCATTCATATTAGTATTTTTTTAGATCATGTTCTGCTGATAGTTTTCCTTTACAGTTTCCGATTATTAGTATTTACGCTAAGATGTCATTAAATATAATTGGATATTCTTTATCTATCATGTTTTTCCTAAATATAAGGTCAAACTGCTGAAGGCAACTTCCAAAACTATTGAAATCTATATTATTGTTTTTACCGTTATATATTGGTGTCATCATTTTCGAATAACGCCGTCAAAGGACCTTTCTAATACATATAAATAAAGGCAACAGTATTAAACCGGTGTTCAAAAGTCCTAATATTTTATAGTTTCCAAATAAGGATAGAAAGAAATGTTATAGTTGACATAGTTTTTGTAGATATCGCATTGCTGGCCATTCTCGTTGTTTTTAATTTCCGCGTGTTTCGCCATTATTGGTAAACATCGTAATTGTAGGGAAACAACTATCAGGAGTCAATAAAACCCTTCAGTCAATAATATAATCATTGTAAATCTGGTATTGATGACTATTTACGCTGATAGCTGTTTTTGTCTATTAAATGGTTTCAGGACAAAACGTTAGAATTGGTAAAACAACTTGTAAATTGAAGGGCAGCAATAAAAGCTTATATTATAGACTATCATCATATAGATAATTGATGGTTTCATTATTCTTATAATAATAGATTAAAGATGTTATAGAGATCCAACTCAATATCAGTTGATAGCTATTTATAACAATGCCTGCAGATATGTAGACAATAATTCTTTGTAAACTATATTATTCTAAATAAACAAATGAAATCTATTCGCCAGAACTCACTTAATAAACCCAACATTATTAATAAAGTAATCGATATCGTTTTAGAGTAAAACATATAAAAGATAACAAGAGTCACCAATAACTTTGAACAGTACAAAAGACTGTATCAACCACCCAGCTACTAACACAAATTTTGGTAAAAAAAACAACCAAAAAACCCAACGAACAACACTTGATCCCTTTGGTACAGGGGCAAAATATAACTAATTCTTGATATTGTCTTCATGATCATTAGTTTTACAAAGTGGAAGACTTTTCTTTTCTTATTGTTAATTTTTCGTTTCGTATGGAGTGTACGAATATTTTAAAGTTAGTTCGATATGCGCGTGTTTAAAGGGACGTATCATATTACAATGAATCCAAAAAGAGACTTCTACAGCAAGGATAAAATTTCGAAATAAATTATATCACACATATGTCAATTATAAATCTAACAAGTTTATGAATATCATTAAAAATATTACCATTTAGCTTTAGATCAACATATATTCGCAAATTCATAGATTTTTTTGGGGTCTTTTTGCATTAGATTTGTGTACAGGTTTGTTCTGGGCATTGTGCAAAATTCATGCCTTTTTGCACTGAATGTTGCTTTTCTGCAAGTAAAATTTTAAAACTACGACGTCCAACATAAGAGTTTACTGAACGAGAAGAATTTATATTAGATATAATCAAATATAGATTAAAGGTTGCTTTAAATAACTAAAAGAATCCATTAATACAATAGCGTGTTGTATTGTTTTGATTGTACCATACGTTTGCTAAAAATTTCCGTTATTATGAAGCAAAGTGCTTTTCCTGTAGAGAATTTTTGTTGTGAAATCTGAAATAATTACAGCTTCAATCTGCCTTTTTTTGAAAAATTAAATCCAATTTAAGGAATGCACGGTACTTACATTATCAAAAACATGATTTAATCACAGAAGCTTGTTTAGAGGGTCAGACACGATGTTTTACCGTCATGGCTTGCGCTGTTCTTTACAAAATACCACGACCTCGTCTGATCCACTATACAGTCCCCTGTGATTTTATATGTGAAGTTGAAGAAAAAAAAATTTTTTTGTTGCTGTAATTGTGGTGTTAGATTTGAGATATATGTATTACAAGTAGATCATACTCTACATGTATATGATAAACAAGTTATAAACTCTTGTGATAGATAACGTTTTTCTCGTCTTGTTAGGCGTTTAAATAACAGCCTAGAGCTCACACCGTTGGAATAAAATTGATGAAACTGAAAATATATCTGTAAATATTTATGATATATGTGGTTATCAATACATAAAATGTCTACATCCAAATCTCGGTCATGGAAATTAAATGCAAATTTTGAGTTCTTGCCAAAAGACGATTTTTATATGAGTTTCAAGTGAAAAGATGTTAACAACAAATGTGTTTTTTAAATCTTGTTTGTTATTTAAAGAAGGAGGTATAAGTGAGACAACTATAGCGGCCTAATGATATCGAAACTTTGGAAAGTGTGAAAAATTCTACAAAATATCTGTCTGTCCATGGAAGTGTTTTGACAGGATAGTACTTCTTGGATTTCGCTCGAACTATATACCAGTCTTTATATGTCCATATACCTGTATTAGTTCACTCATATCTAATTTTGTCTGTTTGGGAGTATTTAATTCAAAGCAACATATTATTATTAATTCAAGAGGATACATTTGAATAATTTCGAATGGGGTCTCTCAGTTATTTGATCTAATCATATAGAAAAACATTATAATATGTTGTCTCGATTAAGCATTGTAAAATTATTTATCAAATGGTGTTATGTTGATTCTCTATGACATCTTCATTCTACGATAGTATTAATAAAACTTCCAGTTGTCTCTATAATAGAACTAATTAATTCTGCCCTTTAATCACGAGTTGTTTTACCAATTTTAACGTTTCCTCCAATTGTCTTGCAACTATTTTATAGATACAAATAATCAGTGTAAATGGTAATTAATTCGTGATTAACAAAATGTGTAGCAGGACTGAAAGAAAAATTGACTCCTAATAGTTGTTTCTCTCAAATTACGATGTTTTCAATATTGGCGGAAAACGCGGATATTAGAAACAACTAGAATAGTTAACAATACAAGATCTAATAGAATGCAAATATGAACTGAGGTATAAATTGCTTATTATAGAAGTGATTGCCAATAAATACGGTTTTTGTCAATTATTGCATTTCTTCCTATTGTGTATATTTGGAAACTTTTATATGTACTTGATAGAACGATAAAGGCGTTAGCTTAGATGACACCAAGATATTATAGTTAACATAATATTGTAAATTTCAATCATTTAGGACGCAATTTGACCTTATGTTTAAGAAACATGATAAAAAACAGGTAATCTAATTACGTTAAACGATACCTTGCTTTAGGAATAACATTTTTTTTAATGAAAAACAACAAAATATGTAAAAATTGTCATTTTTTTAAATATTATAATGTCACTGAGATCGACATAGGCAACAACATACCAAACACACAAAAGCTCATTTTAAGACGAAAAATATTATTTTTTAGTTACGATGTTCATGTACAATGTTGTAGCATTGATATGAACACAATATTAAATCAGTATCAAAATATATATACACTCACGATAAATATACAATATTAGGTCAATTTCAGGTAAATATCAATTTTTAAGAATTGAATGCTTCCTTTTTGAATGCCTCTTTTTGTAACTTCATTGGGGTGTAAAAGCGTTGACCGAAGTACATTTTATATTCCGTGCTTCATTCTAAAAATGTGCGCACGGTCAATTTTGCGTAAATATGCCGATAGCATGCTTTTACTGTGCATTTTACACCACAATACATATACAATATTAGTTCAATGTCAAAAAATATAAACCTTTTTGTATGAGGACGAGAAACTAGGGAAGGCCGAGGTACTACCGAGCTCTTTTCAAGTTTTTTTGCCGAGCACAAAAAAGTTTATATTTTTATGACATTGACCAAATATTTTTTTGTATTGCAACTTTAATTAAATTTAGCTATTTTTAAAATTTGAAGCACAAATTTCAAACTTATTGACATTGCACAAAAAATAGCTGTGTTACTTTATTTAGGAAATAAACACAAATAGTTGCATTATAAAATACATCTATCAGTTAATTTGTGTAAATATGCCAATAGCATGCTTTTGTCGTGCATTTTACAACCACAATACAATATAAATAAATTTGGTGTATTTACTGTTTTCTGATTGGTTAATATTATTAGTTTTATTTTCAATGTTGTCAATTTTGATGGCGACACGCCCACTCTGACGTTGTGTATTCATACGCCATTATGTGTACGTTGTTATTGTTAATATAAATAATATGACTAAGTTCTTTAAGCCTTATTTTTGATAGAAATTTATTTATAATGAATGGCAATAATTTATTTTGATTTTATTGAACCATAAAACTAATTTTTGACTCTTCACATTTTACATAATCCGCTTCTCGGTTTATTCAATGAATTCAATGAATCAAAACAGAATTTGAAACAGAAACCTTTCTAAAACGTTGCTTAACTAGAAGTCAGCGATCTTCTATTTCACGTATGCGTTGTGGGACATTTCCTTTAGAAATCGAAAAGGGACGAGTTAGAAACATTCCAGTAGAACGCAGAACTTGTAAAATGTGCGATACAAACTCCGTTGAGGACGAAATACACTTTTTGATCCACTGTCCCAAATATACAGAGAAAAGAAACAAACTGTTTGAAAATATTTGTGTAACATTCCGTAATATATCTGGTCTTTCTGACACTGATAAACTGTGTGAGTTTCTTTCTAACCACAAACTTAGCAAACTCGTGGCAAATTTTATAGCAGACTGTTATCATATCAGAACTTTAACACTATGATCATTTGATTTGAAATTATTTATCTTATCTTTTTTGCAATTCGCTTATATATATAACATGACACTAAATTTTATGAACAATGATAAAGTCTCTTAATTATATGTATGTTAAATAACGATTCAAACAGTGCATCATAAGCCTATTTGGCTGGCTGAAGTTTTATATTATGTATTTAATGTAACGATATACTTTATATTCAGGTTGCACTATAATAAACAATTCTTCTTCTTCTTCTTCTATTCAATGTGAAGAGTCAAAAATTAGTTTTATGGTTCAATAAATTCAAAATAGATAATAGCCATTCATTTAGTAACAATTATGATAAAATCATGCTTGTGTCGCACGTTTACAACCAAAACCCAACGTGACCATTAGTTCATGGTTTTGTCAATTGCATGCTTTATTGTGCATTTTACAACTATAATTACACCTTATATAAGAATCCTGGATTTTGATTGGTTGATAGCCAGTGTATTTTTCACCAATTTACTGTTATCAAATGAATATCGTTCATTTTTTAACGCCACAGGGGTATTTGCCAAAAGGATTTGCCTTTTTTACCCTCTCTGCCGTGGTATTTGCCAAAAAATACTCTATCCGACTGGACGCTTGTAACGTCACGATCATCAATGCGTTTGTGAACATTAACATTCGGTGTAATTAAGCAGATATAGCATGTTCTTGAGGGGTATTTGCGAAAAATACCAGTCTTGAGAATGAATTTCCCTCGACTTACGGCTCGCGAAATTTAACATTCTCTCGACTGGTATTTTTCGCAAATACCCCTCCTTAACATGATATATCTGTTTAAAATAAAACGGAACTATCAAATCGTGCGATTATTCCGTTATCGTGCTTTTATTGTGCGTTTTTAAGAACTAAAATACAACGCAACCATTAATTCACATGATAATGCCGATAGCATGCTTTAATTGTGCATTTTACAACTAAATGCAACGTCACAATAATTAATTAGAAAATAAATCCACATTCATTGGGAGAATATCACCTGCAATTCATGCATGGAAAAAAGTAAAACCACAAACATACTGAACTCCGAGGAAAATTCAAAACGGAAAGTCCATAATCATATGGCAAAATCAACTGATAAAACACATCAAACGAATGGAGAACAACTGTCATATTGCTGACTTAGTACAGGCATTTTCAAATGTATAAATGGTGGAAAATACTCAGGTGTGAAGACTGAGCATGAACATAAAAAAAGTGTGTTGAATACTGAAACAAACCTAAGTTACATTGCTTTGATTGTCGTTTCGCGATACCAATAAAAAAAGTGAATTCATTATTCCCTCAGAATAATCGATGTCGTTTATATTAAAATCTGAGAACTTGCTATTTCGTACACACGTACCCATATTAAATTATTAAAAAACAATTTTAATACGACTGATCAGCGCAACTTTAAATATCTTAAGTGCAAACATTTCACTTTTAAGATGAAGCCAATAGTTCAAAATTAATCTTTTATATATTTTTCGCCATTGCATTTTGCTGAAAGGAAAGTGATGGATTGCAAATTTTAATTATAATTGTAACAATTGCCAATTTTCAAGAATAGGACCAATAACGATGACATTCATTGTAAAGAACAATAAACAAAGACAATTTTCCTTTCACTTACTGTCGTATAGTTCTTTTGAAGCGTTGAGGACAAAGTTTATTTCTAGACATATCCTTTATTAGTGTTTCGATCATACATCATGTAGATGTACATGACTGAATTTATTAAAGACTATTTTTTTTGGCAAACTCGTCTGAAATTGAAGACCGATCGTTCCTTGAGGATTGGATTTAAATATATGCTTTTAAATAATCAATCACAATTAAGAAACAGTTGTGAATCTTTAAAACATCTGCACGTTTATATTTTTATTTCAATACTATTGTGTAAGTTCAATAATAACTGGAAAGAGGTTTCGTGTTGAAGCATAGTGCATATTACCATGACGACGTCAATGAATTAATTGTTTTGTTGTTGTAATCTATATTATTACATATGCGTCAGTTTTGCATGTTTTTAAAACGTTTTTTTATTTATTGTTCCAAATAAAGACCATGTTAAAACCATGTAAATGAAATATGTCGAAACAGTTAAAATGCTGACTATGCGGTATGGGCTTTGCTCATTGTTGAAGGCCGTATGGTGACCTGGAGTTGTTATTTCTGTGTCATTTGGTCTCTTGTGGAGAGTTTTCTCATTGGCAATCATACCACATCTTCCTTTTTATGAAATCTATCCAGTTAAAGTAATATTTATTTAGACTAAGTTACAGTATGAGCAATATCAAAATTGTTCGGTTACCATAAGACTGTATTGATTACTTAGCAGTGTTTGACCAAGAGAAGTATACACCTCACCTCTTATTATTCATATTATAAATTGACCAAAGGAAAACAACAAAGTTTAAGTCAGTCACACTCTTTTACAGGCCGGGTTTACTCACAACTTAAAATTTTTTTTTTCTATTAAAAGGACAATGGTGCCACATGCAGCAGATACAGGTTTTGTATTTTTCAGGGTTATTTGTTTTGTGTTGTGTACATATGTTGTGTGGATGTCTATGTGATTACATCGTTTGTGCTGTTCTCTATCTTGATTTTGACCGTACTGGTTGTTATTGTCCAATGAGCTGTTGCATGATGCATCATCACCTAAAGTGATAAAGTATTTTACAGGAGAAATACGTTGGTAATTACCGAATCTGTTGGGACTGCCAAGTTCCCTGGTTTTTGAAAGGTTCAAGTTGTTCAGTCTTTTTTTTATAATTTTAAAGTGTTTTAAGAACTGTTGGTTTGTCTGTTCGTATTTTTCTTTTGTCATGGTGTTTTCTGTTTTGTTGGTTATTAGTTTATTTCATTTATCCATGGATCAGCAGTTTATAAATCTGTACATGAAACACATTCCCTTTTAAACTTTTAGATTTTTTCTATTGCTATGTTATTGTTTTATAATCCATTACCCTCTTTGCAAATCAATCAAGCAACTGTAAAATATCATGCAATAATAATGCATTGGGGAATAAAAATACATTTACAAAACAGTAAGATAATAAAATGTTGGTTGTTAAAAGCATACAAATTTTCTTTAAGTGGTTTGATGAGACATATGCTGCTAATTTTGTTCATTTCTTTGTTAGTTTTTGTCGAGTTTAGCAAGCGAATCATGTTTGGAATTTCCATCTATATTTACCAATTCTATTAACTTTCAACTTTCAATAAACTGACACTTACATATTTCTTTCTCTCTCCACCGTAGTGGTTTTATACATTTCACAATTAATAAGATGTAAAAGATTAGTTGATATAGATAAGATCGAAACATCAAAACACACGTAAAACGATTTAAGTGACCGCAATGAAGTATTTACAAATAAATAAATATTTATAGATTTTGAATAAATAAATATAAATAGATTATGAATAAATAAATATATTAAAATAAATTATCTGTTTAATTTATTTTCAACTCCCTTTGACTCAAGACGACTCAGCGCATGACTTACTGTAAGGACACATGTCTGTTGTTGATATGTTGAGCTCTTGATACATGTAACTAGTATGTTATTTAGTGTATGTAAGTCAGACTGACATATACATTTGGTCAAAATATATCAAATGCAAAAGTAATTCAGCGGTACAAAAACCAGACTTTTAAAGGACAGTGTGTTGTCTACAACAGTAGATAAATATCTATACAATATGCAAAGCTCCTAAGACCTTTCGACTCGAGAAAAAAGACGTGAATAAATTTAACAGGACTTTCAAATAAGTTATTACATACAGATAGACTCTATTTCGTTTACAAAATAGCCAGGATAAAAAAGCATAAAGTGCATCGACACAGAACACTAGCGCGAGATGAAACGCTAAACTTATATTGTCCTATATTAAAGAAAAGTAAAGGATAGTTGGTACCCATCAATGACAAAAAATCGGTACATGCACAGCAAACGAACACATAAAAACAAAGGAACACCGCTTTTATTGCTGTTCTTCATCGCAAAATCCCAGTGAGGTCTTCAAAACGGGCCAAACATATTATCTCCTCAGAGCAAGTTGAAGACAGTCCGTAGCACAGGTTTGAGTGTGTTTTTTGGCAAAATAATCAAGAAAGACTAGTCTTACGTACACAAAATGATAGTATGATATGTAGGTAAACATTTAAAATTAAATTCTATCTAAAATTTAAAAGATATACATCCAATATAAAGTAAACAAAATCCCCAAATATATCGCGCGCAAAAAAAAAAACCACAACAGAAGACGAGGTTAGCATGTGTTTATTTTAAACATCATTCGATAAAATTGTTAACATGTTATGCTTTCATGTACTTGTGCACCCTGATTTGTGTTTTTTCATAATATGACCAGTTTTCCCCATTTTCATTATTTTTACGTTGACACGTGCTAAGTACTTATACTTGTATATGTTGAACATGTTTATTGAGGCCAAGGATATTACGAGTTCCAAGTATGTTAACTCAAAATTATCTAACAAATATTCTTACAATAAAACCCATAATTAAAAACGGAGATTGTCTGTATGAGGTACGTAAATCCAAAGCATTGTGCCATGTATTAACCATAAAATAATAATCAAACGAAAAGTAATTACCGGACAACGACATTTTAATGTTAAATTGTTCATAATTTCAAACCTAGGAAACCATTTATCATTAAAGTTCAATAATTTACTGCTTTTCAGGACATCATATTAAAAGAATGGATCTGAATATTGTATACAGTTTATCCATTTAATTTAAAATAAGGAGATGAGATATGAGTTTCAATGAGACAACCATCCATCAAAGCCCAAATGACGTAATAGATTAAATCAACCATTGGCCACCTTACGATCTTCAACAATGAACAATACCATTACCGTGCAGTCAGCTATGAAAGGCATGTTTCGTAATGGATGCTTTATATGGTCTTAAATATTGTCTTCCGGACGAGACTAATGGAAATGCCTCCATAATATAAAATTTACGATTCACTGAAAGGATTTTTTTTTGTAATAAGGGACTAAATTTACATTTACATCAACTTAAAATATACAAATGTATACAGCTCTATGCGTAATTGAAATTGTAATAAAAAGTAGTAATCGACTGGCGGTGACATCTCTACATCGAAACTAACCAATAATTGTATCGAGTTACGTCTCTTTCAAATACAAGCATCCATGTATTTCATTTATACATCTTTAATAATAATACTGAATTTATATCTTTCACAGTATAGTTTATTAGAAAATTAATTTATTCAAAATATATGAAAGAAAAATCATTTACACAAAATGCACTTAAGTAAAATTGATGAATAGTTGTTCTGTGATGCATTATTTCTTCGTTCCAAAACACAATTTAAGCTAATACAGTTGTCTTAAAAATAATACAAATAATAACAGTATCATTTGTTATGGTTGTAACATTTTTTTTCATTGAAAATCAACCAAAACGTTGAAATATTAGGGGAAAGTTTTTTTGAGAGGGATATATTTGCGAAAAAAAAGTAAAAAAAACTTTTTGAGAAAAGGTACAATGTCATGGGCCACAACAATAGATGTGAGACAACTACCCACAAAGGACCAAAACCGAGCGCATGTAAACAACTATATGTCACCATACGACCTGCAACATTAAGCAAAATCCATACCTACAGTTAAGCTATTAATTACGCCGACAAGATGATTTAAACAAGAAAACGAACGGCTTGCTTTACTAAAAAAAAAAATGTCAGCTTCCTACGTCAGCTTCTATTACATACACCTTTCGTTGGATAGACAATACAGAAAATGGAGGAGTTAAACATGTTTGCGATTTTCCAACCATTCCTTAACCTGGGACAGTGGTGCAACAGCACAACATAAAAAGAATCTGTAAAAAAAATGTCGGAAAGACAATCTAAACTTATAAATTAATCATGTGTCCAAGATCAAAATCAGTTGCTTATCCAGGGGGTGTAGAGGGCGTAGGCCTCCTATTTTGATAGCCTTAAAAACTGTTATATCATGTTTTTCACGATTCATATGATTTTATAGTATACATATAATCCGTTTTATTGAATAACGCCCCCTTTTAAAATTCCTGAATATGCCCCTGAAAATATTAATCAGTACACTTCCAGCAGATTTGGTGTGTATATAGAGAATATATCATATGTCGTATCATCCCGAGACATCTATTTCAGCCCAAGGGCCTTTAGGCCCGAGGGATGATATTGGTCAAGGGTGATACGGCATGTGATACGGATTTTGCCATGTATTATACGCGTTAGCATATATTTCAACAGAAGAGTATTATATTATATGAACTGTTTTCTGATCCATAGCACTGGGTTACCTTCAGTTCTACTTTTGTCTTGTTTAAAAGGCCTTAAAAGAACTGCTCAATTACTTATCCGAAGCACCTGGGTTACCTTATAGAACTAATTGCATAACAGTGTGGACGACAGTAAAACGTTTGTAGGTTGTAACTTGTTTGTCAACGGCTATGATTTTATGCTCACCCAGTCTGTCAGAGGCCTTCCAGTGGGGTTGAAATATTCACTTGTTACACATTCCGATACATAAAATGAAACTTTCTTTTTACAAAGCTTGAAAGGAATTTGTTTTAAATATTTATTATAATCATCACATACAACCGTGTCATTTATAAGAATAATAATGTTCAGAGATGATATTATTTAATAATAATAAAAAAAAAATAGGTTTATCCATTGTAAAAAAAACTATTAAGTTGATGGGGTTAATTAACAAAATATCTCATTGATTAAGAGCACAGCTACTTCTACGGTGTGATCATTTAAGAATGGCCTACTATTTATTCAATGCGTATACATGTGGGTTTTGTTTGTGAAGAGTTCTGGATAATTAAAAAATCATTTGATTTCTTTGTTTAATACCATAAAACGATTCATTCTTTCAGATATTTGTCACTTTGCCTTATCTTCAAGTCCAA
The DNA here is from genome assembly GCF_963676685.1 of Mytilus edulis. Classification (NCBI taxonomy): domain Eukaryota; kingdom Metazoa; phylum Mollusca; class Bivalvia; order Mytilida; family Mytilidae; genus Mytilus; species Mytilus edulis. The sequence goes on along the minus strand of NC_092346.1, from coordinate 47,717,084 downwards.
CACAATTTCTCACGTTTCTTACAAAACTTATATTCTTGTGATGTATTCTTTTGTTGAAAAAAAAAATGTATAGATATAGATAGATATAGGAAGATGTGGTATGAGTGCCAATGAGACAACTCTCCTCCCAAGTAATAATTCATAAAAGTAAACCATTATAGGTCAAGGTACGACCTGCAACACGGAGCCTTGGCTCACACCGAACACAGGCGCTTGGGTGCTGTTCGGTGTCACAGTCGCTTGGGTGTATGATACAGATTTTTTTTTTTGATTTTTTTTTTGCTGATTAAAATATTCAATTTTCTATATTTATAATACATATCTATCACTTCTGTGCATGTTTCACCTAGTTTCGAGTGTTTTAAACGACCCAGAGAAAATACCCAATTTTACTATCCATACTAGAAAGTATGGATAGTAAGTATGGATAGTAAAATTGGGTATTTTCTCTGGGTCGTTTAAAACACTCGAAACTAGGTAACTAGTATGGATAGTAAAATTGTGTATTTTCTCTGGGTCGTTTAAAACACTCGAAACTAGGTGAAACATGCACAGAAGTGATAGATATGTATTATAAATATAGAAAATTGAATATTTTAATCAGCAAAAAAAAAATCCCCCAAAAAAATCTGTATCATACACCCAAGCGCCTGTGACACCGAACAGCAAGTTATAGAGGGCCCCAAAACTACTAGTATAAAACCATTCAAACGAGAAAACCAACGAGAAACGAAAAACACATATGAACTACATAAACAGACGACATCATGCATTGTAACTTTTAAAGCCAATTAAGTAAAAAAAATAATCTGAAAGAACGTGCGATATCATATTAGGAAAATTGATGGTCAAACCATAACAAAAAATCAAGTAAATAATTTAGTTTTCAACCTTTATAGCTTGCTGTTCGGTGTGAGCCAAGACTCCGTGTTGAAGGCCATTTTTATTTATTTTCAAATTACAAAGGTTATTCCTGATTAGTATTTTTAATTATTTTATTTAGGCGTTTAGAACCTTTGGTGACCTCACAGTTTAAATGTCTATGATAAGTACGTCGTGAGCAGTGGGCATTACAGACGAACGTTCACCTAATTTACCCCAGTCAATGAATGGCCATAGCTACACTGTTATGAATTTCATACTAATTTGCGTGCTGTTGTTTTAAAAATATTTTGTTTATTATTGTATTTATTTGTGAGGTTTTTTTTTTATAGTTGCATTTAGTGTGCCAAAAAATATGAAAAATTGACGTTCGTGACGTCACATACAATATGATAACTACTGGCGATGATATATAGTTCTGCACTCGGACATTTCCTCGTACATGATTTCATTTCAAACGGCGATTTCTAAAGCGAAATTCCACCTGAAGAATTTTGTTTAAAGACCCTCAGTTATAGCTCTGAACATTTCGATTTGATATATATATATATAGAACAAAATTATAGGGATCATGTTTAATTAATGTTAGTGGGGGAGGGGGAACAAGCACGGAAATTCACGATTTAGAAGCGCTACACTGTCACGAAAATCCGAATACTCACCTAATTGCGCAAGTTTTGTATTAGTTCTTTGATAACGGTTTAAAAAATAACAAACACCAAAAAAACCAAAACAACATAGAAAAGACATCACTTTTGAAAACAATACCGTATCAATGTTACTGAAAGCAATCTCATAATACTTGGTCTGATGAATATGACAATCTCATAATACATGCAGTCAATATTCTAATGAAATGCAGATGAAAAGGTTAAATATGTAAATTTCGTAATAGACATTTCATATGCGTTACATAAACGATCTTTGCATCTAAGGATTTTATAATAATAAGCACAAATTATTTGGTAAATAGACCAAACAATCCACATGTAACCTTTACACTAAGCATAATGGAATCTTTAAATAAACTAATTAATTTTACACAGCAGCTGCATCGGTATGCTCCGTTTGTTAGAATGCTAAAGGTTATTTCATTTTAAACACAGTTAAGATATAATTTAATACAAAAATAATATTACTGATTGATTCTGAAGCAGTTTCTATCCAAGAAATTATTCTAAACTGGTTAGTAATTTAAAAAAATGATTTCCTCGTATCCCAAAAAAAACATAAAACCAAATCAATTTTTAAATACGGTGACCTATAGCTGTTAATTTCTGTGGCATTTTGTCTCTTGTGGTGAGTTGTCTGATTGGCAATCATACCACATCTTCTTTTTTTAAAAAGCTCATACGACTTTTTGGAAGTAAATACAGAGAAACATTACAATAATTGCTACGGCAATTTTTAGTTACTTATAGTTTCTAAGAACCAATAGCTATTTTGACTTCAGCAATTATAATACTAACTTAAGTTTGAAATTACAATAAAACAATATTTCAGAATGACAAAATTAATGTTTAAAATCAGTCGTTAACTTTTTTTTTTAATTTTAGACGCAGCTGCAGTCATGTTTCAATAACAAAACATAATAATGTAATAACCTTGTCAGAATGTTGACTTTCGGTTCAAAAATAAAGTTCAACTTGACATTTGCCATAATTGAAAAGTTTTAAAAGCGAAACTGAGAACACAATCACACTAAAAATATAGAAATAACATAAATTATAAAAAATTTAGAAATAACATAAGTTAGAACAATTCGATAAAGAAATAAAAACACAAAAAAAAAAAAAAAAAATAAAAGATTAGTTTAAAATAGGAAGAAAAAAGTAATAGTTACCGAAACGAAATCATTCCTAATTTCTTCTGAATCATCTTGTCCAAATGTATACGTCACAAAACACCCAACAACTATACAGAGTCTTACAAATTCCATAATATCGCAAACTGCCAAAAGATATTCTCAAACTTTTATTCGCCTAGTTCTGTTACTGTTATAATTGACAAAATGAACAAAGTGAATGGTAATATACAGGTTGGGTAGGATGTAACTTACTTATCGATCGGTTCGGCGTAATCTGACTGGCGGGAAATAATGATAGACCACTAAAATAGCACGGAGATAGTTATGACACGAACAAAAGAAAGCATCGTTTATTGAAGCTACTTAACTAGGATCATTAAGGAATTAAAGGGTATAGTGAATGGTTATTTTTAAACGTAATCATTTACATGTCAGAGCTAGTGACGTTTTAAGCGTTTAGGTTACTAGTACTTTATTTTAATTCTAAAATCAGCGTTCGTTGCATGCGATAAACAAAGATATTGGTAGTTAATCAAATCTCCAGTACATTAAACGAAAATGAGAAAAAAATGTCCACAACTCTTTTTAGGGAGCAACCATTAATTTCATGTATGGTAATTTGTTTGAGTCAGAAAAAAAATATTTAGTTTTCAACGTATCAATCAAATTATGTTCAAAAGTTAACACAACACTATAAGATATGGTGAAAATCTTGGTTCATAATATTTTTTCCCACCAATGAATATTTTTCGGTTGAAAAAAAAACATACTCCCCCCTTTACGAAGTTAAAAGGTTGTTCCCTTAGTACAGAATTTTAGCTCCTAAACATATATATTTATTTTCTTTTGTATCCTTACACTGTTTACAATGTGAACCCAAGATATATAAAAGGGTATAACTTTGAAAGTGTTACTTTTTTTTAAAAGTGACGTGTACTAAGTTTTGTTGTCTTTAATACAATAATACATTAAAATTCTAAATATGGTTTGTATCTCTTTGATGACAAAACACTGCAGCTGTTATCGCCATCATTGGTGAAATACAATCAAATAACTCGGACAGTCTACATATTTATACATGATTCAATGAAATATAAGAACATAATGAATAGAAATAAATTATACATATTTTGTAATCCTAACTGTAATAAATATGACCCTTGTGGTCTATAAGATGGTGTAACAAATATTATTGTACAATAAATATCACACTGATTTACATTTTATGTTTTATTAAATTGACATTTTCACATGTAAAATTAATAATTTAGTGAAATTAAGCACGAATGAAACTACAAACTGTGAAATGGACACATAATCACCAAAATGATAAAGACAGCAATATAATAAAGCGAGAAATTGTAGGTGCTTCAGTTATCTGTAAATATATAGGTATTAAAGTAATGACTATAAACTCTCCAAAGTAAACGAAAATTAACCGTCTTCAGATCTATCCATAAGTAACTCATGATCCTACATCCTGTCGATACTGTTTACTTATATTTTGGTATCCAAGGGCATGCGTTTCTCAGACGGTTTATGATTTTTTTTACACTAAATTCGTCGGATGTGTTACAACTTAGTACAGCAGAACATGATTTATTTATTACTTGAGATCGGCTTTGAACTATATATCAGTAAATGCGAATACTCTTGTTTGTACTTTGTGTCTATGGTTTTTATGTAAGTTAAATTGTTTTTGGTGCCTCTTATAGTTTTTTAGCGTTAAGTCAATTGCAGGTTTTTTTTAACAGTCTGTTATTTTGTGCTCCAACACCACTGTCCAAAGAAAGGGTGTGTGTTGAACGCCATAAAACATATGCAGCCCGTCCCTTTCTTGGTCTGTCATATTAATTCGTTGTTTTGTTCAAATAAGCCTTTAGTATTCTCAAAAGAATTATTTCATAATTTTTGACGTCACGACTTTTATATATTGCATGAGGTTGTCTGATTAGTCTTAAATCAACTGATTTTAACTTGGGTTGATAGCATTATACATTTCCCTTATTTTTATACAGGACGATCGGGTCACATGATAGTCTTTTCTTATATGCTTTGTCTGTATGCCATTTGTTTTTCTTTGTCGCCATATTTGTCGTTTTTTTGTTTTTTTTTTGTTTTTTTTTTATAGTGATTTAGATTTTAACACAATGTTGACCCTTATTTTTGACATTTTTATCTATTATTGCTGTTTATCTAATTCACACATGGTTGTCAATATACATGGAATGGAATTTTATGCGAATGTCATAAAACTGAGAAGTTTAGCTAGCTACAAAATCAGGTTTAAATACCATTTTCTACACAAGGAAATGCCTGTACCAAGTCAGGAATATGATATTATTCGTTCGATGTGTTTGAGCTTTTGATTTTGTCATTCGATAATAGACCTTCAGTTTTAAATTGTCCTTAGAGTTCAGTATTTTGCCTTTTAGTTTTTTAACTTTTTACCGAAGACCAAATATCTATGACCCTAGTTTTTCGTTGGTGAGAAACAGTTTAAATTTGCATTTTAAAAGTATTTCATACAATTGAAGAATATTTTACTTTGAATAGTATTCCTTATGACATGTTTGTCTCGGTTACCGTATCTAATTTCCTTATAATTCTAAGAGCACCACGACCAATTTTGAAATTAATCTACTTTCAAATGAAAATTACACTTTTGATTTGTGCCGAATCGCTTTCGTCGAATAAACTTGATATAAACGTTAGCTGCATGTTTTTTTTCAAACAGATTTAAAAATATAAATATATTCATTTAACTTAACAGTGAGCCTGTTAAGGTCGCATAACATCTACAATTCGTAACCCCAAACATGTTTTTTTTCTTATTTCTTAATATGCATCGTAATAAGTTTCTAAGAATTCTCACTTTTTAAAAATCCTAGATAAACTTTATATCCCTTTAAAGAAACAGTCAATTATTGGATGGTTGTTTTTGTCTGTCTCTGTTTCTAAGAAAGCAACAATCAATCTCTATGTGCGTGTCGTGTATTTTTAAGCAGATTCTACGGCGTTAATTGTTTGAGAAGATTTTCTAGCGAGTGAATCAATTTCTTACAAGTGACATCATACTGTTATATTTAAACTAATTCTAAGTATAATTGCTGATGTTGAAAATTGAAAAAGTCTTAGACAGATTTTCTCTTAACAGAATTTTTGAAAAGTATCATAGATATATGGTTCAATTCGTTTTCTCGAGTTAAATACGACCAAATCACGCTAGGTTCTTCATTAAAAAAATGTTTTATAATGACAATCGAAAAATGACCGTCTAGATTCAGAAGTCCAATAACATTATTAACGCTTTATTCTTAGCAATTGCTTGTGACAGAGTATCATTTCATTTGGACGAGCTGTCAATTATTACTGAAGTAAACAAGCGCATGAACGTGTTCTCCGATAATGGAGATAAAAAAGTGTTTAACTGCTCCTTTATTCTACGTATTAATGGAGGGAAGCAGTATCGGTTTACACTAATTAATGATTCTTGCGATCATTTATAGGGTAATTACTCATTGATGCTAACTGGAGCTGTGTTGCAATAATCGAGAAGGCAACAAACAATCAATTTAACCCACTATATATCTAACAAACTATAACAAAATTGTTGATAAATATTTTTTTATTTCGGGAGCTTGTCAATTTTGTTTGGATTATTACGACTATATACCAGAGTTCATTTCTATATTTGATGTAATATTGGCTTCGAAATCGTGATATGTTGTGTTAATTATTTTTCTTAATTGAAAACTGCTTCTTGAATGAAGTATCGCCAAGTTGGATGTATATTTGGACTAGATGTATCGATGAAACGTTATTTTCACGACATATACAGAAGTTATCGGTTATCATTGAGGCATTTACGTCACTAACTGTACAAAAGGACGAAAAAGGAATATGGTTTTATTATGGTATATTTTAATGTTGATGTCATTGAAGAAAATACAATCTCCTTGAAGGTTAATGTAGATATAGATGGTGCACTTGCGAAATACACTATCATCGTCATCGTTTTCAATATTTATATTATCATCGTCTCCCTCGTAGTTGTCATCTTTGTCAGTTGTTGCTTGCTCGTTTGGTTATTATCAACACTCTTCCTAGCTGCCGACTTGTGTGTTAATCTCTATCTTTGTTTTGGTCTTTCCGAGAATCCTTCACTCACTATTATGCCTCGCCATGCGTTTTAACACAACAATTTTAAGTGCCATACATACAAGGCCCAAAACAGTTTTCTAGAGTTAATTGCATTTATGATTAAATCACACAACGTTCCTTGAGGTACTAAGGCAGCAACCATTTGATTTTCGGGAGGGGGGGCTATGGTTTTTTTTTTTCTGTACAAACTGTTTTTTTTCGCGACAAGTCGAAAATATTTTTTTTCTTTCAATTTTAGCATTACATATAGTGGCAGCTGAGGGTGTAACAAACAACTTTTTTTTTATCAGAATTCAAAACAAATTATTTTTTTCTCCAAATACTGGAAACAAACTTTTGAACCCCCCCCCCCCCCAAGAAAATCAAATGGTTGCTGCCTAACTTTGAATTACCGTTGATGACAATTTAATCTAGAACGAACGTGTTGGTCGTAGTGTAAGAATATCTCACTAAATACATCTCATGTAAATTTAGAGAATATTTGCCCTTCCACGTAAGATCTTTTATATTACAAACATTTTACCATACATTGACTACTGTAGTTCAACTTCCGGGAATGTATTCCATAGATTCCTATAAAATAATAAAACTCCTGGAAAAGAGTAGCAATAAATATATTTGCATATGAAAAATAACTTGGCCTGTCACGATGTTTCATTTGTTCATTCCAGAGATTATACAGTATTCATCTGCGTATCTAACTTAACTGGAAGAAAAACAAAGTCTGTACATAAGTAATATATACGGAAGCGTATTAGCGACACACAATTTATTTTTTATTTTTCTTCCTATCTTTGCGTTATAACGCAAACCTTTGCGTAATAACGCAAACATTTGTTTTATCTTATTTCTTATTTAAGATTCAAAGGAAACAGTAGTTATTAATGGAGGAGGCTGTATATATTAAAATTTATCACCTGTGTAGTCATTACATAGTAAAATGCTTGAATAATTAGATCATATCATTGACTAATAATGCGCAGAATAATATAAGAAGATGTGGTATGAGTGCCAATAAGAAAACTCTCCATCTAAGTCACTATTCGTAAAAGTAAACCATCATAGGCCAAAGTACGGTCTTCAACACGGAGCATTGGCTCACACTGAACAAAAACTATAAAGGCCCCCAAAAACGACATTCATGTTACTACTAGTATATATATTACAAAGAAAATTGAGTAAATTGAGGATATACCGAAGAAAAAAAAATCAACCTTGCTAATATAGCTATAACCGAATATAAATATACTTCCAAAGTAAGACCTCGTTTGAGAACTGTGTAAAGTAGGTTAGATTCAAACAAGCTACCCTTTGGCAATAAATGTATAGAATGAAGATGTTTTATTAATAAAATTATGTTCTCTCTATTCAAATTGCTACACAAGCATCTTAAAAATACTTCATTATATTGAAATGAAAATTCAATGACTTTCTATCAAAGAATCTTGATCATATTCTAAGATTTAAAAAAAAATGTTTCCTTATTAATAATTCATTTTAAAGCAGAAAGATCATTTTGTCTATTTGACTCGGAGGTTTCACAATTGTATGACGTTATTTTTTATCTTTCAATTTAAATATGACTATATACTAAACTATATCTATTTTCTTGTTAAATTATATACTTTTCTGATGCAGAAATCAGTTTTAATTTATGTATAATTGCACTTCAAGTGTTCAATTATTCCTATGCATATTTATTATAATAATTTGGCCTTGTATGTATGTTTCTTTTTTTATCTAGTAAATCACATTCGAAATGAATGACAGACGGACATATATACAAAACTTAATGAATAACAGAAATCAAGATATTTGCGTTATAACGCAAAGGTTTGCGTTATATCGCAAAAGTTTGCGTTATATTGCGTTATAACGCAAAGGTTTGCATTTTAACGCAAACATAGGAAGAAATTTTTTTAAAAAAATGTGTGGCGCTAATACGCTTCCGTAAATATACGGTAAAACAGGAAATATATTTTTACAAATTTCTTTCGAGATAATAGCTTTTGATCAGAATCAAGCTTCTGTCCAAGTTTGGTAGACATTTTTAATCTACGATAGTTTTAATCCGGCCTATGACACTGAAACTGCGTTGATTCAGCTATGGCATTGGTCACAGGAATTATCAATTCTGCGTTGCATTGCAACTAGCAGAACACCCCACAGACACAATATTTGTCTGCTATGAAAAGATGGGAAATAAAGCGCTGGTGATAGGAACGAACGCCAATCTGATCTCAATGTTAACGAAAACTAGAATGCAGACCAAGAAAAGTAGCAAAGCCGGGCAAGTCATTTTGTTTTGTCTATAATAAAAGTGAGTTTATTCAAAGAAAAAAATGTTAATTTCAAGCGATCCATACACAATTAAATTGAGAATGGAAATGGGGGATGTGTCAAAAAGACAACAACCCGACCAAAAAGCAGACAACAGCCGAGTATACCAATAGCGGATTTTTTAAATTGAAATCAAATGTCATCAAGTTTATTTTCCCTATATATCATAGATCTTTGAATATGTTTTACCTAAATGGATGTCGGAAAGGCTAAAATAAAAGTGTTAAAATATTAATAACAATACTAAAATAGTGGTAATTTCAAACGATCGAAATACAAGTATGATCAAGTATACCAATAGCTCATTTTTTGAATTGAAATAATTAAAATCAAATGTCACCAAATACATGTTAGGGACTGTACCTTTTTGATTGACCTTTGAATATGTTTTACCAAAAAAAAGCTGACCTTATCCGACCCCCTGTTTCAATGATTATATCTGGAAGTCAGTGCTGCGAATAAAATAATATTTAACTTCTCTAATTTATCATCAACTGTTTTAAATTGTTGAATTTTGAAATGAATCACTTTTTTGTATTTTTATCTTGCCTGTGACATAGCAATTCTTATCAGACAACTGTGGCGGTGGATCTAGCTCTTTTCATATAAAAGGTTATAATTCAGAAGGCAGAAGACCTGAATACTTCATATCTGAAGCCTGTCTGTTAACATTGGCCTAAATTTTATAAGACATTAGTGTGCTTGCTATACGCAACCATTAAAATGACTGATCTTCATCTAACTTTGCCATTATTATCATGTTTGATGTCAACGTTAAGTTTCCATGATTGAGTTAGTTTTCAGATACATGTACTATAAGTAACAGGTAAACTGCATTTTGTATATATATGCAATGATTGTAAGGTTTACATTCCGTTGTGGCAAATTTGATTTCGTGATTATGTTTGTTCTTTGATACTACTAGCATTAGGTTAAACTTATATTAGGTTTCTAGAATAATTGCAAGATATTAACGGTTTTGTTAGCTGGGTTCTGACAATGACTTATTTTTTATGGTTCATTGGTTCGTGTTTAATTTTCTTGATTCTGTTAATCTTTTGCGAAATTATTTGATGAACAAGTATGGAATTCTGGTTGGGTGCACATATATATTTAAGTGGCAAGTTTCATCTCGCGTTGACATCATTTAAGTAGTTTATCGGCCAATATTTAATGTTTGTGATAACGTCCGTTTAACAGATACTATCAGCAATGATTCATTCATATTTGTTGTATTGAATGATTTTAATGTGCATTAATCTTCTCTGGCAGGGTCAACTGACCTAGACCTAATTTTCATGGTTAGTTGATCTAAGTTGAATTTTGGAGATCATGTTGTATGGATGAATTTTCAGATGTACATTTCGGTCTGACAAGGTTCAGCTGAACTTGACCTTATTTTTATGGATTACCAATAACGTAAAGTGCATCCAAACCTTGTCGTAAAGTCTTTCCATTAAAATTTTGTCATTAAGAAGGCGGGGATTTAAGAGTGTAAACTCTTTTTGTCTTCAATACCAAATGGAGAGATACGTGAACCTGATTGCTGATGAAACACATTGTATTCAAAAGCTTTGCATACAGAATAAAGAAATCCTTTTCTAAAACATAACATTTGAATTTCACTAAATTCCTTATGGACATGATGATAGAGGATTTCTCAAGATAAGAACGAGAGCGAATTTTTGTCAATAAAGATAATTTGAAATACCAATAATTCTTAACTAGCAAACACAACATGGGATTTGAATTAGGGTTTTAGATGGATCAATTATTTAACCTTCTGGTTTTCAGACTATTTACATTTAAAATGATTTAAAAAAAAGAAAGAAAATGAGATATATTACTAGTTACACAGTGTGTAATTGTCCTAATACGAGAATTTATCGGGTCAATAAAATTCATATCGGGTGAGGCGAAGCCAAACCCGATATGAATTTTATTGACCCGATAAATTCCGTATTAGGACAATTGAACACTGTGTAACGAATTTATCCTGATTTTGTTATATTACATATTATTATATTTAAATTCAATGTAAGGACAATATCAACCAATTATATTTTAGATATGTAATCTAAAACTGTGAAAAAATAAAATATTAGGACTATGAAGCAACTCATTTTTTATTAGGTCAGTGGTATAAGGGAGATAATTCCAATTGACGTAATAAATAAAGGAGATAATTCCTATTGCCGTAATAAAAAATTGTACTGAAATTTATTAGGACAATATCAGCCAATCAAATTGCGAGAAGTTACTCTAAATCAGGATATTTAAATTACTCTAGACTGCTAAGATACAATACAATTAAGGCATTTATAGACATTTTCCCAAATCACTTCTTTAATATCCCCTTCGTTGAGTTCAATATTTAACGAAATGCACGAAGAACTTGTTTTGGTAGGAACATAATGAAAATGATAAATGTAATTCAAAGATTTTGCATGGATTGAAAACATTGCAAATAAACTCATCATAGATACCAGGACTAAATTTTGTATATACGCCAGACGCGCGTTTCGTCTACAAAAGAGACTCATCAGTGACGCTCGAATCCATAAAAGTTAAAAAGGCCAAATAAAGTACGAAGTTGAAGAGCATTGAGGACCAAAAAACATGAAAAAGTTTGGCAAATCCAGCTAAGGTATTCTATGCCTGAGGTAGAAAAGCCTTAGTATTTCAAAAATTCTAAATTTTACATTCCTTTATGATTTATTCGATATGTTTTACGCAGATAAATTCATCCTGTGCCGTTTTACCACCCTTCACGTTATAAAATAATTTCCGTAGTTCTTTTGAGAAAGTAAATAAATGATTGCAACAATATCATTACCAAGACATTTCAATACATCAACCGCTTTCTGTCCATGAATATACTGTGGATGGTTGAAAGATTGGGACTTATATCTGCGAACATTTTAAGTGCCTTATACAGACGCGATTAATCAGTAAATAATACAAGGAAATGTTATCATTATAAAGAACACTTTTGATGTTAAGAATATCAGATTTCGAGATTCTGTTAATAGTTAAGACATTAAATTGCGGAAAGACAAAAATTGACGCAATAAACTCGGTGTAAACCAATGATTAATTTTCCTTCGATTAAACCGCTAGGCGAAATCTACAATAATTCGGGCAAAGATAAAGGTTCGTTATGCATTTCAGTGCTGCTCAATTGAGATAAGCGAACCTAAATGACAGGCTATCATCACCGACATTGGTTTTTAATTAAATAATATCAAGTCAATGCTTATGATGGAAGAATCATTTTCATCATGATTGCTACAATGTTTTTTATTTAAACTTCAGAATTCTAATTATGCTGTTTTTGAATGACTAAATGGGAAAGGGAAATTTAATGACGATTTTGTAAAGCTAGAATTAGTGCAAAATTAGAACAACGGTTGCTGAACAAATGAACTCGAAAGTGCATAAAAATTGTATGTTATTTAATTTCATTTCGAGAAGAAAATTGCATTACTTTAACAAGGACACAAAAGAGGATTGGTTTCATTATTTCAAATTGCAAAATATATTGTTTAAGAAACTTCTGTGAATTAAAAGAATATATTTTCAAAGGACAAAACATCATGCAAATTATATTTGTTCTGCTAAAGAAAGTTTTAAATTAATAAAATTTGCTAAATTTAATGTTTCAGAGTTAATGAATTATTTGCATATTAAACGAGTTATGACTCAGTTATTGCCGAACTGCATGTTTTAAAAATATGTCAAGTAAAGTATTGCATGGTATACGTATCAAACACAATACTATGCAATGTTATAGTTTGTAATACCGTTTGGAATCCTTCTTTGTGTTCTAATTTGCATTTGCGATCACATGGTTCATTTCCACATGTACACTTAGCAGGGAAAAGGTCAAAGATGAACAAACTTAAATTTCATACGGTTCAAAAACAAAATGCTCTTTTTAAGCTTCTGCTTAATGAAATAAAACAAGAAAACAACTAAACCTTATTATGGTTTTTAGTAAAACGTGTATTAAAAAGTCAATGACATACAAGTTTACCACAACATTCATTTGAAAGGTTATACTGCACACAAAGCGAATACCGTTTGAATCATTTCGAAAATACCTGTGGTCATTCAAAACATTAACGCAAACATTTGGGTCGCATTTCGTACTGCAATAAATGTATTTTTTACAGCTAGTATAATTATGCTTGTTCATATTCTATACTACCGCCATATACCGTTAAGGTATTTGTTTCTTTCTTATGTATAGACAAGCTGATGCTACCTCACATGTTGCTAGAATGGCTTAGTTATTTCGTGAGAATGTTCGTTCTCTCTAGTACACAACCATTTCCTGCTTTCTTCTGCATGTTGTTGGATAGAATAATCATTTTCATCCTGCATTGGGGAGGATTATATAAGGATAACTGGATTTAAACATTTCCAAAAGCATCCTACTTTCAGAATATCAAATTATGATCACCTAAATTTAGAACAAGACGCAGCTTTTATGGAATGCTTTTATGACGTCCAGTATATGTATGTGTTTTTGTTGTGTCTGTACATATTTTGTGTTAAAAATGGCTATCCCATAAAAACCATTACTTTAATTCGAGCTTTTAATGACCCATTAATGGCTAGGATGAAAAATTTTGTCCTGCTTTTTTTTTAGTTGTAATCTCTGTCCTGCCTTTTTATTTTTTACTCTATTCGGTCCTGCCTTTTTTTTTACTAGTTTATTCTGACTTTTTTTACACAAATTGTCATCCTGCCTTTTTTTTTTTAACAAGTCTCTCATCCTGCCTTTTTTTTTACTCAAAACTCCTGTCCTGCCTTTTTTTTCAAATTTCATCCTAGCCCCCCCCCCCCCCATAAAAATCAAATGGTAACTCCCTAAGGTGTATTCACAGAGAAGAAAATTCCAAGAGAAGGCTAAACTTTATCCGTTAGAAATCTGCAGAAAAACTAATCTATAGAGGAAACATTACTAGTAACTGCCATATCCAAGTTCAGCGATTTGGCTCAGATTCTAATTTGTTGATTTATAAGAAACTAACACGTATTTTCAAATAGAAAAGCCACAGTTGTAATATATCATTATTGTGTGTGTATTTAATACAAGAAACAATCTTTTTAACAATTGAGATGACCTCCAAAGAATGCTCAGTGATAGTCATATGTTCTGACATAAATATAAATACCCAAATAAGCGCGTGCAATCGTATAATGATAATATTTTTTTATAGGTATTCATAATGAATCTAGGGTCTTTGCATTGAAAATAAACACATTTATTCTAAAACCAGTTGTTAGCATTCTACGGGTTACTATGTTCTTCTCGTATAGTACTATTTTATGATTGTATGCCAGTATGTTACTTAATCCTTAACGTGAAAGATTGTGCTTGATTTTCATATGATAAAAATATATTATTAATTGGGGTCTGGAGCTGGCATTTCAGTAACTGCTAACGGTTCTTTGTTAATTTATATTATCGTTGTCATTTTGCTTAGTTTCTTGTGTTACCTTTCGTAATGATTTAGTGAGCATCAAATGTTTTGTATTAGTGTCTTACTTAAAATTGAGCCGTAAGCGCGCTTGGAGAAAATAGGAGCGGAAGATACCGGTATTATATAAACATGACGTGTTCGTGCTTAGGAATCATTATTTTCTTTTAAATTGTTTGCCTATTAAAGAGGTATGAAATTGAGGATATCTGTCATTGAGATAGCAACACAATATCAAAAGTCCGTATGTAACAATGCGGTCTTCGATAATTTACAAATATATGTTTTTGAAATTCCATGCCAAACTACATACTAGTGTAACAAATCGAGATTTTTTTTAAATAATGAATATACCAAAAAGATCTGTCATTTAAATCAATTATTTTTGGGCAAAAAACTGATAAATAAAAAGCGAAAACGACTGAATTTTAAAAAGGTACAGTAGAACAGTTTTCCGTTAGTTTTTAAAATATCGAACACACTTGCGAATTTCCAGATTTTTATCATCTTTTGCATTGCATTCGGAGTAAACAGTCTATAAGGTCAAATTTGCGTCAAACATGCATCTACTTTTGTTATCAAATTGTTATTTGGAAAATGTTTTTAGATATTTGAATGGTCATTAGAAAAAAAGAGACATACGGTTGATGCATGTCCTTGATTGCATGTGCAGAAATTATTGAAATATCTGTATCATATGAAAAAAATAAAACGAATCCATACCTGTAATATATCTGCATAGTCTCAATTTGAGAAATAGAGTCGGTGAGCAGCTTAGGAATTCCAAATACAACCACTAGTAGCAGAGGATCAAGCGTAATTGTTTTTAAACCTTTTTATTATTTAGTTCCATGTTTCGTTCTCTTTGAGAATGTATTAAATCCGTCCTTTTTATACGTTTGAAGGGACAATGTATTCGCATTTTTTTTTCTATTCATAAAGATATTTATTTATTTGCTGTTTCATAAAGCCGCTACCGTCGCTAAATGTACAACACAAAAAATCGCCATATGCTTGTACGGTATCCAAACTTTTTTTTTTTTTTTACTTAGAAGACAATTTTGTTACAAACAAAACACCATAATTTGCGTTCAGTAAAAGGGATTCATATAGAAATAAACAAATCTATTTTGATAAAAGAGTCAATCAGCTGGTAGCTTAATATAAATCTAGAGATCATTCCGCATGAATAATTGACCATTATTCATTGACTAGGACTTTAGCAATTAATAAACCACTGTAGAAACAGAATTTTACAAATTATTCGAGTCAAGTATTCCAAGGCAAAGCTCGTGCATAGATCAAATAACTACATTAACGAAGAAGATACACATTTCTTAAAAATGCATTATCAAAATTCTAACGTTAGGCTCTTGACAATCCTATTTGAGCAATGTTTTGATGATCTATGCTCCACTTGTAGGTTTATCCATACCAAAAAATATGAAAGTTATAGATGTTGCATTAGGCTAAGATTTGTTGGCTTTTGGGTTTCCTTCTTCATGATATATGTTTGTGCCTTTAAGTTACATAAATATAATACAAAATAAATACCCCAATTACCATGTTAGTACCAAAAAACACTAACATTTAACAGAATGGAAGCGACAGATCTCATACATGGTTTATGCTTTGCAGGTTTGATTTGGAATGATCGATTGAAACATATAGTTCAAATGGTATTATCTCCCTTTAACCTGAATATTAAAATCAAGCCTTTACAAAATGAAATTCCAAGACTGTTTCGATACGACTTATGTCTTTTATCGGTCGACTTTTTATTCACTTTTTTTTTTATTTGTGCTTTATATCAATCTAGTGATTCAATCGCTTACATCTGATTTCACAGTATGTGTTGTCAAACATCTGTCCAAGGTAAGGGGAGCAACAAACAATGTTTCACCTTGCCACATCTATAATACTAAAATAACGAGGTCCTTTTGTTTTTCACATAATTAATAATGCCAATAATTAACAAGTTCCGGTCGAATCTGATACCGATACCAATAGTATATTCACCTGTTACCTATTACCTTATCTGTACGTTCCGCATCTGACAGGCGCACAACCAAACGGTGTATTCGATTTTGCTATATACACGGGTCATAATCACAGGGTTGACACTACTAAATTCAGTCAAATAGTTACCTATTGTAGTATTTTAATCAGTAAGACTTAACTAAAAATCTGGACTTAAAAAAAGGCGTATAGGTACAGTTTTTAATTTGTTAGCGGGCATGATGTAAAACAGCGAATCAAAGAATTCAACTTTATTGGACAATGCTGTTGATTAAAAAATACTCAATTCCAGGACCTGAATATTACCAATCAGTGATATTGTTGGCTTTTTTCAAAACTACCTCTACCCTTTTTTATTGGGAAAATATGCGTCATTTTTATCAAATTGGGAAATTTATAATGAAAGATGAATGTGACTAGAACTTCAATTTGCAGACCCCCTTTTGAGAGGTAAACCCTCATTTGAAATAAGACCCCTTATTGTCAGTGATGATACATAAATAGACCCTCAAATCTGCACATATAGTTATTCTGGCATGAAAATGGTTTTAATGAGTGTTTTTCAGTTTGTATTCATGCACAATTACTACTGAGACTGCACTGTTTGGGAAAAAAGTTGTCTTTTTGGGAATACTTTTAAGCCATTTTTTTTTCAAATTGGGATTTTTCTCCAGGGGAAAAAGCCTTTATTCTCCATTAATTTAAGGCAATCAATATCACTGCCAATTGTTGATAAGTGCCAGGTCTACGGGTTCAAACAGAAAGATTTGAAAGCAGAGAAAACTGTGTATCTTATAATCGGCACGACTTTATCAGATGACAATACCAATACTAAAATAAGGCTTACGCATAGTTATATACTTTAATTCAGTCACGGACTCGTGATATCACGGGTGTGTTCTAGTTCTTTATATGAAACTGACCCAAGCCAGAAAGCGGTAAATTCTGTGGTCGTCGTTGCTGCTGACAATTTCTTATTTCTCATTTATTGCTGTAAAAGATAGTAGACATAGTAGTATTAAGCATGCTGTTGGTTTTTCGTTTTAGTTGTTTTACATTTAGTTTTTCCGGGGCCTTTTGTAGCGTATTAAATGATGTTATTTGATGTAAGCTTTCGTAGCTTTGTTTATCGTATCGTTGGCATCTACTATCTTTACGCGGTATGCAGGTGTTACTTGTTAAATGTCCTACGGAGATTTGCAATTGTTCCTATTCCTAGCTGCTTTTATGCCCTCTGAATATACATATTAAATTTCGCAAATTTTATTTCATATATACTTAAACGTTATCAGAACTTCTTAAGTTCCAGAGGAATCAATGCCAAATGTCTTTCATTATTATAAAGTATCAACATTTTCTGTGTATTACTGACTGGATGACTCCGATTTACTATCGCCACCACCCAAGAATACTGTTGATGGGCTTGTGACCCCTTTATATCTTAAATATAAAATGACATACGAACAAAAGATACACATAAACAAGGATAACCACGTGTAATAGTAGAAGGTCGATTTTTTAGTTGTGCTTGAATACTTTTATAAACCTGATTTCTGTACGGGTCTTCCTTCTGATGCCTTCCCTAGTTTCTATTGCTCAGTTGACATTCGTTTCAAACATTGGGTTGCTGAGCACATGCAAAGCACATTTAAAACAAAGGTAAGGTTAAAAGTAGACTGGACTAAATGTGTTAAGGCATGTTTATTTATTGACTTGCAAGCTTCTAATACATCAGCAATTTATTTAAACTAGAGGCTCTAAAGAGCCTGTGTCGTTCACCTTGGTGTATGTGAATATTAAACAAAGGACATAGATTGATTCATGACGAAAATGGGTTTTGGTGATGGTGATGTGTTTGTAGATCTCACTTTACTGAACATTCTTGCTGCTTACAATTATCTCTATCTATAATAAACTTGGCCCAGTAGTTAGATTTCTACAGTGTCAGTGGAAAAAGTTAGTAAAAATTTACAAATTTTATGAAAATTGTTAAAAATTGATTATAAAAGGCAATAACTCCTTAGGGGGTCAATTGACCATTTTGGTAATGTTGACTTATTTTTTGGTCGTACTTTGCTGTACATTATTGCTGTTTACAATTTATCTCTATCTATAATAATATTGACGATAATAACCAAAAACGGGCAAAATTTCCTTAAATTACATTTCAGGGACAGCAACCTAACAACGGATTGTCCGAATCATCTGAAAATTTAAGGGCAGATAGATCTTGACCTGATTAACAATTTTACACCTGTCAGATTTGCTTTAAATGCTTTAGTTTTTGAGATATAAGCCAAAAACTGCATTTTGCCCCTATGTTCTATTTTTAGCCATGGCGGACATCTTCGTTGGTTGCTCGGGTCACCAGACACCTTTTTTTTAAACTAGATACCTGAATGATGATTGTAGCCAACTTTGGTCCAGTAGTTTCAGAGAAGATTTTTGTAAAAGATTACCAACATTTAGGAAAAATGGTTAAAATTTGACTATAAAGGGCAATAACTCCTTAAGGGTCAACTGACCATTTTGGTCATGTTGACTTATTTGTAAATCTTACTTTGCTGAACATTATTGCATTCTACAGGTTATCTCTATCTATAATAATATTAAAGATAATAACCAAAAACAGCAAAATTTCCTTAAAATTACCAATTCAGGGGCAGCAACCTAACAACGGGTTGTCTGATTTATCTGAAAATTTCAGGAAAGATAGATCTTGACCTGATAAACAATTTTACCCCCATTTCAGATTTGCTCTAAATGCTTTGTTTTTTAAGATATAACCCAACAACTGCATTTTACTCCTATGTTCTATTTTTAGCCATGGCGGCCATCTTGGTTGGTTTGCCGGGTCACCGGACACATTTTTAAACTAGATACCCCAATAATGATTGTGGCGAAGTTTGGTTTAATTTGGCCCAGTAGTTTCAGAGGAGAAGATTTTTGTAAAAGTTAACGCCGAAGGACGACGGACGCAAAGTGATGAGAAAAGCTCACTTGGCCCTTCGGGCCAGGTGAGCTAAAAAAGAATTGAATGCATCTTCATCGTACATAGTATCCATTTAAATGCTAGTTCAGAGTGACAATCATTCATAGTCTTCTGTTTTATTGCAAAAATTACAAGAAAATGAAAAGACAATTGAGATGTAAATGATCCGCAAATTACGATTACAACAGCAAATTCTATATAACACAGCTATAAATCTATTATTTAATAATAATGTCATTTAATTTATCTGAGACATACACAGTATGAAACAAGCAAGAACACAATATATATATTCATCATTTATTAAAAAAAAAGCCCAATTATTAAAAGCCGGTTTGTCACTAGTGTATTAGCACAAACATTTCTCGTACCATTCAACATTGTTTCGGTTGTCCACCTTGTTTTTCTGAAAACTGTAAATTTGTAAAATCTCCTGAACTGTTAGCATGTCTTTTGCATCATCAACATAAATTTCAAATGTAACGTTCTTATTTCCGCGGTTCAACAGAGAAATCATGTGGATAAATAAATGTTCATCAACGCATTCGTTCATATTTCCATGAAAACTGAGATTGTAATGCAATCCTGCTGTTGTGTACGAATACGTTCCGAAAGACATCAGCACTGCGGGTGAACTTGTCATATTTGAACCAATGACAAGAGTCCTTTTGTCCATAACCAAGTCAATGTTTGAAGCAACAGGCTTGTAAAGGATGTCTGATTTGAGAAGACGTTCATCTTTGAAAAGATGCTGATGCGATTCGGGATAACTGAAGATTTTCGTCACATCACGACCAAATAACCGTTTTGATGATTTTAACTGGATGCTGTGCTTTTTCAGTTTTTCATGTAGGTCTGTTATCTTTGTGTTGAAAGTTTCTTTCGTCTGAAAAAATTGTTAAAAGTAAACATAAAACTGAGTTGCATAATTGTACGATTATTTTATGTTTAAAGTTTGATCAAATGAAGAACCATTAATTTGTATTTTTAAGAGTTAAGTTATTTTGGTACATGTAGTTCAACAGGAACAGGTAAATGAAGAACCGTAAATGATTATACTTAGGCAGCAACCATTTGATTTTCTGGGGGGAAAGGGGGGGGGGGGGGGGTCTATGGATTTTTTTGGAAAAAAAAGTTTGTTTCCAGTTTTTTGAGAAAAAAATAATTTGTTTTTGACCCTCAGAAAAAAACATTGTTTGTTTCACCCTCAGCTGCCACTATATGTAATGCTAAAATTGAAAGAAAAAATTGTTTTCGACTTGTCGCCAAAAAAATAGATTGTTGGCGAAGGCGAAAAAAAAAGTTTGTCCGGAAAAAAATCCATAGCCCACACCCACCCGGAAAATCAAATGGTTGCTGCCACATTACCCTACTTTAAATTAATTTTCTTTTGACGTCTGTTGTTCTTTGCAATTATTTTAATAAATCGCTTCCGAGGAAAGAAACGCATATCAAGACAACTGTTGTTTGTTAAAAAAAAGTTTTAGATGTCAAGGTTATCAATAGGAATGATTTACAAGTTGGTTAATGTCACAATAATCATGTTTGATAGCTAGCTTGTTTTTGTGACCATGACCTTCGTACCTTTAGTTATAAAATTAAAAACATTATATAATCGTGTTAGAGATTAGAATACGGTTAATATATTTAAGACATATGTAATATTCTTTTAGCGTCAACGTGTCGTCTTGTGAAATGTTCTTAAGTTACTTTTACAGGGGCCTCGATTGTCGAATAAGAATATATCCCATGTGTCACTAGTATAGCCAATTCAATCATCAGTGAGGTTATGAGTTCGAACCCAGCAAGTGTCAGGTGTGTTCGACTCCAGTCTTGATTAACTATTGTGGATAGTTTTCCTGCGGAGGTTGGTGGTTCTTGACGGCTTCCTCCACCAATTACGACTTACCGACTTAATATAACCAACAGTCCCGAAAGTGGCATTAAACACCAAAAATCAGTCTTACCTTTACTGTCACTAAGTTCCAATCTTTAACTGAATATTCTTCTAGTGCATGTGTGTCAGTCATCTTAGGGTCAAAGTTGATTGAAGCAGTTTTTATCATAGGGTCTTGTGTCTGTTTAATGTGCTCATATACAGTTTTCTTTATTTTCTTGTTATCGCTTCCTTCTTCGACTCGCAGTTTATCCAGCACCAATGTTGAACCATCGTCGATAAGGTGCGTTAGCAGAAATCCTACCTGAAAGTTAATGTATCATGTCTTTTAATAAACAAAGCCAACATATTAACATTTGGGAATCTATTTGTACTACTATAGTTAAGATTGGTTGTTGTCAGGAATGGTCCCCCTTAAAAATACAATTTAAAATCAAGCTAAAATAAAGCTATGGTTTGCCATTTATTACTTATTTTACAATATGTACAGGTACTTTACAATTTTTATTTGATGAGAAGATGGTTTTTTTTTTGTATTTTTTAATTTGTTGGTAAATTTTAGGCAATACTGTCAAGGACAATGGACATTCGCCGCACGGAAACTTCAGAACATGAATATCTAGTTCTCTAATCTTCTGAAATGTTTTGGTTTGTCGCACAGAACTCTTATGGAATAACCGTTTCACAAATGATATCGGATATGTTTCTTACGTCGTAACTACAATCCCCTTCCCTTTCATGAATGTGACCTACCGAATAAGACTATTAACCGGATTTGTAATCACATAAGCAACACGACGGGTGCCACATGTGGAGCAGGATCTGCTTACCCTTCCGGAGCACCTGAGATCACCCCTAGTTTTTGGTGGGGTTCGTGTTGTTTATTCTTTAGTTTTCTATGTTGTGTCATGTGTACTATTGTTTTTCTGTTTGTCTTTTTCATTTTTAGCCATGGCGTTGTCAGTTTGTTTTAGATTTATGAGTTTGACTGTCCCTTTGGTATCTTTCGTCCCTCTTTTATGATATTGTCTCCCTAAGACACTTTGCACTTTGTGCTATATAAAAAATCTCGGTGTAGAGTGTTTTGAATACTGATACACACTGGAAAACTTTTCGGACACAGCAATATTGCTACGCTAAATACATTCAGATTATCCCTAAAATATTAAGTATATCGAAACAATCATAAGGGGGTCACGGTGACCTATTAGTCTAAGTAGTCCAACTACCATATCACTTGTCTGTCAACACAGAGCTTGTTGGTTTAACCCGTACGTGCCAGATACATTCGATTCCAATTGACTAGGGTGAAGGTTGGTGATTCCCTCTGGCTTCATACATATTAAAAATAAGATGTGGTATGATTGCCAATGTGACAACTCTTCACGATAGACCAAATGATTATTTAATTAACTATAATATATAGGTCACCGCACGCCCTTCAACAATGAGTAAAGCCAATATAGCTATACAAGGCCCCGAAAAGCATTTTTTTCAAAAGTAAATATACAAGTACTTACGTCTTTTCCATCAAGATTTGCCACATATCCTGTATTCGTTTTACGACTAATGAAAGAACAGTATCTATCTACTAGGTGGTCAGTTGTATTGGTCTGATTCGGAATGGCTATGACAGTATTATAATCAGACAGAGTCGCTTTACGGATGTTTACGGTACTATCTCCGTAAAGTCCGTGGCTTTCGTTGACTTTATAATTCGAAGATTCCAAAGCCAAATTATTTCTAATTCCAGAGTGAAAAAGTCTGTTTGGTAAGAATCCTAAATAATTTGATGTCCATCGTGACAGCGACGTTCTGAACATGGTCAAATGTTCAAGGTCTCTTCTAAACTGATAAGTCTTTAGACTTTGACGTTCAAATAAATAGAATGGTATTTGATGTTTACAAAACAATAAGGTTTTTTTCACCTAGAATTTGCGAACTGTTGTCATGATTAATTCACTGACAGATGTAATTGACTAATCTCATTAAAAATTTAATCCTTTAGATGAACAGATAATCCCAAAAGCGGATATGTATTTCAATATGCGAGACTAAATTTGTACGATGAGTTACCTATAAGCAGTTAAAAAATGTAAACAAACAAATTGCGTACTATTGTTTACAAACAACAACAGCATGTACAAATGTAACCATGTGATGATAGATGCAATTAATTTGTTGGGCTTTCACTTAAAGTTCACCCACCGTAGACGGTACGTATCATGTACTGAAAGTGTGTTACAAACAAATGAATATGAGTAATATGACCTGGCTGGGTGGATATACGAAGACACAATGTACTTATCACAAAGATAAACAGTATATTTTTAACTCTAAGAGGATAAACATTGTCAACTACTTTTTCTTATCAAGAATATTGCTATTCAGGTCGAAGTCCAAGGCCGTATATTATGTTTACTAACTTTTGTTACATCTAAATATTACGAAAATCCTTTAATCACGCGGTAATGCTTTATTTACATTTTCTAAGTATTTGGTACTACTAATTACATAAGATTAGTTACATAAGATTAGTTTACATTTAATGCGGATAAGTACAAGTATAAATAAGCATTTTTTTGTGTATTTAAATCCCATAAACCATACGAGAAAGGAAGTAATTTCTAGAGGAAAAAAGGGGGTATAAGATAAGGGTCAATAAAAGATTGTTGCTGTTGTTCAACTCGTTATTCATTTTCAGATTTCTGTTAAAAGATGAAGAGATGCAAATGAACTCTTTTATCAGATCTATTTTTGTATCATTACGTGGATTTCTTTTTGCAACGGAATTTATTGATATGCTTCTTAAAGATTAAAAAAAATGCACCTATCAAAATCCGCAGTTTTGCGCATTCTTTTGCTCAATGCTATTATTTTGTGTATACAAATCTATATAACCAACAGTAAATATTTTATTGCACAGCTGCATTTAACTTTTAATGTCACCATAGCAACAGATGTAAACAATGCAAAAATTGCAACTTAGTCGATGTTTACCTTCTTTGATAAAGAGTTCAATTTATTATGTGTAATATATCAACTGGATATCCCACTGTTAGGATGCAGTCGCTGCGAAACATTGAAGAATATATCCTGAAGTCGGAAAATTATTGATTTGATTTAATTTTTGGTGTTCTTAACGCATTTATGCTATTTCGTGGCAGCCAGTTTTTATTGGTGGAGGAAACTGGAGTGCCCAGAGAAAACCACAGACCTTCGATAGAAAAACCGACTATCCTTATTACGATTGGAGTGGAGTGCACGCGCACGCGCACCAGCGGGGTTCAAACGTCACAATCTCAGTGGTACTGGCTAGTGATTGCAGTAGTAACTACTTAGACCACTCGGCCACCGAGCCCCCGAAACTCATTGAATGTTGTGTTTAATTTGCATTTGTTCCATGTTAAAAGTCTTATTTTGACTTTATGATGAGGAACAGCAACAATAGCATATTCATTTTGCTTAACGGAGACATATAATACATGTCTCTGACTTTCTGTTTAGCAACTGCGTGTTTTATATAATGACATTCAGTCACTTCCATGAAATATAAATCAAGACAAATATAGATTTAAAATAAATAAAACACTCGTGCTTCAAATAGTAAATTATTTTTAAAAAAAGAATATAAACCCAAGTTTTACAATGCCTTTCTTCATATTTATTATCAAATTCTATAATATTTGACCTTCTAGTATATAAATTTGTTTTATCATTGCATTCATTTGCTTGTACTGTTGATTATGTAAGAAGTACATGTAGTTACTTATTTATAGATTGTACTACTACATGTCAAGTTATATCATTTATGAGCAGCATAATTTTTCGATGTACACCGAAATATCCCCCCCTTTTTTTTAAAAGTATAATTGATCTTTCAACTGCAATGACTTTGATTTATAATAATACTAAATTGACTCTGAATAAGATTTGTTAATTTAGATTTTACTTAATCATAGTTGTACTTTGTCCAACTATAATATTGAATTTAAATTATGGCTAATTCTTATTGAAATCTTGTAGATATAAAATATAAATAAGTTTATTAACATACTGCTCCAAGCGAAGGGAGAAAAGTAAGAAAAACGAAAATGATGAAAGATTTTTTAGAAATTGTTGTGTACCCCTCCCCAATTGCACACACAGCACTAACATAAGTAATTAAGACTACGAATGCAAGAAGCATGTTGGCACTTAGACTGAAGGTTGTATCTACTACGCATATGTTTAGAACATTTTTGTATCTTAAAGCAGCCAATAGAATCGAAGAGGAAGTGTTTTATTGTTTTTTTCCAAGGATTCTCAATACATAATATAAGTTGTACAGTACAAACGTACTATAATCAAAGTACTGAAGTACTGAACATCGGATGACTGCAGGTTCTTGTGGATGGTCAAAAGCACATGTCACAGAAACAGATCACATCTCTATACCTGAAACTGGGGTTAATTTACAGAGATATTTTTTCTGATACAAGTTCGTGCTTGGATGATGAATACATGACAGGAAATTCAACCTCACCGTAATAACTATTATATTGTAGTGCAAGAAATCAGTATACCTTGGACTATTATACTTATATAATAATAGTCGTAGAGAATACACTGGTTTGTTGTTATATATATATTATTAATATTACGATTGCATGTTTATATAATTTTCATCTACTTGTAAATGATTATTCTATTCTACTATTATTATAGTGCAGTGCAAGTGCATGGTGGACACTCTTCTGTAAAACATTCAAAGCCTTAAAGGCTGTAAAAGCGATTGCTGCCATGTTTTAAATGTTTTGTGGACTTTTATTTTTCATCTACATATATATGAATTAAACCTGACAGTTTTGACTTTATATTAATAAAAGACTTAAGCAGGAAATAATTTTTGATATGTTTTACATTTCACAAGGAGACAAGTTTACCAGGTTATGGATTATCCCCTGGTAGTGTTTGTAACTGGGCAATAATTACTTTTATTGATTTAATTTTAACAATTTTTATAATTAATTTAAATTAACCATTCAGTTAAAACATTTCACCTTTCGAGACGCTAATGTTGAAAAATGGGACAGAAATAAAATATCCCCCAAGACATAAACATGTAAAAATTAAATATATATTTCAGATTACTAATATTTTCATAGTGTTACTTTGACATAATTTCTTAAAACTAAGTCACACACATAATTGTTCATTTGATATGTGTCATCCTCATTCGATACGAGAAATTTTGATGTCGCTAAATAGTCTTCTTGTCGCTAAATTTATTCTTCTTGTCCGTTATTGACGCTTCCTGTCGCTAAAATTCTTCTTGTCGTTATTAGTGAGACCGCTATTTTTAGATTACAGGTGGTCATTTACACTACACGTATAACCCTGTGTAGTGATTTTTGTTTTACGATAAATTTATGAATGAATAAGAGCACCTGACCTCTTTCTTAAACACCAATTAAACATGTAAAACCGTATTTATTAAGATATAATTCAGTCAAATTTTCACCACTAAATCAACAACTGAAATGATTCCATATTTTGTTGAAACATCGTACAACCGGAGAACAGAAATCGCAGGTATGAAAATGCACTTTTTTCACTGGTGTTGAAAACCCTAAACTAATTTGACTAATTTATGCATGACGGAAATTTAAGCGATAACAATACATCGGAGTGAACTCAAGGTCATCCTCTGTAAAAAGTAGTGGCTAAGAATCGTGAATACCTGCCACTCTATGGTATGCTGCAGATGGTTTGGTTATTTTTACACCACTAGTCTAAGAATAAACAATGAATTGTTACTGCTTAATATAAGTTGTTATCTAAATGACAGTAAATTCAAAACATCTTGTGACAGATTCTACCATTTGGTAGTTTGTAGATGTTTTCGTCGTCTTTTCCACAACATACAATATATAGAATTTATAATAATGTGGAGATTAAAAATGTCTTCAACAGAAAAAATACGAACTTAAGGTTTATGTACCCTTCTGTAGCCATTTTTGTACGAACTTTTCAAACTTCAATTGTTTCAAAACTACAGGTATAATGAATAATAGAGATAGGCCATTTTGTACATATTCCAAGGGGAAACTTGATGCAAAGCATTATTTTTTACTGTTCCATTGCATTTAATGGAAAAAGAGGAATTTGTGGCAAATAAATCAAGATTTTTATAGAAAATCCACAGCCTTTATCCTTGTACTCTCATATTTGGCAATTTGATGACTGATAGATATAGGATTATTGCATGCAGTGCTAGCATTGATTTCCTTAAAACAAGTTTATAAATGTAGTTATTGGTTAAGACAAGTATAAATATGGCCAAAATCAAGCACACCTTGTAGGGTGCGCTCGACTTTAGTGACTCAGCACGAGGTGTTTTGGAATTTACAGGTTACTTAGAACGTTTTGTAAAAAATAAACACTAGCACATCATAGAAAATCAAGTGAGTAATTTATGTTTCTAATTTTATAACATCAATCTCTGTATTAAAGGCTGTGGATTTTCTATAAAAATCTTGATTTTTTTGCCACAAAGTCTTCTTTTACTATCTTATGCAATGAAACAGTAAAAAATAATGCTTTGCATCAAGTTTCCTCTTGGAACATGTACTAAATGGCCTATCTCTATTATTTATTATATCTTTAGTTTTGATACAATTGAGGTTTGAAAAATTCGTACAAAAATGGCTATAGAAGGGTACATAAACCTTAAGGTTTATCACCCCTTCTGTGGCCTGTTAATTACGAAATTTTCAAACTGCAATAGTATCAAAACAGCAAAGATAATGAATAATAGGGATGGACCATTTTGTACATATATCAAGGGAAAACTTTGTGCAAAGCATTAAGGTTCATGTGGACCCTATGGCTAAAATGGCCGTATTTTCACCTCAAAATTTACTCTGAGTACAGGCAAACCTGTGCATCTGGAAAAGTTTTAAGGCATAGCATGCCCTAGATAAATAGAATTCAAAGGCATTATATGATTTAGAAAATTCATAACTTCACTGGATTTTACCGTACACTTTTTTTCGTCCCTGCAAAAGATGATAAAATTAACCAACAGTTGAGTTTACCTTGATATGGTCCACTCAGGTACACAGTTTAAAGAACCAATTATTGTCAGGTATCTATTGTCCATCTATTGTCCAATGTCAATTAATACAGCTCACTTAAAATATTACCTGTGGGGAAGTTCTCAAACCTGTTTCCCAACTTAGTTTATTTTGGCACCTTCTGGAGGAATGAAAAAAAGTGCACGGCAAAATCCTGGTAAGTTTTTATTTTTCTAAAACATAAAACATATTTGAAATTTATTTATCTAGGGCATGCTATGCCTGAAATTTTTTACAGATGCGCAGGTTTGCCTGTACTCAGAGTAAATTTTGAGGTGAAAATACGGCCATTTTAGCCATAGGGTCCACATGAACCTTAATTGCATTACGTAGAAAAAGTGAATTTGGTGAAAATAAAACCAAGATTTTTGTAGAAAATCCACATACTTTAATATAGAGATTTGTGTTCTAAAATTTTAAACAATGATTACTCACTTGTTTTTCTAGTATGATCACCTAGCGTTTTTTGTTTACAAAAAGTCTTTACTGAACAGCCTTTAAATTTCAAAACAACTCGTGCTTAGTCACCAAAGTCGAGCGCATCCTAACAGGTGTACTTGAATTGGTCCATATATTTATCTAAATTTATAAACTTGTTTTAAGGAAATCATTGCAAGCACAACATGCAATAATCTTTTATCTATAAAGCATCGAATTGCCAAATATGAGAGTAAAAGGGGAAAGGCTGTAGATTTTCTATAAAATTTCCATATGTTGAGCATATACAATAACAATTTACATAACATCTTGTGAAATCTGCCACCCATAATTAAACTACAGAATTTCAGGGGGTTTCCAACTGACTGTAGCATAACTAAAATTGAAAATTATAAGAAAAGACTGTACATAAATTGGCTTTTATTTTACTGAACAGAAAAGTTTCGTACAGTAAAAAAGGATCATGTACATCGACTGTTAATTAAGACTTGAGGAATGCAGATGGTTAATTCGAATACCGAACATCAGTCTGAGAAATAATACAGTTATAATAAGACAATTCAGTGTGTGTAATTTTACAACTTATTTTGAAAGCTGGTGTACCGAATTGCTTTAAGACAAGCCTGAATTAATTAACAAACGTTTAAGATAAGTTCAAATGATGACATAATCACTATAAAGTCTTCTTATTTATACATGTCAGCATTTAAAGATAAATACAAGATAAAATATTATGCGGATAGCCAAAGAGGTCGCGTTTACTATAAGATATCTATACCACCAGTACAAACAACGGGTTACGCTTAAGTGATCGTAAAAGTAAATATTTGAAACGATACGGTTCACCCACGCAGAATTGCTAAAAGACTGCATTGCAAACGGTCTATTACAAATTAATTTAAAAAATAAGATGGGGATAAATATTGTACAGAGATTTTTTCAACATAACAATTACGGAAATGTATTCATATCACATCTAAGAAAGGTAAGCCGAACAATTCAGTAAACCACGAGATCTTTTCTAGTGGGTTACTAGGTCGCTATGAAGCACGTGTCACGTAACTCGAACACTTCACCTGTCGAGAAAAAAAATGAAATGCATTTACTATAACTGAATTGAAATTACAGCAATAAAATGTATTGTATGCAGAAAGCTTTACAACAGGGCATGATGTTTATAATGTTCCGATGTAACTCTGACTGAAAAGAAAGTTTTCTATTCTTAGACTTTCTATTCTATTTTCATTTCTTTCATTAGTTGA
The DNA here is from genome assembly GCF_963676685.1 of Mytilus edulis. Lineage (NCBI taxonomy): Eukaryota > Metazoa > Mollusca > Bivalvia > Mytilida > Mytilidae > Mytilus > Mytilus edulis. Next base: position 47,686,676 of record NC_092346.1, on the reverse strand, counting down.
TCTAAAATCAATAACAACGATCACATGATAGCCCCAATTTTGTACAGAATTAGTGTGGAGATAAAATGTGATAAACTTACGTATTACAATCATTTCAATAATTTAAAATGTCAAAAATATGTTTCAATGAAATGTCATGTTACCGGGTCATTCGGTGAACCAATGCGAATTTATGTACATGCATCGGATTCATGGATAAGAACAAGCAAACAATGCGTATATACAAAAGGTACATATGTAGGTTATAAACTATAATGGTCGACAAAAATATAGGGCTGGAAATTTGAACTGCCACTTGAAAATGAGGGTAAATCGGATAGGGACAGAAAATGAGAAAGTTTGCCTTGCAACAAGTCCCTTAATTAACGGACCAAAAAGTTTTTGCAAGGGTTGGGAGTCCTTATGATTTACAAAATGCGTGCTTTGAATACTTATAAACCCCAATCACCCTTTGAATTGGTTATTTTATTTCACGTCCTAATGGTCTTTTTTGTCTTTTGGGAGTTTGGTGTTGATGGCATATATTTGTAGTTTCTGTTTAAATTATTGTGTTATTAGAGTCGGTGATATATTGTATAGATATCTGTCTATAATTATTCAAGACTATGACCCTTAGATGACATTTTGCTTTTTGAGTTGTTTGGGTTGCTGTCCGATTGATGTGTACATGTATCCCACATTTCTTTTTATTCAATCGTTAACCAAATTATTATATAAGATTGTTGATTGATATACAGAAATGACATATGTAATTCTGCTGATTTAAAAAAAAAGTAGTACAGTATTAGAGTAAAATAGTCACATCAAAACTCATCAAAGATATCAGGCGTATGTTTTGGTACACCTGCCGCGTTTTGTCTACATTAGAGACATCAGTTACCCATGATTCAACAGTTGGAAAGCCAAATCAAATATAAGTTGAGAGCATTATTTAACGAATATTCAATAATTTGCTCTTCTTACAGGGTGCACCATGTACAACGGCTAGATATTCTACATCTGGTAAAGAGAACAAGAGATATAATGTAGGTATACTTGGTGCAGGCAGAATCGCTAGCTCTGTGCATATTAAAAACATTCTTAGGAACCGTAAATTAGTAGTCAAATGGATCGTAGATGACAGTAAAGATGCACTAGCCAATGTTCAGGACGAACATTTAATTTTTGACGTACCGTTCCATCCGTCAAAAGAAGTTGATAATTTACTTGAAGATAAAAGGTATGTGGATTTGATCTTCATTTTGAAAGACTTACTTCGGATGCCCCCCCCCCCCCCTCGGATGTGAGCGACAAATTGCATTCAGTAAGATAAGATAAGATAAGATAAGATAAGATAATTTTATTTACCAATCATGGTGCCCAAAATTTGAGCTATACAATCAAATGAATTACAAAATAAAGCACAGAAAATGATTAGAATGATTAAAGTACATTTAAACAAAAAAAAAAAAAAAAACAAACACATGAATACACATTTACACTAATTAACCTGATATAAACCAAGTAATTGACAACATAGTTGTTATGGGTGCCACTGTGACCTGGAGAAATTACATTTATAAATCTTTATAGTTCTAGGTATATGGGAGACAACTCCTGATCAATTTTATTTCCTATATATATATATATCTATATATATTTTTCTTCTATTTTTTTATTTTTATTTCAAACAACAATATTTTCTATAATTTTCTTTCGTTCTTCAAAAAGGGAGTGCAATAAATTAGATAAGTTTGAAGTAACAAACAAATCTTCAGATGAAAGAATCCAAACAAATTTCATTTCATCAGATAATCTTGAAAAATTTTTGAATTTTGAATTTAAATTAGATAGATGTTGAGATCGAGTATCTTTTAGAACAGGACATTTTAAAAGAAAATGTAGTTCGTCTTCAACTGCGTTCTTACATAGCTTACACTTTCTGTCTTCAGCTTTAATTCCAATATACCTCCCTCCAATATACTGCTTCAGTAAGTACCAGCGTATATTTTTCCTGTGACTTTCCATTTAAAAAAAATGTGAACATTATCCCAAAAAGTAACTTACTTGGAATAGAATTATTCTAGATCTATTTATGATGAAATTGTGGCAGTTCAGTTTTCGCGCATTTCGGGATAAAACAGTTTGACAATGGTCTCGAAATCTTCTTGCCTTTTTTGGCGACAACAACGTATTTGTCACAAAACCTTAGAAAACACGTAAACGGGTTAAAACCGTTATATCACCCTCGCTTATCATCGGGAAAAACACCGATTATACTGCTTATGTCGTCCATTATCATACAGGATCGTCATGCTAAATTCACATCATACATATACATCAGTTTTCCATTAATCATTTTATACAATATTTTCAATATATACCATTTCAGAACATTCTTCATTATGGAGTGTTAATTTCAGCCATTATAACTACCTATTTCAAAATTGGGTTGCATATCACAGAAAAGGGTTTTCAACTATTATTCATGTAAAAAAAAATCACTCCGATATGCAAGAAATAGAGTGAAGTGGACATTTTGTTGTAACATACATTTTGTAACTTATTGTCATTTGCCTTTTCAGTCTTGATGCAGTCTTTGTGTTTACTCCAACATCAACTCATGCTGATTACATCTGTAGGAGCTTAAACAAAGGTAGTCAGTTTAACATGTATACAGACCATACAACACCTTTCACTTTTTAATATATATATATTGAATCTTTTATTTTCATACGCTTTTCCCCCTTTAAAATCACTACGTGGAAAGTACTTTTTCACGAAAACAAACGATTATCGATAACTTAAATGGAAAGAATGTGTACCATCGATTCTGAAAGAAAGTACATTAGCTTTTGGCATATCTACGACCTTATATATATATATATATAACACATTTTGCAAGGAAACTGCTGCTGTCTACCGAATTGCATTCTCGTGAAATTATCATCTTATGCGTCTCGTTTTTAATGCTACGAAAGTTTAGCAACTTTCATTTAATCTTCATACAAAAGCTATTGCTTTTGACAAGCACACATGACAGGGTCACAGTTAAGTGTACCGCATTTCGCTACTGAGTTCCTTTTATGTAATGATGTTGTTTGAGAGATTTCGGCTTTGGTTTACAGCTAACCTAAGCATGCAATGCGTCAATGTTATGGGGGAAAATAAGAAGATGAAGTTTTAATTATAAGAACATTTTCCTTGAAAAAATCTTACAGACTAAAATTAATATTTTAAACTGGCAGAACATGTTGTATTTTTATTTAAATGGTGTAATAGAAGATGTCCGTTTCTTATATGAACATCATATTTTAAAGATTATCATTCGTTTCCCGTGTTCCAAAATTCAAGACAATAATTTCGTAAGACAGTATCATCTATAGCCTAAAATAAGATAATATAAAAATAATAAGACATGGTACATGTATGATTGCCGGTGAAACAACTCTACACCACAAATCAAATAACTGAAAATGTTAGCAACTATGGGTCACTGTACGGCCTTCAGGAATTATATATGTAAAACCCATGCATACCGCTTATTCAGCTATAAAAGCCCCCGATATGACAAATGTAAAAGAATTCAATCGAGAAATCTAAGACCTGATTTATGTGCAAAAGAATAAACGTAAAGCAAATATTATGTACAGCAACAAAAGACAACCTTTGCAATGTTAAGACCATTCTACTTTGATGTTGAATTAGAATGCAACAACTTTGATAGATTTGGAATGAGGAAGTTAGTTACATGACCAAATATTTATCCACCTGGGATTACTGGCTAATCCAACCACATTTTGTATGTTTCTGACCAGATCTAGAGGCGGGATATCAAGTGTTTGTCGTTGGGTGACTACCAACGAATTATAGGATACAGAGTTGACTATTGTTCTATAACTTCTGACTTGTTTAGTTGCGTTTCGTTCTGTTCAGTTTCGTTCCGTAATTATCTGTAATAGCACCAGCCAGTTATTTATATGTAAGCCTATTTTTTTAAAACTGTAAACTGGGCTGATTTTGTTTTCGCTGTCACAAGTCAAGGAATAAAATTGAGAATGGAAATAGGGAATGTGTCAAAGAGACAACAACCCGACAAAATAAAAAACAACAGCAGAGGGTCACCAACAGGTCTTCAATGTAGCGAGAAATTCCCGCACCAGGAGGCGTCCTTCAGCTGGCCCCTAAACAAATATATACTAGTCCAGTGATAATGAACGCCATACTAATTTCCAAATTGTACACAAGAAACTAAAATTAAAATAATACAAGACTAACAAAGGCCAGAGGCTACTGACTTGGGACAGGCGCAAAAATGCGGCGGGGTTAAACATGTTTGTGAGATCTCAACCCTCCCCCTATACCTCTAACCAATGTAGTAAAGTAAACGCATAACAATACGCACATTACAATTCAGTTCAAGAGAAATCCGAGTCTGATGTCAGAAGATGTAACCAAAGAAAATAAACAAAATGACAATAATACATAAATAACAACAGACTACTAGCAGTTAACTGACATGCCAGCTCCAGACTTCAATTAAACTAACTGAAAGATTATGATTTCATCATATGAACATCAGGCACAATCCTTCCCGTTAGGGGTTTTGTATCATACCATCATAACATATATGAGAAGAACATAACCCGTGTCATGCCAACAACTGTTTTTTTTAGAATAAATGTGTTTAGTTTCGATGCAAAGACCTTATCAGTGACTCAATATTAACGCCAAAATATGCAATCTTTAATGACTTGACAACAATATCGTAATTATATCCCTTCTTAATAAGTCTATTCAAAGGTTTTGTAAGTTTCTGAGGTGAATACTGACACCTTCGTGCCTTATAAAGAATATTACCATAAAAAATTGGATGTGAAATACCTGAACGTATTAGAAGTCTGCATGTTGAGCTATATTTACGAATGATGTCTTTATACCGATGATAAAATTTAGTAAATGTTTTGACTAGTTTGTGATATCAAAAACCCTGGTGTAATAATTTTTCAGTAATACATAAATTTCTCTCGTTAAAATCGAAAACATTGTTACATACACGAGCGAATCGTACAAGTTGAGATATATAAACACCGTAAGATGGTGACAAGGGAACGTCACCATCTAAAAACGGATAATTAACGATAGGAAATGAAAAATCATCCCTTTTATCATAAATTTTAGTATTCAGCTTTCCATTAGTGATATAGATATCAAGATCGAGAAAAGGGCAGTGGTCATTGTTAGTATTAGCTTTATTTAAAGTAAGTTCAACAGGATAAATTTCATTAATATACATACTGAAGTCGTCATTATTGAGAGCCAACATATCATCCAAATATCTAAAAGTATTATTAAATTTGTTTATCAGATGTTGTTTCGATGGGTCTTTGCTTATTTTTGTCATAAATTGTAACTCATAACAATACAAAAACAGGTCCGCAATAAGTGGTGCACAGTTAGTCCCCATTGGAATTCCGATAATCTGACGATATACGGAATCTCCAAAGCGAACAAAAATGTTATCTAGTAAAAATTCAAGGGCATATTTAGTATCAAAGCATGTCCAATTAACATAGATTTTTTGTTTACTGCTACTAAAAAATGACCTAAAAGAGTTTGAACATATATATTCACATTCTGATTTTTTGAATGCCCATTTAATTAGGTGTGTGAATTTTTTCTTAATGAGAATGTGAGGCAATGTGGTATACAGGGTAGAAAAATCAAAACTTTGAACAGATTCAAAATCACCAATATAAGCATGCAATTTATCAAGTACTTCCAACGAGTTCTTGACACTCCAAAAGTAATTTATTCCACTATTTTCGAAGGCCTTATTTGAACAATTTATTATCAGGTTTTTAATTGTACCAAGTGTGCTGGAAAGAAGAATAGACAATTTAGTAGTTGAACAATGGCTTGAAGACGAAATAAATCTATATTTGTAAGGGGTTTTGTGTAGCTTCGGAAGCCAATACATAGTTGGGACTTTCATTGTATTTGGCTCTGCTTGTAAAGAAAGCGGTGGCTAAATATCCGAAGTTTTGTTATATTCATTTTAATATCTTTTTATACGTACCATTTCATGAATACATATAAGTTTTAATGATAAAAAAATATGTTTGCTATGATTCAATTTTAAAATGATACGTTATTGGTCGATCTCAAAACATATTAATATTTGTGTAATGTTCGTGAATTAGATGGTCATCGTATTATACTTTCAGGAAAGAACGTTCTTACAGAAAAACCAACGGGATCCACATATGATGAAATAAAACTGTGCTATGAAACAGCAGAGAAAAACAACAAAATATTAATCACAGGGTTCCAGAGGTAACATATTTTATATCATGTTATTATGTTAACAAAAACATTTGTTCCATTATATGTATTACAAGTGGTGAGACTCTTAATAAAATATTGAATCCATTCCAAAAAAATCTAATTAATTAGGAAAAAAATTAATTCACTGATTAATAAAGTCTTTAACTTTCCCGCAAGTTATCCATTGTTTATCATTGCTATACACATGTGTAATTAAACTCATCATAAATATAATACCAGGATTAAAATTTGGTACTTACGGAAGGCGCGCGTTTCGTCTACAACAGACTCACCAGTAACGCTCGAATCCAAAAAAGTTAAAAAGGCCAAATTAAGTACGAAGTTGAAGAGCATTGAGGACCAAAATTCCTATAAGTTAGTGAGATTTGACTTGTTCATGTTCTGTTACAATGTCTTTGTCTCATTTGTTGTCCTATTTTACAATTTTGTTTTTACAGACGATTTGATCCATTGTTTCAAGATATATATGCAGCAACTAGAAATGGTGGAATAGGAGATATCCAAATGATAAAATTAACAAACAGAGATAGTCCAAAGCCAGCCTATGAATTCTTACTTAATACAGGTACATGTACATAGATATAAGAAAATGTGATATGAGTGTCAATGAGACAACTCTCCATTTAAGTTACATTTTGTAAAAGTAAACCATTATAGGTCAAAGTATGATCTTCAACACTGAGCCTTTGCTCACACCGAACAGCAAAATATAAAGGCCCCCACAAATAAGTAGTGTAAAACCATTCAAACGGGAAAACCAACGGTCTAATTTATATAATAAACGAGAAAAGAAAAATACTTTATAAACCACGTCAACAAACGACAACTACTGAACATCAGATTTCTGAATATATGTACATAGATATAGGAAGAGGTGGTATGAGTGCCAATGAGACAATTCTCCATCCAAGTCACAATTTATAAAAGTAAAACTTTTAAAGTTAAGGTACGGCCTTCAACATGGAGCCTTGGCTCACACCGAACAGCAAGCTATAAAGGGCCCCACAAAAATCTAGTGTAAAACCATACATGCATGTTTAAGATTTTCTGTAACGAATCATTCAATGAGTAATATCCGATGTAAAATTTACTATTTATGGTCTATATGTAAACTTAAAAAGCCGTAATCTAGTATTTAGTGATACCATGTCTGGTAAATTATTTTGCCATCCATTTACTGAAGAGTTTTTTTTACCCGAAATAACTTATTATACATCTTATTCTTTCTTTAATCGTGGATGTTAAGGTTTTTTGGATTTCTCACTTTAGATTCAGAAGGGTGTAACATTGTATCAGATCTCGCTGTACATGACATTGACATGATGGTCTGGATGACCAATGGCGAGTTACCAGAATCAGTCTACACAATAGGACATATACATGACCCAAAGCTCAAGTCAGCCAGACAACCAGACACTGCAGTCGTTACGCTCAAGTTCAAGAATGGGATAATGTGTACTATTGATTTGTCACGTGATGCTGTTTATGGTTATGACATTCGATTAGAGGTTAGATTTTATTTTTAACTATTACTATATTATAATAGTTATCTTAGTTTGTTTATGGTTACTAGTATGACATTCGATTAAAGATATAAGACTGGATCGATTCCCGTTCCGGGATGAAAATTTGAGGGACTGAATTTTCGACTCTCCCTTGACACCATTTGCGAGTATGGTCTTGAGGAGACGATAATAGTCCGTCGGAAGGGGACGATAAATGGCTGACCCGTGTTAAGGGAGAGTCATATCTCTTGCACGTTTTAAACACCATTGTAGATTTCGAAAAAGAGCAGGCTAATGCCGCTACAAGTCAGCACTCGCACCCGCAAAGTGGAAAAGGATTAATATAAGTTGCAAAACTTGTTTCCTAATCCACTATAAATAAATATGTTTAAACTAAAGATATACAAGACTGTCTTTAATACTATTTATTCCATAGTAGTGTAACCAATCTATAAATTTATTCAGTTAAAAAAAGGAGATGTAATATCAATTATTGAGTAAAACTCTCCACCGGAGTCCAAATGACATTGTTTAACCAAGGTTATCTTGGTTGTACTCAACAGTTAGCAAGTTCCATACCATACAGTAAACTTTAAGGTAACATTACAGAATTTGAAACAATACAAACGAAAAAAAACAACCCATCAAGTCTGATTTATGACTAAACAATAAACGAAACACCAACATCGCAGCATGACAAATAACAACAAACCTGACAGTACTTAAATTTGGTGTTGCCAAGGAGTAAATGTAATGCTAAAATGAAAGTCCCCTTAAATGGGACAGGCACAGATTCTCCGTGAATGTGAAAGGGTTAAACATAATGTTTGGATAATGGGGTAACAACACACATAAAAGCATATACTTTTATTTAGTTTAAACTTTGGAATTACTTGACTCATTGAATTTGGCCATAAACTGTGATTCATCATAATACAGTTTTAATGACAAGTTTGCTTAGGGGCGGATTTGGTGCACATGGGAATATCTACATCCTGTTCGTAAACTTTATTGCCGAAACGTACTTTAATTAAATGTTGCCATTGAAGGAGTGAATGTGGTGCTTTAGTCATCCCATCGCAGTTCCAGTCGGTATAGCAAGCGCGTTTTTAGTTTTTTTTCATTCCCGAAGCTTCCAGATATTTTGAAATAATAGAATACCAAGAAGATTGTCTACCCATGTAGAATTTAAAACTCATACTGCGTTTTTAAATTAGTTTTCTCTAAATCAAACATCGGACGGCATGGTAATTAATATATTTTCGTGACATGATGTTTTGAAATAGATGTTAGATTAACTTCTTTTTGATAAATTTTAGTTTATTAAGCCATCGATTTTACATTTACTATTTCCATTTAACAATATTGTTTCCAAATTAATGTCTCAAATAAGTACTTACAGTTATATAGTTTATAAATTTGAAAAACCAGGTTATTGGAGTTTTCATATGAGTTACTTTGGTCTGAGAAATCAATATCAAACTTTCTTAATTTATCGTTAATTTATCAGTGTCCCAACTTTGAATTACTCTCCACGTGAGCTATGATCCTTTAAACCGCTAGGATAAAACTTATATCAAATGAAAATTGTATAAATGCTATCCTCTCATTTTCACTGTACCCAAGATGAAAACAAAGATGCACACTCCAATTGATCAGCTTACTTATAGCTTCCTCAAATCCAATTAAAATTCATATTTTAATTAGACTTGTGTACCCAGGAGAAACATCAAAAGATGCGTTTATATATGAGATTTAACTTTCAAAGTAAATATATTTCTTCCAGTTATTTGGTTCTGGTGGAATGGCATCTGGTGAATCTCCCAGACGGTCTACATCAGTAACAGATGCTGCACATGGTGCTTTACTCCGACAACTTCATCATTCTTTTCCTCAGAGATTTGAAGGAGCATTTGAAAGTTTACTAACTCATTTTGTTGACTGTATGGATGGTATGCATTATTTTATTAGTAGAGTTTGTACTTTTATGTTTTCCTTTCATGTTAGGGGCCTTAATCACAGGTCATACCATTTAGTATTTAACTTTTGATAATGTTGGGGCTCTTATATTGTCTAAGTCATATATATATGAAGAAGTAGTAGCTAAGCTGCACCATATCATAATTTCTATATTTATTTGTTTTAATGTTAGCAACAAACCCCGTGAACAGTTGTATAATGCATCCAGTAGAATAAATGGCACCGGTAACCCTTTTGTCTTTGACTATACTGTGTTCACCATTTACTCGCTGACAGAGTACACATATACTTAGGGTTGTCGGAAATGTACATGACATGAACCAAACCGGCGTTTTGCATTTGCGCCGATCTGCATTTCATTTGCGCCGATTTTTTTTTCATTTGCGCCGATTTTTTTACAGGTAAATTAAAGGTGAATAGATATTAGAAGAAGTGGTATGAGTGCCAATGAATGAACTCTCAATCCAAGTCATGTTCTTTTTCATTTATCATTTTAGACCTCCTCAGTTAGCCACTTGTACAAATTTAATGAATTATCAATCATAACTTGTATATAACTGGTGTCCCCTGCTCACCACGGGTAGTGGAAGAAGTCCTGCAAGATACATCTCCAGACTTTACATTGACTGTACCCGCTGTCTTTCGGACATCTACCACATGGTTATGCTCGTTCTGTGTTTTGACAATAGAATCCGTGGTGACTCTGGCTGTACACGATTTTATGGCACATTAGTAAAATGTGTTTCAGGACACTTATCATCCGATATGTATGGCCCTCGATGATTAAAGAATTGACTCCTCGACTCGTTTCAGTGTGCAATATGTCTATCATGTTACTATGAAGTTTCAGAACAATATGAATCAAAATTAACATAAATGAACAGCATTTATAACAAGACTTTACCAATAGTATAATAGTACAGTACATAGTACATGTACAAGTATTAACTTACCTGTAAATCTAATTAGGAGCAAATATAAAATCGGCGCAAATGAAAAAATGAAATCGGCGCAAATGAAAGAATGAATATTTTCAAAATCGGCGCAAATGTCGTACGCCCGAACCAAACATATAACAATGATGATTTTTGTACTATAGTTTTTCTGAGATATTTGCTCTTGAACAAGGAGATTATTGTAAAATAGATAATATATATCAAATTCTCAGACCAAATTAATTCTAAAAGTTTTAAAACAAGACTACCTCTTATCACTCATTGTTTGAATTATATGTTTTTATCTTTTAAGAGGGGGTGGGGGGACAATAACTTTTTATGTCAACCTTTTTTGGCCCTTTTTAAGGTGTTTTTAATTGTTATCTGAGATCAGTTTAAGCTGTTAACTGTTTTCAACCCACTTTGTTAACTGTTATCAGCATTTTTACATTTTTTGTTAACTGTTTTTGCCAAAATCGAGGTGTTGTTAACATGTTAACGGACCCCCTATTCCCCCCCTCTTTTAATTGTGTTTTTTTTCTTCAGGAAAGACGAAGCCACTTATTACCAAGGAAGAGTGTTTGTTGGTAGCCAATATATCTGAAAAGGCTGTCCAATCGTTTGTGGAAGGACGTGCAGTACAATTTTGAAAAAAAGATAACAGAAACGCTTGCAAGTTAGCTTTGGACATTAAGATGGGTCGTACATCGATTGCATCCAACCAGGGAAAATATTGGTGACAACGAATGATCCGCAGTATTATGTCACATGCAATTTATGAGTCATATCCAAATCATAATTATATACATGTTGAAATGAACTTTAATGAAGTTTAATTGTTTCAAATTAAATATTTTTATACAAATGTGTGTGTTTTTTCTTTATATGCATTTATAAAAGTAACCTAAAATAATTAATTTGGATACGTTGCACTTTCTCTTAATTTTGTGTTTGGAGTGGCATTATAAGCTTTTTAATCCACCTTCGTCCTTAAAAGCTAATCTCTCTAATGTTATTTTCATGCTTATCAAGTTCTATGTTTGTCTGGTTTAAAACGTATATATATGATCATGCTATCATATTAAGATTGGTCTTACCAATCCATGCGCTGTAGTCGTTGTTTGACGTTCAGTGGCAAATATTATAATGCATATTCGAGACAAGCAAAACATACTAGGGTTTGTACTAAAGTTAATCATGTTATTATTGAATCACATCATATATAATTATTTGATCGCCCCAGGAGATGGATTGTTATAAAGATGTACATATTAAATAGGCGTCCTAAGTAGTGGCAAAAAATAAATAAAGTGAATAGTGGTAAACCGATTTCCATGTGTATGTCATGATATCTAAATCACATTTATCGATGACGTTTCAAACCAAAAGTTTGAAAAAAAATATTAAATCACAAGCTGTTAATGCTGTTTGCTTTATGATGCTTTTTCTTCGATGTCATGTGGATGGTGACTAAATCCATTCATCAATGTACAAGTTATTGAAGTGCACTAAACGAAAACCTTTTATTCTTCAAAATATAAAGTGACATTTCAATTACTAGTAAGTAGTTCATACATTACATAATTTGTATTATATAATAACCACTTTATTTTGGGATCCGTCTGTGCCTTCCACTAACGTCCAATCTATACGTGTGACTATCCTTTTATTTAAGAAAAGTTATGATATATAACGAACCATTCCTAATAAAGATGCCTGAAGAACTGTAGTCCATTTTTTTTACATAATTCCTTGCAATTTGAACAATTTGCTTTGAGCACTGTTGACAGTATTTGCTTTTCGTGGTTTATACTGAATCATGCTCTTTTAAACATCCATCCATCATCATCATCATATTTCAAACCTAAGCATTTTGTCCCTGTTATGAACGCATACATATATGACAATAGTAGTTTGGACTTGGAATAAATTTCTAATGTATACATGTATGGGATCTTAATTTGAGATTTGTTAAAGGTCATCATATAAGATATTTTGCAATGAATAACGAAAAAGAATAAAACTGATATACATTTTGCTATCTGTGTAATATAATATGGAAGGAGTAAAACAACCTTTTTCTTTTTGTCAAGCCTTCGACTTTTATCGAAAAATCGAGACATAGCAATCCTACATTCCGTCGTCAACGTCCACAAATATTCACTTGTGGTTAAAGTTTTTGAAATTTTGATAACTTTCTTACACTATCCTGGATTTCTACCAAACTTGGACAGAAGCTTGTTTATGATCATAAGATAGTATCCAGAAGTAAATTGTTTGTAAAAGAAAAATCCTATTTTCCCGTATTTTACTTATAAATGGACAAACATGTACATCTTTATATTTCAATTGCATTAGACTTGAGATCGCAAAACTTGGCTATCAAATTATACGCTTTTCAAACGAAACCATCTTTTTATCACTTTTTATTCTTCAAACATTTTAACAACAATAACAAGCAATCAATATTTAAACAATGACAACATTAAATAAAACCATTATTTTGTCAAAGCAAATAGACGAAGCATTATGAAGGCAAGGCGCTACATATATTTCTTTGTGGCATATAAGCATATCATATTTACACTGCAGCAGTTTAAAGAGAACTAAATTACAAGGTTTGACAAATTTAACGATCGCTTTGATAGTCCCATAAATATATTTTATTGATCTATTGAATTGTTCATATAAGGACAACTGAAAGAATTGCATGTCAGTAGGCCTGAATACAATAGTATTTTTACTTGCATAGATTTTTCATAATGAAATTGTGTTGTTTAGTATATCAGTACTTCAAATTTTAAATTTTGATTGCAATTTTCTCTTGAATAGTATTTGATTGATACGTGATATTGAGATCTAAAGTTTTTGTACATGTAAATGAACACAAAGATTTTAGAAATCAACTGTTCCTATTCTGAAAAACTGAAAGGACAGCATATATTTCTTCCTTGCCATCAGGAGATATGACGATTTGTTCTCCCTCGAATATTTCATATTTGATGACTTTTCGATGGTGCGCAAATCTTCATAATCTCCCTACAGCTAACTTAAGAGAATGATTGTTTTTTTTTTATTCCTCTTCTTATTATGTTTTACTTTCTAATCATAGATATATCATTTACCTACAATTTTCCGTATCCTTACTGTTTTCAATGTTTGTTGTAATATTTCAAACTGGAATATGTCAATCTGTGACCAAATTAATCAATCATCTATCATTATGCTTGTATTCAAAATTCAAAATGAGGCATACGGAACTATTTAAGGAAAAACCCTTAATCAAAACAACACTATAATGAATATGGGATAATTCAAAATCAAATTAATATTTTACGACAAATCCCAAGCAATTACATTACTGCAATAATTCTTGAAAATCTGGAATTCATTCAAACAGTCTAAAACTGAACATTCGGATGTGTTCTTGACGGATTTGGATTATAATGACTATTTGAGTTTGAATAGTTTGAACCAGGCCTGCCATGTATTCGGTTAAACGTAGAATCGTGGTTATAGCTTTTCGACACCGGAGTACTATATACTGAAGGATCATGGTAATTGTCACGTGATCTTCTGGGCGATTCCTGTTGGGTATCCCTTCTCCTTATTATCTCAACTTCTGCTTCAACATCTAAAACTGGATCAAAATGATCATTCTTATTCGACAAATAAATTACTGGATATGTTATTTCTTGGTGCGTTAGAGGCTTAAATGTTTGCCATCTGAATTCGATATTTCCTTTGATTCGGCATGGAAAATAAACTTCAATGACAGTCTTTAATAAAGTAGCTGCAGCTAAAATTTCTACATCCGTTGCCCATTCTCGAGGTCTTCGCATACTAGTTAAATACTGATTCATGCCTCCTCGACTTAGCAAAAAAGTTCGATATAATTCCGGATTTTCTCCAACATGTTTAGTGATAAGCTCACGAACGCGTATGTGTTCGTGCTCTGATCCAATTATACACATGCTTATGGCACGAAAAAAGCAATTTCCATCCCCTTGAACTGAAATAGTCTCCTTTGGGGCGGTTCTATCGTAAAAGTTTTTCATATGTCCAAACCTAAAGCTTTTTATAACTTTTATTTTGAATTGTTCGGCTTTTTCATTTTTCCATACCTCTGTAATGGGATAGAATGTCCTCAAAGAACCTCTATCATCTTCTATTTTCTTCTTTGATGTATAATAGTCCTCATTGTTATCCTTTAACCTTGTCCGATCAACTGTAGCATCATAACTGGTCCTTCCAGCAGTGGCCCTTAACGAGTCTATGCTAGAATCAAATGTAGATTTGCGAGGAGATCTAAATCCAAAAGGGTTATTCATTTCTGTTCTGGATGCAAAAAGGTCATTGTTGATCTCATTAAGTCTCGTCCGATCGACCGCAGCGTCGTAACTGGTCCTTCCTGTATTTGCCTTGAACGTGTCTATATCGGCTTCAAAAGTAGAAGTTTTTCGAGGTGATTTAAATCCAAAAATGTTATTCATACTACATGTTCTTGTTAGCCATTACCGCATTTCGTTGGATAACTGGAAATGAAAAAAAAATGTTTACAAATTATGATCGAAGTTTAATTGTAAGGTTCATATTAAACCCAATAAGTTTGTTTGTAAATAAGTATAATGAGGGTGTTTTATAAAGTCTGACATAACATGGTCCTTGCTACTTGTACAACAGTGCAACTATATATGTATTTCGTACCAGTAAGGAATCTGCAGTAACTGACTGGATTTCAGAAAAAACTTTGACAGAATCCTTATTCATATGGTCGTTTCTCTCAGCAAAACGCGAATTTTAAATCAAAAGAATTGTTGATCCTTTTCGACTATCAAATATTCAACTTTTCTTTTCAAATTTCGGTTTTTAAAATAATTTGGATTCCAGCATCGCAGAAGAGATGGATAGAATTATGTTGTCGAAAAGCTTATCTGGTGCAATAAATAAGTTATATATAATTAACTGTTATGTGTGTAATTGCTACCAAAAGGAGACACATCTCGAGAGCTTTTCGTCAGCGTATAAGCTCAGTAGTTCGTTACTGCATAAAACTACATAGTAGTGTTCTATTAAAATTAACTGTTGTTAAGCTAAGAAAATCACTTAAATTAAGGAATGCACGTATCTCTCATGCCTAGCTCTTTCCATTTCCCCCAGATTTGGCAATACATGTAGGTTTTAATAATATCGGTACTTTTTCAAACGTTTTGATCATATCGGTTCTTTTTCAAACGTTTTGGCCTAGCTCAAAGACATCACTGAAAAGACTGCGATGATTTTTGTCGTATTGCGATCTGGTACAGTAAAATTGATAATCGTTCTTGTGATAAGAGTGAGTTTATAAGTCTATAGATACTAAGATGAATTTTGGATGCATTGTACCAGCTTCAGGTTTTACATGCATATCATAGACTGATTTGTCTAGTGTTGGTAAAAGGAAGCAGTTTGTGTTAAGTCGAGAAAGGAGTCTCCATGTTTTCCGCTCTTATGTCGGATTATTGTCTCTTTGACAAATTCACCATTTCCATTCTATATATAGCATGAGCATGTGCCTCCCATTGTGGAACTACCGATTGTGCACATTCGGCTTTGTTTTAGATGTTAAATTAAGAATGTAAATGTGGAATGCGCCAAAGAGACAACAACCCGACCAAAGAGCAGAAAACTGTCCAAGGCTGACAATGAGTCTTAAAAAAAGTGAGAAAATCGCGAATCAGAAGCGGGATTGAACTGGCTCCTAAACACAAATGTGTACTCGTTCAGTAAAAATGGACGTCACACTAAACTAATAAACATTATCATTTGTTGTTAATCAGTTGCCGTGAGAGAATGTGTAGAGACAAGAACGAAATAGCACTTCATAACTGTACGGTGAACGAAAATTATATATTTCTTGTCTACAAGCTTTAATTGTAAATTATGGTTTGCTGGAGTGCACCCATCGATAAAAATCACAATCATAGTCAAGACTTCATTTATTCTGTTTGTTCTTAATCTAAGAGTGTGACCCATAAAATGAGCATAACAATGTCGTTGCTGTGATGTTCCCCTATTACCAAAATGAGACCGTTGACTTTTGGTAAGTTTGATGTTTGCTGTTTGTATCTTTTGATAATATATGCATGCGTGTAACCGTTTTCTGTTTCTGCTTTTCTAAACGGACAAGCGTTCATTGTACATGATGAAGGTTTTCATAAGCACATATTGTACTCGAGGAAATTGGTATCATGCTTTTTGTTTTACGGCAGTTGGATCAGATCACTGCTTATAGACTTAAAGTCCATAATGGTACACAATCAATCGCTTGAGCTCTGACATAATTGGAAAAAGAGGGACCAAAGATACCAAAGGGACAGTCAAACTCATAAATCTAAAACAAACTGACAACGCCATGGCTAAAAATGAAAAAGACAAACAGAAAAACAATAGTACACATGACACAACATAGAAAACTAAAGAATAAACAACACGAACCCCACCAAAAACTAGGGGTGATCTCAGGTGCTCCAGAAGGGTAAGCAGATCCTGCTCCACATGTGGCACCCGTCGGGTTGCTTATGTGATTACAAATCCGGTAAATAGTCTAATTCGGTAGGTCACATTCATGAAAGGGAAGGGGATTGTAGTTACGACGTAAAGAACATAGAAAGTATATACACAATTTAGTCCTGGTATCTATGATGAGTTTATTTACTGAAACAATTCTGACTGCGACAAACATAATCGACTAATATAAAAATCTAGCAACTGTACCGTGACAAACTCCTGTAAAAATTTGGTATTTGGCAGCACGAACTCCCGTACAAAAAGACATTTATATCTGGTGTTAAAAATGATTACAAATATACTGAATATGAACACATTAGTGATGTAGCAAATACTTTGTACTATTCAAAATCAAATACATTTCTTTAAATCCAACATGTCCAATGTTGTAACCATCTAGCCGGCTTTAAAATACGAGGGTCTGGGACCTTATTCTCTATCTTCATGTTATTTATCCCCTATTTTCTCTATTCTGTACATATTTTTCCTTTTATTCCGTATTTATTGCCTATTATTCTGTATTTCGTGGTCCCATCCAGACCCTCCTATAGTTACATGTATAGATCCTTTTTATACTTATATATATGAAATATATGAAGAGCTCAAATGTAGCATTGGGGTCCATTCGAATGTAACTTAGTCTAACATTAGATGTGCATCTCAATAGCCATGACAACCCCGTCTGATAATCATGATCTAGGTAGAACACCAACATATAATCAACGTTAAAAGATAGTATCTCAGAAAAAAACGTTAGAAAGGATTTAATGATGAGGATTGACTTGTAGCAACCAATTTGAATAAAGCGAAACTAAAATGCACCTAACTTTAGTACACGATATAGAATTGATATTTAAACATACTTACATGTATAATGTAAAGTCCGTTATTGTGATGTTATGTCATGTTGTGTTATTTTGACAACCATATCGAAATTCTTTAAATTTCAGGAATGACGATAAACACAACTATTAAATTCAAATTTCGTGTGTTGCCACTTCAGTTTAATATCTACAAAGACACTGGTATGGTGTTGAAAGTGCTTCCGCTGACTGCGCAGACGATTTAAATTTGAAAAGATATGCTTAGACATGACTTTCAAAGGAATTTAAGTCTATATTCTTAATGACATTGTTTTAATACCTATTTCATACCTGAATAGTATCGATCAATAAATCAATTTATGTAACAATTACGGTACTCTTTAAACTAATATTAGGTTAACCTGTTATAAGCTGACGATAAAAGGTTTTATTTTAGGCTATTTAAAGTAATATAAATGACTTTTAACCGACTGTCGATAGTTTTCCGGAATTAGGTTGAAGTCCGAATCCGTCGATTCACTTTCTATTTACAAATTCCAAGATGTCAGCCCCCATAAGTCACATTATTTTCGATGTCGATGGTCTTTTACTGGGTATGAAATATAAATTGTAAACAGCAAAAGTTTTATCTGAAAATATGTCTTATTTATAATATTATGACAATGATTTATAATATTTTTCTCTAACTGTAAAGGGCCTTTGAATTGAAGCTATTGAGCTACAAATGTGAAACCAGGATGTCGTGACTTTTGACCCCCTAAATGCTAAAACTTAAAAAAGAGAAGTGTTTTTATATTGAATCCTATACTCGCCATAGCACTTTACTGATTTGCCTCTTATCTTAAATAAAATAGCTGTCGCATTTTAAAATGACAATACTTCTTATATGCAAGTTATGGTCCTTGTGATATTTTTTGATGGTTCAACAATAACCAGGAAACTGCTTGATATTTCTGGGAATAAGATGATGTAATACTGCTAGGCTTAGGCCACACATCAAACATTTAGGTTCGCTCAAACCAACCCAAAGGTAGAGACAATGGGTAGGTAGGTAGGCTTTTTATTTTTTTTATTTTGACAAAGAGAAAATGAAGTGTCAGATGTTTTTAAGTCTGTGTGAATGATGCTGATCTGATTAAAAAAATCTTTTTCAAATCAAGGCAATAAAAGATTTTGAGTAGGCAGTTCATTTCTGGGTAGGTAGGGTTAGCATGGTTAGGGCAAACATATATGCATGTATTCTTTTTTATGGCCTTAGATTTATGAAAAATCCCTCCCTTTTACTAAAATTAAAATGAATTTAATTACTCCAGAAACAACATGTTTGTGTGTTGAACGCAAGTTAATTGTCTTACCATTGAGGTTAGAATTTTCAGGTAATTTGGTAATCTATATAAATAGGGTGCACTATTAATTCACCATTCTGCCTCTGAATAAGGTATGTGAAGGACCAAACCAGTCAGGCTATGGACTACCATCAGGAGCTGTTAATTATGTGTGATCGTGGTCATGCTATATTTATTTTTGAAAAAAGATGGTTTTTTTCAAATTTTTGTGTGCACCAGGATGTTACTTGAATACAAATTAATTATTTATAGAATGCATTTAAAAGACAAACATTATGAAATCAGAACATGGAATTTCATCAAACATGATGAAATCAAAGCAAGGCATTTCATCAGAAAGAGACAAAAAGTGAATCTTATAAATTCCACTTCATTTTTGATAATTAAGTAGTCATAAGTAGGAGATCTATTAATTCACCTAATCCAAGATGTCTGCTTCCTTTAACCACATAATTTTTGATGTTGATGGGCTTCTACTAGGTATGTTTGATTTATATCAGGTACATTTTGTACATTCTATAAAAGTATACGTATATATAATTTTTTTCATTTTATCCATCAAGAAAAATTGCTGTCTGAAATAACATGACTTACATGTATCATACATGTACAAGTTTCAACATTATCATTTAAAATTATTTTACCATGATATTTTACCTATCAGAATGAGAATATCACTTGCCCAAATTTTGTACTTGCTTAGAAAGTTTGTGAACTGCGATCAAATTGGCATCAATTATATATGCACAGCTTAAGGAAAGTTGTATTTGAAATGAGAGTACACTGTATTTTCAGAAGATATTGAGAAAATAAAGGAAAGTCCATCTACGCATGTTTTACAGTCATGAAAGTAAAAATTACCTATTCAAGTACCGTGTATATAAACTATTAGTATCTTTTTTGTTTGATGACTTTAGTTTTCAATATGTCACGAGATTGACAAATGAAAAAATACAAAATATTTATTATTATTTTTTTTTCATTTCAGATACAGAAAGGCTGTATACACAGATAACACAAGACATTGTATCCAAATATGGCAAGAATTTTACCTGGGCAATCAAAAGTCGACAGATGGGGAAGAAAGAAACTGAGGCATCTAAGATAATAATTGGTACGTATATATTATACTTTATGTTTTAGTTTCAAGTCAATTTAGTTAGTAATAATAAGTTTTTTTTTTCATGTTAAAGAGGATAGGCTAATTAACATGATTAAGTTTTATAGTAATGTTATCTTTTTGGAAGATAGGTTTGTTAATTTAGAATTTTAACTATAACAACAATTTTCAGCTTATTAAACAATAGAGTAAAATAATTGTATAATTGGATCATACAAATGCATTTACCAGTATACATGTACATTTTTGTAAACCGGGCAAAGGTTTGTAAACCATGGTAATGTTTTATATCTATTTCAGATGAATTAGAATTACCTTTAACAGTTGAAGAATATCTAGCTTTGGCACACAAGGAGCAAGAAGTATTATTTCCAAAAGTTGATTTCATGCCAGGTATATAACAGAAAATATATGATAACTAGAGGCTCTAAAGAGCCTGTGTCGCTCACCTTGGTCTATGTGCATATTAAACAAAGGACACAAATGGATTCATGACAAAATTCTATTTTGGTGATGGTGATGTGTTTGAAGTTCTTACTTTACTGAACGATTTTGCTTCTTACAATTATATCTATAATGAACATTGCCCATTAGTAACAGAGAACTATATTTGGTAAAAATTTACATAAATTTACCAAATTAATGAAAATTGTTAAAAATTGACTATAAAGGACAATAACTCCTTAAGGGGTCAATTGACCATTTAGGTCATGTTGACTTATTTGTAGATCTTACTTTGCTGAACATTATTGCTGTTTACAGTTTATCGCTATCTATAATAGTATTCAAGATAACCAAAAACGGCAAAATTTCTTTAAAAATTACCAATTGGAGGGCAGCAACCCAACAACCAGTTGTCCAATTCATCTGAAAAATTCAGGGCAGATAGATATTGACTTGATTAACAATTTAACTTCTTGTCAGATTTGCTCTAGATGCTTTGGTTTCATAGTTATAAGCCAAAAACTGCATTTTACCCCTATGTTCTATTTTTAGCCGTGGCGGCCATCTTGGTTGAATGGCCAGGTCATCGGACACATTTTTCAAACTAGATACCCCAAAGATGATTGTGGCCTAGTAGTTTCAGTGGAGATTTTGTAAAAGATTACTTAGATTTTTGAAAAATGGTTAAAGATTGACTATAAAGGGCAATAACTCCTAAAGGGGTCAACTGACCATTTCGGTCATGTTGACTTATTTGTAGATCTTACTTTGCTGAACATTATTGCTGTTTACAATTTATCTCTATCTTTAATAATATTCAAGATAATAACCAAAAACAGCAAAATTTCCTCAAAATTACCAATTCAGGGGCAGCAACCCAACAACCGATTGACCGATTCATCTGAAAATTTCAGGGCAGATAGATCTTGACCTGATAAACATTTTTATCCCATGTCAGATTTCCTCAAAATGCTTTGGTTTTTGAGTTATAAGCCAAAAACTGCATTTTACCCCTATGTTCTATTTTTAGCGGTGGCGGCCATCTTGGTTGGTTGACCAGGTCACGCCACACATTTTTTAAACTAGATACCCCAAAGATGATTGTGGCCAAGTTTGGATTAATTTGGCCCAGTAGTTTCAGAGGAGAAGATTTTTGTAAAAGATTACTTTAATTTACGAAAAATGGTTAAAAATTG
The DNA here is from genome assembly GCF_963676685.1 of Mytilus edulis. Taxonomy (NCBI): domain Eukaryota; kingdom Metazoa; phylum Mollusca; class Bivalvia; order Mytilida; family Mytilidae; genus Mytilus; species Mytilus edulis. The sequence continues at coordinate 47,664,450 of NC_092346.1, read as the reverse complement.
ACTATAAAGGGCAATAACTCCTAAACGGGTCAACTGACCATTTTGGTCATGTTGACTTATTTGTAGATCTTACTTTGCTGAACATTATTGCTGTTTACAGTTTATCTCTATCTATAATAATATTCAAGATAATAACCAAAAACAGCAAAATTTCCTCAAAATTACCAATTCAGGGGCAGCAACCCAACAACCGATTGACCGATTCATCTGAAAATTTCAGGGCAGATAGATCTTGACCTGATAAACATTTTTTATCCCATGTCAGATTTCCTCAAAATGCTTTGGTTTTTGAGTTATAAGCCAAAAACTGCATTTTACCCCTTTGTTCTATTTTTAGCCGAGGCGGCCATCTTGGTTGGTTGACCAGGTCACGCCACACATTTTTTAAACCAATTACCCCAAAGATGATTGTGGCCAAGTTTGGATTAATTTGGCCCAGTAGTTTCAGTGGAGAAGATTTTTGTAAAAGATTACTTTAATTAACGAAAAATGGTTAAAAATTGACTATAAAGGGCAATAACTCCTAAACGGGTCAACTGACCATTTTGGTCATGTTGACTTATTTGTAGATCTTACTTTGCTGAACATTATTGCTGTTTACAGTTTATCTCTATCTATAATAATATTCAAGATAATAACCAAAAACAGCAAAATTTCCTCAAAATTACCAATTCAGGGGCAGCAACCCAACAACCGATTGACCGATTCATCTGAAAATTTCAGGGCAGATAGATCTTGACCTGATAAACATATTTACCCCATGTCAGATTTGCTCTAAATGCTTTGGTTTTTGAGTTATAAGCCAAAAACTGCATTTTACCCCCATGTTCTATTTTTAGCCGTGGCGGCCATCTTGGTTGGTTGACCGGGTCACGCCACACATTTTTTAAACTAGATACCCCAATGATGATTGTGGCCAAGTTTGGTTTGATTTGGCCCAGTAGTTTCAGAGGAGAAGATTTTTGTAAAAGTTAACGACGACGGACGACGACGACGGACGACGGACGACAGACGACGGACGACGGACGACGACGACGGACGCCGGACGCAAAGTGATGGGAATAGCTCACTTGGCCCTTCGGGCCAGGTGAGCTAAAAATATAAAGTATTATTCCCAACTCTAAACATGGGGCTTAATTGCAACCACCTTGTCAGTCATCCATCTGCCTGCTTATCCTACAAAATATAAGTATTTTTTTTCACAGACATCTCTGTATTTACATGTAGAACTATTTTATGTTTGGTCAGCAGCTTGACAGTAATGTCAAATGAGTTGTTCTATGTGATCCTTTTTAGGACCTGTCAAATACCTACTACCTGCTTACCCATACTTTAAATTAAAAACTTTTGTTTTGCGTTGCTACTGAAGAGAATGAATCTATATTTTGTCATTAGCTAAACTGCGATTAGTTGTAAAGTGTTAGCACTTATTTGATCCATCAGATACACACACAATTGTTTGCTGATACTTTGAGTTATTCAATATGCTGAATGAACTTAAAATATGTTGTGACACTTTTCTCAGAAACTTCTGAACTTAATCACTTCTTACATGTCTTATATGGTGGAAATAGCCTCATTTTGAGATCTTGTCATCAATTTTCTTAGAGTTTTACTCAAAAATGTTTTACTTCAATATTATCTTTTACACATATCCATTATTTTGAAATCTTTATGTTTTTGAGTATTTGCAATTTCAAGGGCCAAATTAAGACTCTTAAATGTATCATTCTCCTATTTTGCACAATAATATCTTTACAAATAAAGTAATTTTATGATGTTTTAGCAAGTTAAAAAGGTTTTCTATCACAACTTTACAACACTAGAGTTGGTAACATTGTAACTTACAGATAAACTAGGATAGGTAAAATTGTATCTTACAAGTGCTATTTTATTTTTTAAAAATAGGTGCAGAAAAATTGGTGAGACATTTCCACAAACACAACATTCCCATTGCCATAGCAACTGGATCAAGTCAACATTTGATGGATCTTAAGACCAAAAATCACAAAGATTTCTTCAGTTTGTTCTTACATTCTGTGGTAAGCACAGATGATCCAGAGGTAAAACATGGTAAACCAGCTCCTGATATATTCCGTATATGTGCTAAAAGATTCAAAGAAAATCCTATCCCTGAAAAGGTATGTGCATATGGTTGTACTTCAGTTACTTTTTCTGGCCTATGATACAACTAGGTGCCTTCATTCAATATTTACAGATTTAATTTAAAGGTTTTTTCATTGACCTATCTTTTATACTTTGTGTTATTAACATATTAATATAGGTTTTTAAAATATCATATTATAGAGAAAAAAAACCCACATTATTATGTAAAACTGAGGAAATAAAAATGATGTTTGAAAATCCATAATGACCTGTTCATTGTTATTTTCACAAATGAAGAAATTGTTTAGTGTGTAAAACAAAAATCTTAAATTTTCTTAAATGTAGTCTAATATTTAATACCAATATCTTTATATTTTAAGGTGTTGGTGTTTGAAGATGCACCCAATGGTGTAGATGCAGCTCATGCAGCAGGGATGAGGTGTGTATGGGTACCACACGAAGAACAAGATAGAAATACACATAAAGATAAATGTTCCTTAGTGTTAGACTCCCTAGAACATTTCGTGCCAGAACATTTTGGCCTACCACCTTTTGATTTTTTATGATTGTAGGACTTTTATAGGGTAATTTTGTGCAATTTATGTAGGAGAATATAATTTAATTTGATTTAATTTATTTTTAATTAAGCTGTTTAAATCTATGTGAGCCATTGTCATTACTTAGCATTTACATAGACAATAACTGTTTAGTGTCTTTGAATATTAGCTGTATTTGTACGAAACTAAGAAACAGGTGTAATGTGAGCTTCAGCAAGCTATTACTCTAGTTTTCAGACCAGAATAATTGACCTTTTCATAAATATTGGCACAAATGATTTTAGTATGTAATCAAACATTGAAAAATTTGTAAAAAGAGGGGTCCATGAACTTGTATTCAAGTTAAACTAGTCTCAATGATAAAAATCATTCGAAAAATACCAGTTCATATTTCCTGGATATGTCACAGTTTGAGGTTGTCAAAAAATTTACCTTATGTTAGCAATATCATGAACTCCCCTGTAACTGTATCATATGCCCTTAACACCTCAATCAAGTTTTGAACAGCCTTTTGCAATATTATTTTTTTTGAAAACCATTATATCCATGTAGCAATATCTTGAAAATTGTTGTTTGAAATGCAAAATGTGAAATAAACTGTGATAATTATTTTATAATAAAGGAATAGTAATTAAATCTACGTTTTGAATATTAATTTGTACTGCCTCAACTAGTAGTGTTTTAATAAAAGGTAGGTGGCATTATATTATTTGAAGTCAAATCCTGTTCAAAACTTCTCCTGTGTGTGTAGATTGTTTAGGTTTGAAATAAAAAATGCTTTTATAAGATGATAAACTAAGGCAACCATACATGCAGTTGTTTATAAATATTTAAATCTTACAAATAGATTATGAAAGCAAATCAAGGTTACAAATACAAACCAAGGGCTTTGAGTGTTCCTGGTGATTGTAAATCTAGAAAAATGGTTTCAGATGCTTCAAATTTATCGAAAAGTCAAAAAACAACAATATCAAAACTCCAAGAAAAAATCAAAACAGAACTTTTTGTATCAAATGGAAAAATCAAAAGTCGTGCATCTGTATATTTACTAATCGGATAGCTAAGCTAACATTTTTCAGAACTATTATTAATTACAGTTTTGTGCCTTTTGAAACAGTGATTTAAGCTTAGAACCGCAAATTAAAACAAATCTTATTAAATGAGGCTAAGGAAGCAATCAATAGCTTTGTTTACTGCAAATAAGATGTTTCTTTATGAGAGACAGTACGCTAAAAAAACAGACACTATTATAACCAAACGAAGCAAAAGCTATTAATAATTATACTAAACAACTGTACACGAAACTCTACATATACAACCAACGATTAGCAACAATAAAAAACCCAACTATTTAGGAACTCTACTATCAAACAGGGAAAACCTCATTTCAAAAAACCCTCTAGTTCAGTTTACTTTAAACATAGGTCAATAAGGTCTATATAGAAGTAACATTATAACATTCTAACACAGCTGTAAAATTCTTTTTGAAAAGATGGAATTTTCAATGTTTAAGTACAGTATTGTTTTCAAAGTATTCCATTTCTTTTAAGTAGGAGTATATTCCTAAAAAAGGGTTAAAGTGTAATTTTATGATTGTCATCGTCTAGTTATCATTGTACTCAGTGGTAAGTGATATAAAGTTTTCGACTGTGTGTGTTTTAGATAGTGTTAATAGTTATCAAAGGTACAGGGATTATAATTTAGTACGCCAGACAGTATTCGCAAGTGTGCTTTATTATTATTTTATCTTTATGTCTAGGCTCTGTACTGATTTTTAGTTTGTGTTATATTTAGCCGTTTCACCGTTGTTTTGTATATTGAAACGATTAGTTTAAGAAAAATATCATAAGCGGATTCCCTTATCTTTATATTAACGCAATTTCTGTTGTATTGTCTTGGTATTTTAGCTATAGTAAACTGTGAAGTCAATTATCACCAGTAAAAAGAACACAAAGATTGTACGCATACTCTACATCTGAATGAGCAAACTGATATTCAAATGGACACAATACAAAATACCATTAGACATCTATGCTATACATATTTTCTAAATCATATTGATTAAACAATATTGATAGATCAATCAACAGGGTATTATGATTAAGTTTTATTCTTCATACTTGTACTATCTTAAAATGTCATTTAAAAAAAAACATTTTTATCAAGTGTTCTACTATCTGTTTATATCAATAGAAACTTAAACTTAAATACATGATTTAGGATTGATTTCCATCAAAACAGTAGTTAAAGTAACTGCTTTGATCGAAATAGCGATATTTAAAGTACAGAATAAAACAAGAGCAGTGCCTTATTCAAATTAAGAAGATATACAAATAATATTATACATTTGAAATACATTATACATTTGAAATACAATCATTTAACACAGAGCATGTACATTTTCCCTTTTATGTTAATAAATAATTTAAATGTGACATTATCTAGTCTCCTAGTTACATGCTTGCTTGGCTCATATACAGTGACCTATAGTTGTTAATTTTTGTGTTATTTTGGTCTCTTGTGGAGAGTTGTCTCATTGACAATCATACCATATCTTCCTTTTTATATTTTCATTTTCTATAGATAAAGCTCAGAGCTAACACATATTTGTAGACAATCAAAACTTAATTGCTTTTGTTTACAAGATAATGTTAATACACATTTACTTTTAAAAAGGACACAGAAGGCAAAATAAAAAGGGGTAATTTGCAAAATTATCAGATGAACGATGCACATGAAATCGTTCAAAATTATTCAAATGTATTTGCACTGCAATCTGGAATTTTGCAATATAAGATTGTCGCTTATTTCCGTTTTCATTCAACGGCGTTGTTTCAAGAAGTATATCACCGAACTCAGTCCAGCTTTTTACTAAGCAGTTACTGTATTCTGCAAATTCTCATATTTCTTTAGGTACACAATTGTAGATTTTGACCTGTAAAATAAATACATATATAATATAATACAATAATGATAAATAGGAGACATATCGATTTTGAAAATAAAAATATTAAATATTATAAAGGAAACCAAAAAAAAAAAAAAAAAAGAAGAAAAAACATATTCACAGTTCTAAACTTTTTTCAAAAGAAAACCAATAACTTTTATAATGTAAATCTACCGCACATATAGATATTTGTATGTTTTGTTTGTTTTATGTAAAAAGTAGAATACTTGTTTTTGATTTATTGTAACTGCCTAGACAGACATAAATTTGTTTTAGTCACATTTCATATATACTTGGCAAATTTATAATTATTTATGGTAATTTATATGCCTGGGAGGAGACAATACTTTCTTTGTTAGTAAACAACATTATTTCGTGTCGTCAGATGTCACAAAAGACATACTAATCAGGTAAAATATTATGCATGAAATATAGATTAAGGTTTACAAATGATAATTATCTTAATGGAGGTATCAGTGTGGGTAAATAATAAACTTAAGGTTTCCTGGCTTGACCATATCAGGCTTCATTTTTTCCAGTTTTATGAACCGCATATTAAATATGAAATATATATTGCAGAAGTATATAATGCAAAAACGCTTACTTGATGAACATTTTTCGCTCTCTCTCATACGTTACATTATTTTTGTAAAGGTCTTTGACAGAAATCAAATGTCGCCTCGTCAATAAGTTACCATTACGTAAGCTATTTGACACGTTTTGGAGTTGGATTTCGTCATATTTCTATGAATGTTAATTGTATATTTAATTAAGTGTCTTAATTTCAGTTATCAATATAATATTTTCCCGTCAGACTTGATATAATTATGTAGATTAACCACGCCCTTAAAGATACTGAATAAGGGATTTACATGTAGTCTAACTTGTAACACATAGCTAAAGATCAAATCTATTCTACCTATTACTGCCTTATAAGAATTCCATAAATCTCGTTAGGGAAAATATTACCACCCATGTTAGAAATGACTCATTAAAGTAAAGCGCAAAATAGAAATGCATAAGAACGGCATTTAATTAAACTCATCATAGATACCAGGACTAAATTTTGTATATACGCCAGACGCGCATTTCGTCTACAAAAGACTCATCAGTGACGCTCGAATCCAAAAAAGTTAAAAAGGCCAAATAAAGTACGAAGTTGAAGAGCATTGAGGACCAAAATTCCTAAAAGTTTTGCCAAATCCAGCTAAGGTAATCTATGCCTGAGGTAGAAAAGCCTTAGTATTTCAAAAATTCTTAATTTTGTAAACAGTTAATTCATAAATATAACCATATCATTGATAATTCATGTCAGCACAAAAGTGCTGACTACTGGGCTAGTGAAACCCTCGGGGAAATAAATCTCCACCAGCAGTGGCAATGATGCAAGTAGACATTTGAATGCTGTTGTCAGTTTCTTTTCGACTAACTAGCTAGTATGAGTTTTGAATCATGTCGGTATCTTTCGCCTCTTTTTAAATCACACAATTATTTTGGCTTTGCTGTATTATGTACATCATTGACCTACTTATATTTTTATGTTTTTTTTGACACCACATTTGTTTTACAGTTACTGTCATGAATACGATGACCGATACGTTATGTCGGTATGTCAACTTACTAGCGAAATGTGTTAAAAGTCTTAGATCTTTTCCATCTAGTGAAGTGGTCTGAACTGTTATTTGATCGATTGTGACTATTCTAAATTTAGAAATTTTAGCTTTGTTTGAATTCACATGGGGGATGCATACATACCAGGAGAAGTTTACCATATCGACGCATCTGGTCTCGCTCTTTTTGTAGTTCAAGCGATTCATTAAGTTTTGTTTTTTTACTTTGATTTTTCATCATAATTAGAATTGGAACATATGCAGTTTGAAAATACTGGCATTGTTTCCCCTGATCAACCTTTTTGTTCTAGGCATTCATTTTCCTGTTTGAATGGTTTAACACTAGTCATTTATGGGTCATTGATGGTGCCCTTTATAGCTTGCTGTTCGATGTTAGCCCAGGCTCCGTGTTGAAGCCCGCACTCTGAGATATAATGGTTTACTTTTACAAATTGTAACCTGGATGGAGAGAAGTCTCATTGGCACTCATACCTCATCTTCTTAGATCTATTTCAAATGTTATCTGATTCTGACATATCCATATAAAAACTTAACATGTATCCTTATTTTTATAAAATTGAGAAAGGAAATGGGGAATGTGTCAAATCGAAAACAACCAGACCATAGAGCAGAGAACAGCCGAAGGCAACCAATGGGTCTTCAATGTAGCGAGAACCTCCCACACCCGTAGGCGACCTTCAGCTGGCCCCTAAAAAAATACGTATACTAGTACAGTTATAATGGACGTCATACTAAACTCCGAATTATACACAATTAAGAAACTAAAATTAAAAATCATACAAGACTATCAAAGGTCAGAGGCTCCTGACTTGGGACAGGCGCAATTACAATGAATTATAATTTTGTACATGAGAAGTGCGTTACGGGTAGACCAGAATCAATGGCGGCGCTAGAATAAGTTTGACGCTGAAATCAACATGATAGGGGGCTTTAATATTCAGTTACTTACGTCATCCAAGAAACCTTTGAAATATCCATATCTTTCGCAGTGTCCAAACATCATTTCCGCTGAACGTATTTCAACATTTCCTATTTAATAAGAGAATTATCATAAGTAACAATACTTAAACGTTATGCATATTTTAAATATTTACAAAGTAAATGTGTTAGCTCTTCATGGGAAAAGAACGACAATGAACAACAATCTTGAACAAAAAAAAAATGAAGATTATAAAAACAAAACAATTAAGACTAAGGAGCATGAATTTCGCTGATTGAAACGAAGCAAAAACCTCTAATAATCAATGTAAGAATAGCATATTTCAGGAGTTGTAACGACTGTGATACTCAGGTCAAGAAAAGAAACTCGGTGATATATCGTAACAAAGAAAAGAGGTCGCTGTCACCTTTGATATCAAGTTGAACTGACAAGATGATACAAACAATATCAACGAAACCTTTAGTTGATGACACTTTCCTTCCATTTCCATGATTCATGCAAATCATCCGTATAGATTATATTCAACCCCTTTATTAGATAATTTTGCCACAAAAAGGAAAACAGATTCACGTATGGGAGTTTCGACTTACAAATATTGTCTTACTAATGAGTGATCACAAATCAGGAGACAATGTGATGTCAGTTTAAAAGATGCTTTGTTAGAATCACAATGTTGTTGTATCAGGACCTAAACAAATATATGTATAAGCGTCGGACACTTTTAATAAAGTCTTTACGTTCAACATTATTTGAGGTAAGAAGCGCAAATTCTTGTGTTAACAATGGAGATGATAAATGCTTAATACTTGATTTGATTACATGTACTTCAGTATCAGTTTTGCTTTCTCGTATTAACATTATTGATTTATATCTGATTCAGAAATTAGGTGAAGTTAGTTTCACAGCAACTTTGAATCCAAAGTTTATTTGATTAAACAAATAGATGTAAGGATTGAAAAAGATGTCGCGTTGATTATTGGATTTATTTAACAATATATGATTTGTTATATGGACACTTTTACAATATTGCATCTTCTTATATAAATAAATCCATGATCTCTTGTTAAGTCTTAAAGTGTCTCTGGAGGTATTTGTTAAATATCTTTTATTGTTCAATGCGGCACACGATATGCTTTTGAGAGTTCAGACATTCAAATCTCCAGTTTTAATTATTATTCCGAAGACTCGATGGTTAAGCAGTATGCGAATTTTCATAATTTTTTGATGTTCTTGTTATTTGTACGATTTCCGAACTCCCTGTCACATGTTAAATGTTGTCATGCTCTTTAATTCAATCATTTACCTTCTTTATCGTGTTTTTGTTCTGTGATGATCTTTCCAATTGGTTTGAAAAAAATGTTAGGGACAGTTCTGTTTACTAAAAAATCTTATTTGTCATAAATAAGCATTATTCGTGACACACGCTTACATGTATATGTTTTCTGCACCGTTTAATATTTGCTGTATGGAATGTACGTAGAGAAACGCTTTGTGTAATTTATAGTGAAGAAATGACTTCTGTTATAAAGTACGAACAATTATTTGCTCCGAGAAACGTGATCATTTTTGTATATTTTTCGTATTGTTGAAACTGCTTTTAGTTTGCCGTTCATTATACCTATTCGATTTAAATTGCTTAGAATGTGAATTCTTTTTTACATTCCATACTTTGATACTTCTTTATTATCGAAGACCGAGAATTTACCTCTGGATATCTTTATTATGGTAAATGTTGCTTCAAATATTCTGCTTTAATACTTTAACTTTAGATTATTAATAAATCCATATAATTACCATTAACAGATTCTCTTTTTTCTAAACCATTTACTTTTCCTGTCAAATGTTCTCCGTCATACGAGTATATAACATCATTCCATTCCATTGGCTGTAAAATATACAAATAGTTGTACTGCAGCAAAGTTACTCATTGTATATACAATACAAAGTGCAATCAACAATATATAAACCAACCAAATAAGTGAAAAAGGTTGACGAGAACAATAACTTAACCCTTTAACTGTAGAGCATAGGATTTTTGTCAGTCACTTCAACATTTAAATATAAAAGTAACTTTTGTAACTATGACTTCTTTAACTTGAACATTTCAATGAAATATTTGTCACGAAACGGTCGTTTTGCACAAAGTTATGCATTAAATTAATACTGGACATATCATTACCTAAAAAAAGGTTTTGATTAAGTAAAGGTGCGTATATCATATATTTCAATACATTTATATGTTATATGCATTTCAAATGGACATGTATACCTTTAAGAGTTAATTGGAACAATAATTAATCATAAGAATAGAATGAAAGTACATCTTATATACCCAACATGTGTATCGATATTTACTAGTTATAAACATTTTCGGATTTTACAAACAGAACTAAATATGATAATTTGAAAGATTTGCTCCGATTGCGTTGAAAAAATCAACGTCATGACCACACACATTTCTCAATTCTAAGGAAAACTTGTACAACGAAGTTAGGTTATGACTATATTTCAAGTTACAGCAAACTACACGTCTTAATCTGGTTTCTAAAATGAAACGTTTTATAACTTAAAAATGATTTAAAACAAGACTTATTACTCCAGACAAGATGAATTAATCACGTATGAAATCCGAGTCTAGCAAAGACGGAAAAGGTGACGAAGTACTACATTGTAAGTTCTTATAACTTACATGTTTTTGAATTTATAAGTATATCTAATACAAATGCATTAATTTGTAATAAACAAAACGTCTAATTGGTTGTCTTATTTATCAGATCATTTTTCAGATCCCGTTTTGCATTTCCTCAAATCAAATTCGTACTCAAATCACTTGCAAGCACAGAATATTTTGAAATATTAAGTATTGGAACAAAGGGAAAGCAATTGTCACCAAATGTCAGTGGGTGTGAATGAAGGCAATTTCCATTAAAGCGTGGTTAACTGGAATAGGTTTGAAGGTGAGACAAACAAACCACAAACGAACCATTATAAACAGAACATTTGGCAAGAGAATTTGATTAATGCAATTTAGACACAAAAACGTGTTATTGTTATACAACATTACAATCTGATCGTGTTAAAAATTAGCAACTCATTTTACAAAAAAATTTTTTTTTCGAGAAGTATTCTCTCAGTCATGAACATTTCAGTAAAAGAATCAATTTTCGTAATTTTTTTTTAAATGAAAAATGCCCTAGGACTGTTTTAATTATTTGACACATCAGATACCATACTTGACATTATGAAAAGTAGCAAAATTAATACCAAACCCCTTATGAGGGTTTATTAATCCATTTAAAGGCACTTTTGTAGACAATGTAATCCCTTGTCTCTATAATGACCGTTTTAATTACACCAGTCCTATTAACAGTACTTTTATACCAAACATAAAATATACTTTACATTGCATTTGTCAAAAATAAATGTTGTATGAATACCGTATTGTTTAAACATAAAATGATGTATGACATTTTTTATTATTGCTGGACAATCTTTGATTGCAAACAGTACTTAACATTTTCTTTACAACTGACACAATTATACATACTTTAAAAACAAAATCATACTAGGAGTCATATTATAGCAAATGTCTCGAATGCCTTTGATTCGTTATTGTATAATTAGCTTAGTAAAACTTGAATGGAATCCTATGTTTTTCAAGAAGACATACATTTGTATTTTGAATTAAACTGTATATGTGTTTACAGGCAAACCTGCTTAAGAAACCACCTGTATTAAGCTAAAACCTGTGTTATAAGACCATCAATATTAGATCTCTCTGTAAAGTATTTCATATAGATTGAACCTGTATTAAAAGACCACCTGTCTTATGAGACCACTTTTTTGCTCTCCCTTGAGTGGTCTCTTAATACAGGTTTCACTGTAGAACTATTCTATCACATTAAAAGCATCTACGACTTACGTTTATTTTGAAAGTCAGGAATTTTATTTCAGATTCTGTTGTTTTCACAAAGAATGTCAAGACATCTGCAAAGCTGTTCAAGATAACACCGAAAGAAGGTTCTTCTTGTCCTGTTCCACAGTTTGTGATGAGAGGATGAGGTTTACTCCTTGATTTAGCCTCCGACTTGAACCTGAATTTCAAAGTCATTGCATGCTGGAAGTCAAAGTTTGTATATCTCCATATAATGATTCTGCTTGCACCATTGAAATAGGCCAAGTCGCTTAGCGATACAACACCTTCTACTCCACATGGTATTTCATTTGAGGATAAGTCCACGACAGCTCCTTTGTTAAAATCCATGAATACTTCCGGTTTACAACCTTAAGAAAGAAAATCTATAATCATTTTGATGGAGGATCTCACATAAATATTAGTAGTGAGTGGACAATGTTTCTGTTGCCCGTAAAAAAAATGTGTCTCAGCTACAAGAATAGTCAATAGTCAGAAGATCTAAGATACGATATACGATATGTCAGTCTTCTATCCATGAAGTATATGTATGCATATTTATAAATAGAACAATTCTCATCTATGAATGAAATGGGGTACGATTGTCTATGAGAAATCTCTCTACAAAAGACCAAAATGACACAGAAATGAACAGATATAGGTCACCATACGGCCTAAAAAAATGTGCGAAGCCAAATGCGTCGAACATTACGGTGAAAAGTATACAGCCGCTAAAAGTATCTTTTTTATCATACCAAATAAAGCGTATAATTTGGTGACTAAGTATACTCTAATATTGAAATGATTTCAACACTTACCTTCAGGTTGATATCCAATATTAATTGAGCATTCACATGTATCTTGGTCGTATGCTGTTCCGAGTGCACACCTCCGTTTAATCCATCCATTATCTTTTACCTTTTCCATAAAAAACTTTTTATTGAGAGAATGTGGTTTATACGGACATTTGTTTTTCCTACTGAATAAAGAATCTTTTAAATAAGACTTGTCTTTACTGATTAATCCAAGTGCTATATTTAAAAGCGTGTTTTCCCGCTTTAAAATATTTGTTAATTGCTCTATCGATGGCTGCTTGTTTTTGATAATCTGTTTTCTATTTTTTTTCTTTTGTTTTAACTTATTTATTCTATTCTGTAGAATGAAAGAGCCACCGTTTAAATTTGGTCGGTTCCAAGGCTGCATGAAAACATCAGATAATAAAATTGAGGATCCTGCCACATTGAAGCTATCTTTAAAGTCATTTGATAACGAATTAGATTGTGTTTTCATGTCACGCCATATATTTTGAGGTAGGAATTCATGAACAACTCTCCCATTAAAACCTAAATCGGATGGGCTTGGTTTTAATTTTGTCTTATATACGATTGTATCTGTAATGATTGAGGACTTCACTGGTGGCGGAGCTACAGATGTTGGTATAGTTTTAACGATCTCTGTTGCTTGAAATGGAGGCAGTGTTGCCGGAAATGGAGACACTGTTATTTTTGATGTGTTTGCTCGAACTTGTGTAGGTTGTACAATCTCAGCATTTCTCATACTAAAAAAAGCTTTAGTAGCTGGCTTTGTTGCAGAGAGCGGAACAAATTCCACTGTTTCTGTTGTGGCTACGGTGCTTGTTTGAATGTCACGTCCCTTTAAGGGCGACGGTGTTTGAATGTCACGTCCCATTAGTGGCGACGGTGTTTGAATGTCACGTCCCATTAGTGGCGACAGTGTTTGAATTTCACGTCCCGTTAGGGGCGACGATGTTTGAATGTCACGTCCCGTTAGTGGCGACAGTGTTTGAATGTCACGTCCCGTTAGTGGCGACAGTGTTTGAATGTCACGTCCCATTAGTGATGAAGGTAAGGATGAATCTCTTAATAAGCTTTCAGGTATTAATGATCCAATATCCATAGGATGGTCTTTGAATAAATCTAATGAATTAAGATCTGGAAGTGCATCTGAAACGACAAGCATTAATGATAGAATTGAAACACATATATGAGTAATGTATTAGTAATTGTAGCTTTTCTCTTGCCGATATTACTGTTGTATACAATGATAGCAACAACACATTGTCATAACGCTTTTTAAAGAATTCAAGGTAAAGGGTACTTAAAAATCTTTGGCTATAAGACGTTGAAAAAAGTTGCGATTAAAATGATTGATATGAAATTGTTTTATGAATATTCGAGGTCAGTAGTTATCAAAGGTACCAGGATTATAATTTAGTTCGCCAGACGCGCGCTTCATCTACATAAGACGCTCAGATCAAAATATTTATAAATCCAAACAAGTACAAAGTTGAAAAGAATTGAAGACCCAAAATTCCAAAACGTTGTGCCAAATACGGCTACGGTAATCTATTCCTGGGATAAGAACGTCCTTAGTTTTTCGAAAAATTCAAAGTTTTATAACAAGAAATTTATAAAGATGACCATATAATTGACATTCATGTCAACACCGAAGTGCTGACTACGAAGCGATTTGCTAATAATTTGCAATAAAACAAACGCATTACATTAGAAAAAAATATAAGAATGAAACACGAATAATAAAGAAATAAAAAAAATATGTAACTTACCTCTTTGAGCATTGCAGATAATTATAAATAAGAAAACTAAATACGTTGATGTGGACAAAAACTCCATTCCTGTATTATGTTAAAAGTAGGTATGCTACTAAAACTATCTTTCGAAGTATTCACGGACATGCATTCTTCTTGAAATTCAAATTAACAAAGGCAAATGCTAAATTAAACTAAATTTTTAATTACACTTCGTGATGTGTGGACTAGTCAAATTAATTTCATGACCTACAACGTCATTTAATTTTACCATCTACACCCATGCCGAAAAAATAATTAATCACTGATGCTAATTAGGGTTTTAATTTCTTTACGTTTGCATGTCAAAATGTATTTAGAATTGTAATTTACATACTTTTTGTTAGTAAAATATACTGTTAAAATTACCGAACAACGTACTAAATTATTTATATGAAAACAATTTCCAATAAAATGACATTTTTAATATGATAAAAGATTTCGTAATACGTTCGTTATTTGATAAATAATACAACTCAATGAGATATATTTTAATTAAATTTTCTTTATACTACCTTATACACATTTACTGGTGTCTATGATAAGTTTATATACACATTAAACAGAAGTTTGATGTTAAATACATATGAACAAGGAGGCCATCACCAGTTAAAGAAGCAAAACCAACAGTATGATTTAAGAACAAACAAAATAATACAAAGTTAACAACTAAAGATTAAAAATGCAAATTCCATTTACTAAAAAGGGATATTGATCCCATATTTTCAAGATAACAGCACTAAATGTTAGGTCTTAAGCCATGTAAAACGAGTGTTTTGCATTTTTAATGTTTAAGAAATTATTGAACCAATGTATACATGTATAAAGGTGTAAATCATAGTACGGATGCATACTAAAAAGGGTCGAAAAAATATTCCATTGAATTTGACAGTTGTAGGAAATTAATCCTACATTTCATTGCAGTTAAACATTCCTTATTTTAGTAAATAGCATATATCTTGAGTGTTTTAAAGCACCATTCTTTTTTATTTGGTGTTTCCAATAAATATTTTGGAGAATTGAGGGTTGCTTACTAAAGCTTGTAAACAGGAAAGATATAGTTGGATATTTGATTTGTTAACTTCCAGTGATGGTTATTGTCTTATATGCAGTGAAATGTTATGTGAAATTTTGTCTGTAAAACTGGACAGGATAAAACTTTACTTATGCTAAGTATTACATTATTTGAAATAATGATGAATTATGCACAATGCTTTGGAAAACGCAAATTTAACAAATATTTTTAGGGGGAAAATGACACCTGAACTACACTTACCTTTGTGTACAATTTCTAAAAACATTTAGTACGAACCCATAACGTTTTATCGATCATTTCATTCGGTGATTGTTGATCGCAAAATTTATCTTTTTTAAACTTACGGGTTTGTCATTGTAAATATAACGGAATTTGATGAGACTGTCATGAAAGTGAGAGGGTGAGCGCTTTAAAACCAGATTTAATCCACCATTTCCTACATGTAGAAATGCCTGTAACTAATCAGGAATATGACAGTTCTTGTCCATTCGTATTTGATGTGTTTTGTTATTTGATTTTGCCATGTGATAATGGACTTCCCGATTAGATTTTCCTCTAATTTCAGGATTTTTGTGATTTCACTTTTTTTTGTCAAGGTTTACCGGACCGTTACATCGATAAACAATCAACGCATAATCATTCATTGAGAACTTGCAAAATAAGTGAGTTGATAAAGTGATGTTTTTTTGTGAATATTTTCCCTGAGTTTCCGTTTATTAATCAAAGCCTGTCATATATGGAAGGTACCAGAACTATGGCAAATTGAATTCCCTTATCTATGGTAGTTAGACGTCATAAACGTTAATGATTATTCTACCGGGGCACACAATTTCAAACTCTAAAAAGTCTATTCATTTCACAAATGGTAAGAAGTGATATGCTTTCTAGTCGTACTACTTTTTTTTAAAACATTTTTAGTATGGCTTTAACAGCTAGTCATTTAAACTAGTGTAAGGTAACTTTGAAATCATTGGTTAGATATATACTGTATGGAAAATCATTTGCAGAAAAAAATGTCATAGATTTGAAAACTAGAAATCAGCCATAGATTAGAAAACTACAAAACTTGCCATAGACTGGGAACTAAAAAACATGCCATAGAATAGGATTATAAAAAATCTGCTATAGATTGGAGAGTCATAACGTCATATTTACCATAGATAAGGAATATGCCATAGATATGAAACCTGCCATAGATTTGAGTCCTACATATATAACAGTTGATAACTGATGTTGTGTATTTTATCTATCTAATTGTTCTTTTAGAATCTATCAACACCATTAACATTCCAGTGCGCGTGTGTTTACATTCTTTTAATCATTGTTTTCCTTCGTACTTGCGCCATGTGGTTGCCTTTGTTCCATTGAGAGGTCTTGAAGTTTTAATCAGTACATACATAAAAGCTATCGGTGAATTATAGTACGGGACGACAATAACTTAAGATCAATAAATTTCTGCAGATTTCATCCGATTGAGGATTTTTTCATCAACCTTTGTTTTTGTTGTGCATTTGGCTTGGCTGTCATTTTTATATCTATCACTTTTGAAACATTCAACAAATAGTTCAAGTACTTGTGTTGTTGTTGTTTTGTTTGTTTGCACTCGTTTTAATGTTAGAAACCTCTGTGATATTCTGCTTGATGAAAAAACATAAACGCTTTGAGAATGTAATTTTAATAAGAAAACCCTGAAAAAATCTACTTTTTCAACAGGGCACACAATATCATTTATATTGTCCACCATCATCTTTGTTTAGACTTTATGTTGAACAAATAATTTTGAGCATACCATTTAGATTGTCATTCATGCAAGCTAAAACGATTATATGTGTTAATTATATGCGTTCTAACTCTGTAAAACATTCATGAATATTGTCAGATGTATGACAAGAGAGTCAATGAGGGTTAAACGGAATTTCAAATTTTAACTTGACAGACACGTGCCATTACATATCTTTGAATAACGTATTTGATAGACAATCCCTTGAACTTGAAATAGTCACACGATATTCATTGCACTTCTGATAAGTTTTGCATTGATATTTCTGCTTTCGTTTCAATAATATGTAGATCAAGGACAAGCTCTGCACTTTTAAAACCAAATTATTTTCCTTTAACTTTTAGATTTACACTAGTTCTTGTAAAATTTTAAGGCATTGTTGTTGAGTTCAAATTTTGTTTGTTTGTTTGTCTGTTTATGACTTTGAATGCACAAGTTCAAAGGTTCAAGAAGCAAAGTTATTTGATAATTTTTATTAAAAATTTACAAAAAATAAAATAAAAGATATATTATCAATGTAATACATATTTATTGTTTATTACATCCAAATATTCATGTGGACATGTTTGAATTTCTTAATCATTCAGTTATCAAGCTAACACATATTGATATACGAAATTATTCATCATTCCGATCAAGCTTGAACTTCGTCTGGATAAGCAAGATGAGTTTAAAATGAATCTTTTAACAGCACAATTTTTGCATGTACATTTATTTCAATGACTACAAAACATATCCTCTAAATTTCCGATAAAAATTAGAACATATATTCACATGATAAAACTGAGTGGCTGTATGAATCTGTATCCACATCTGAAGTTCAAACAGAAACCTGTAAATTAAACAAGTTATACACAATGTTAAAATAACGTTGTACCATTTCTATTCACATAAGCCTCTCGTTATCCACCTTGTTTAAAAAAATTATATTTCATAATAGCATGCACCAAAAAGTATATCTGAACGAACTTGTCATACAAGTAAATTGAGAATGCATTGATGACTATAATAAATTTAAGCCAACCTTAAAAATATTAGTATATAAAAGATCCATTATAGTGCATTGTATTCTTGTCATATTTTGCAAGACAATACATGCACAGTCAAGCTGTTAAAGGTCGAGTCTTCCTGATCAGATAATAATTTAGCTTTGAAACAATCGCATTCTTGAATGAACTTAAAAATACAAATACAATGTATCATTCGAATCATACGAGCACAGAATAAATATTTAGGTTACAAGGAAGTAATTATTTACATAGGCGACAATGGTAGCCTTATTTGGTCCTGCCAATTCACTATCAAAGATCCATTGAAAAAAAAATCGAATTCTGAATTATCAACACCTTTGGGAGTAATTGCAATGGTCAAACACATATGGTGCCGCAGCTTTTTTGATAGAAAAATGGCATTTTTTAAGGGTACTCAACGGTTCCGGAATTTTCGAAATAGTATGAATGAAGAATACCCCTGGCTTAATTTGGCACAGAAAATATTGCTTGTCTTAGAGAGTTTTCTCTAAATTTCTCGCTATTTCTACACCAATGGCCAACACTCACTATTTCAATTTTAATTTCTATTTACCAAGGCAGAAGAAAATAAATTTGCTTTTACCTATTATCTTGGATATAAAATCTAGGTGGCGCCAGTCATCTTTATTTACTTCCTTTTAACCTATACTGACTGATGCAAACCCTCGGTTACTGATTTCAACCAGTAGCGGTTCTGATATGATCTCCATGTGCAAAAACACTCCCTATTGACCTTCACCAAAATCAATATTTTCTATATCGTTTGCAGTTGAAATGATATTTCATAAATTGTTGTGTTTATATTTGCTCAATTTATTATATCAAATATGATTGCATTAGGTACAAAATCTTATATTAACGAAAATATATCTATTAACTTCAATATCTAAAATAAAGACTTTTGATAACCAATACCTCTAATGTTTCGTCTTGAACCAGTGGGTACTGCTTGCTTCCTTTCTATTTGCAAAAATCTATAACAAAAGATCAAATATTATAATGACTCATCCTGTTTTGTTTTCATTGTTCTTCGGTTATTTTCCTCACATTACGTTTGCATTTTTGATTACACGCTTGAAAGGTTTCTGTTGGTGTTAGATAAATGAAAGTCGTTATATAGTTGTATTACATGTTACATAGACGCCTGTTTTTATTACCGGACGTATAAATTATGAGTTATAAGTATGACATAAGAAAGTACTGTGTAAACGTAGATGATCCCAGTGACACAAAAAACGTCAAAAAAATAATCTGTACGTCAACATACAGTCTTCAGAAATATTATGTTTTAATTATGTTCTTTATTACTGGAGAACTAAAAATAAGTCAAAATCTAACAAGAATGTGTCCCAATTACACGGATGCCCCATCCGCACTTTCATCATCTATGTTTAGTGGACCATGAAAATGGGATAAAATCTCTAATTTGGCATTAAAATTAGAAAGATCATATCACAGGGAACATGTGCGGGAGTTTCTCGCTGCATTGAAGACCTGTTGGTGACCTTCTGCTGTTGCCTGTTCTATGGTCGGGTTGTTGTCTATTTGACACATTCCCCATTTCGATTCTCAATTTTATTACTAAGTTTAAAGTTGATCGAACAGGCAGACCGACGGACGAACAAACGGACGCACAGACCAGAAAACATAATGCCCATAAATGGGGCATACAAACTGAAAATTGAATATTATAGAGTTATTGTCATATTTCCATTTTATTTCACTCATAATACTTTAATATTTGAAAAAAAATATTTTCATAGAATTTACAGCTTGGTTAAATATGTCCTTATATTCTTTTGGAGGATACATACTCAAAATATCCCAATATATGTGAAAATTGCTGTTTTAAGCGTTTATTATTTGATTATGTGATTACAAAAAAAGCCACACTAATGAGAAAAAAACATTAAAGCACTCACATTTGATGTGAAATTGAGTATTCAAGTCAAGATTGACAATTTTTTGTAAACGTTCGAGAAATAGTGGAAATTGGCCATGTCTCTTTCGTTACTTATATTCTTGTAGAATGCATCGACTTAGTATAGTATTACCGTTTGGGACTGGCTCACTACATGTTTTCACAGAACACTCGGTACCACATTCACCCGTTACACTATTTCTACAGTTTAGAGAAGGACATGGCAACCCTTGAGGTACAGTGAAATTAGTACACTGCACAAAAACGTCACAAACTGTTGGATGTCCTCTTTTAGCATCATCATCAGTATTGCAGTTGCAAATATCCTCTGTAGAAATAACAGTTTCTTTTTTGTAATTAAGTGCATTTAGAACAAAATATATATCGAAGTAAACTCGGTTAAAAATGGCAATTGCTGCATAGGTCATTAATGTTGTACGGGAAGTAATTTTTTGATAATTAAAATATCATTCATTGGCATTTAACATTTTATCACTATTTACTAATCTTGAATTAACCTTCAAAACATGAGGTACTTTTTTTTTGCTCATATTTTGTATTGATCTAAATTTGTTAGAATGCTTACTATGACCAACACATTGATTAGAAAGCAGCTTAGTTTTTTTTTTATGTATCATTATTTCTATGTGAACTATAAATGATATGTGTGTAAGTTCGTTTCTACTAAATAAAATACAAACACGTCCATACAAATCCATTTTGTCGTAGATATTATCGAATATGTAACATAAATTTTAGCCAGTTTCATTGAATATTAAATGAATAATATAATCAGTTTCTTGTTAACTTATGTAGAGTAGGGACATTTTGACCTCGCAGAGCAGTCTAGTTCACATAAGTGTTAGCAGAGTACATATCTTAATTTTGTTTTTAACATATTGCAAACTACATGCGGATTTGACTCTTTTGGTATTGTTGTGTCTGGCCTTTACAAATTAAGATTGTTTGTGTTCCTTTTAGTTTTTTACACAATTTGTGATATGTTTTTATACCCATATAGAACATTAGAAGCAAAAACAAGATTAGAAAGAATCAAACCTGGAATGAGGTGTAAATCTGCTGTATCTGCAAAAATGTCATTGTTTCCCAAAGATACAGAATCGGCCACACGACATCGTATTTTACTATTGATCATTTCAGGTGAAAACAGCATGCCAAAGACGACTGTCATTGTATTATTATAACATTTTCCCCGTTGAATGTTTGTAAATATGATTTTTATGAATTGATCTTGCAACGTTTCATAAGAATTCGAGCCCGATTGTTTTATTTCTATAATAAGATTCCCGGGAGGTTCTCCAACGTCTCCACTGCATACGTGTTCAAATCCGGGTCTGTAATATCCTAGATTTATCACCTGATCTTTGTTCATTTCTAAGTTTGGATTTGATGGTTTGCCTGTTTAAAACAAAAAGAATTATTCAGAGCAGATAATTTCTCCTGGACATAATTATGATGAAGTGATAGCGTATAAATTAATTAGTACTAATCATAATTAATTAATTCAAAACGTACAAAATAAATTAGATGTTTTTTCGACGCAAAGATCCTGTGAATGAATCAATATAAATACCAAAAAATCTTAATGACCTGACAACAGTATCGTTACTATATCACTTCTGAAAAGTCTGTTAAAAGTTGAGTTAATTTTTGAGGTGTATGCCTACAATGTTGTGCTTGTAAAGAATATTTCATCCAAAACTGAAAAAAACCCATGGTCAACACCTACCCAAAATTTCGATGTTACTTAAAATTAAATAAACATCTCTCTGTATGATTTTGTAATTACTATTAAATTGCAGTACACACATTTTGAAAAGTAGATTTTCGTAAAAAAGCGTGTTGACTTCCAATTTCACGGATAAATAGACGGACGCACAAATGAAACTTTGCATGGCTTTAATGCAGAAGGAAAAAAAACTATGGCAGTAAGAGCCTACCCCATACAACCGCTGAATCTTCATAAACCCTCAATTGTACAAAAGATGAGCCAATGAAACTGAAATTTGATACCTTGAGGTTTTGGATTTATTTAGGCGCAGAAATTGCTGTCTATTCTGTAAAAGCAAACCTCGCCCAATAGTAAATTTTATTTAAAAAAATTATATATTCATAATAAAATATTAGACAGTATAAACGCCACGATAACCTATTCATATTATTAAACTAAATATCTTACGTAAGATTGTTACATATCCATGTGCAGTATATATTTGGTCATTGGTATCAACAACAACTGAGTAAAGTCCCTCTGAATCACAATTCGCTACCATCAAAGTAATGGTTAGTTTGCTGCCGTCAAAGTTTAATGTTATGTTGAATAGTTCCTCTACTGGCAACATGTTGACAGAACCATCGCTGCTGATGAATCCTATTGTTTTTGTTTCCTCTGTCTGTGAAGCCTTATTAATAGTTATTGAATTGAAACTAATTTCATTCAAAAAGCACAATATTGTTGCGGGACCAGTATTCAAGAAAATCGAAGTATTCGTGCACTCTATAGCTGTAAAATATGTTGAAAATGTGTGAAGCATTTAAATGTCATTTTGCTTCAAAATTTTGTATGACAGTTTTAGTCCGATTAATGTTATATTCAACCAACATTTCAAAGATTATTTTTTTATCTTTGGCTATACTAAGTAAAAAGTTTTCAAGCCCCAAATCGTATAATACTCATTATCTATTTTTTAAAATTACTATATTGCCATCTCTTTAACACACGTTTCTGTGGTCTAGTGTTAAATTGTTTCCCTAGAGTGCAGGGGAGCGCCGGTTTGATCCCCGGCCGGCTCAAAACGAACTTTTTAAAAAATTGATGCTTGCTTCTTTTACGATAAGCATGCGGTATTAAGGATGATAATGAGGAATTTATTCTCCATTAGTTCAAATCAGTCTTTTGTATTTTGGTGGGGTTTGTATTCCACAGTCATTAGTTTTCAATGTTTTGATATGTAGACTGATGTTTGTCTTTGATCTTATTTTTTCGATTTCATTTTTTTGGCAAGCAGGTATCAGTTTTTCCCCTGTTTACGAGTTTGAATATTCCCTTACAAAATTTAAAGAAATTTAAGAGTTAAATGAAACATGAGAGCCGTGGTGTAGTGGTTGGTGCATCGGACAACTAACACAAAGGTTTTTTGGTCAATTACCGTTCCGAGATTAAAATTTAAGGGACTGAATTTTCGGCGCTCCCTTGACACCATTTGCGAGTAAGGTCTTGACGAAGCGATGATAGCAGGATAAACGGCTGACCCGAATATCTATATCTCTTGCACGTAAAAGACACCCTTAGCTTGTAGATTTGCAGGCTAATTATAAGGGATTAATATAAGTTGAAAAACTTTTTTTCCAATCCACTATAAATAAACATGTTACACATAATGAAATGTTAAGACCCAAGTTTGTTTTAATATACTTAAAATTGTATCAAAGATGTAACATTTTATAGAGCAAGTGTCAAAAATAATGTTAAATACAAATGTAATTAAAAGTAATCATAATAAAAGTCATGTTTTCAGGCTGACACTATAACGTGTTGATATTTTTAAAAGTTAATATCGTTTCGATCTATATACTTTTCTGTTCTTGGAAGCAAAAGATTTTACCCATGACTAAATCTAAAAGGACAAAAAATGTCATTGTTTATTTTTAAATTTACGAGTTATTTTGGAAGACATTAATCACGATACTTTAGAAAAGAGCAACCGCTTCTTACAAACAGTTTACATACAACCTGATGATTTATTAGTACATTTTTAAAATGAAAGCAGATAAACAAAAAACTATTTAATGCTACAAAAATAAAGAATATTGAGAAAAAAATGTGTGTTGACTTCATATTTACCCCAATGTAAACTCTCGCTCTCCGTTAAATATCCTTTTTGTTGATGCTTGCGACAAAAAGCAAAAACAAACCAATCAATTAACTAGAGGTATTCTCGTTATCACCAGTTTGGAAAGCGTAACACTTGTACGCATTGCACAGCACAAAATGATGTGATTTATTTTTGGTTATTGGACTTTTAGTGGCTAACATTTCTTGCATGATCAGTACGATGTAAATTAAATCAGGAACATTTAGAGCTCGGTATAGTGTATATATATATATATATTTCTTGTTGAAGACCGTATATAGACCTTTAGATATCTTTTTAATTATTTGGGTTGTTCATCGATGTACATTCCAGTATACATTTTTATACATAATATTACCAAAATCGGAATCTGAACAAAAATTTAAAATAAGTTAATAGGGCGCTGAAAAGATTGCCAATGAGACAACACTATTATCTAAGTCACAATTTGTAAAATTAAACATTATAGGGCAAAGAACGGTCTTCAACACGGAGTCTTTGCTAAGACCGAACAGTAATCTATAGAGGGCCCCAAAAATGACAAGTATAAATCATTTAAACGTGAAAATATAATCTTAGACTATATAAAAAACAAGAAACGAGAAACTACTGAACTTGCATATAAAGTAACACATGTAAAATAACACCTACAGAGTAACACTTACGTGAAATACTAGGAACATCGGTACTTGTCATATTTATAGACGGAATGGATACAGCACCACAAAAATCTAAAGCAAAAAATTTAAAGCTATATACATTGATACTACTGGAGTTCAAAAGCATAATTTTTTATTTCAATACAGTAGTGTGGAAACTTCAGGTGACATGGTTTCAATTACATGTTAAAAGGAAAAAAAGGGGTGTCAATTTGATTGGTTTACTTCTGGTGATGGGTATTATCTTTTATATGCAAAGAAATGTTATGTGAAATTTTCTCTTTGGATAAGACAAAACTTTCATATATAAATATAAGAAGATTTAGAATGAGAACCAATGAGACAACTCTCCATCCAAGTCACAATTTACATGCCAAATTTGAAACAAAGATAAATTCTGCACACTTTTTTTGAATGGTGCCAATTTAACAAATAGGGGAATCAATGGTGGAACTACTCCTTAATCCCAGTCATATAGTATTTTATAATATGATGATAGTCTTATCATTGAAAATCATACCACATCCCCTTATCTTATATCACAACACGTAAATTAATGTAAAAATCTCACTCTCCACAGGCGTTGCTGTGTGAAGATAACTCATCCCTCGTTCAAGACATGGCATAGAAAAAAACCCACAAGGATTCGATTCTTGCTATAATTAAAATCAATCCGTATTGAGCACCTTGATTTTCAGAGACATTATATCTATCAAACTATCATAGAATGACAGTAAAACTTTAATTTTAATGTTTGCAGGGATTTCAATACAAATACGCATTCTTCCTCATTTGAATACATATGGCATACATACATCATAAAAAATGTTTCTGTTCCAATAACTATAGATTAATGAGGCAAACAATGAAATAAACATGGAAAAAATGATATTGAAGTGTAATCTTATTTCATATCCCTTCGGTAAGTTTTATTTCAAACACATTTATGTGTTACCTGCAGGAACTGTTTCCTTGCATACATTATCAGAACAGTCATCTGCACAGATTCCTGTTGAACTATTTCTGCATTGGTTTGCCAGGCATTGTTTTCCTACTGGTACTGTCATATTAACACATTCAACATAATAATCGCATCGCCCAGGATGTCCCCGACGTATACCGGATTGTATAGTATTGCACTTGCATATATCTTCTGCAAAATTAATACTTTAAAGATACTGTGAAATGCTATGCCATGTTCCCAAATACTAGTATACAATTGACAATTTTCTCGTATTAGATTAAGAGTTCATACTCACATGAAACTTTTAATAAATATATATATTCTGAGTTTTTTTCTTTATCTGAATTATTTACCACTGTCTTAATATCATCTGCTCGCGGCGATCAGCAAGTCATAGCCAATTAAATGGATGGCAAATGATATACATGGTACAGTTATCCTTCCAGGGCCATTTATTTGTTCTTTTTGTATTGACGTGGTTTTTATATTGTTTTCTGTCTGTTATTAATTGTACTTGTTTCGTCGTCTTAAGACATTTAAGTGTATTGGTATTTTGATTAAAAACTGTCAACATATGGAATATTTTAATCGAGTTTACATGCAATGTCAACTTGGAACTGAGAAGTGTCAAGCATGAAATGAGAAATTTCTCAATTGTATGTCGCTACTGGTCATTTGTATCAACATGAGAACTTTGAAAAAAGAATAATCTTTGCCTTATTCAACTTATAAAATGTAAAAGTTCGTGGAAGCTGGTATTTCTCCTCGACTCTTAGATTTACAAAAAATGTACTTATCATATCACTCATAACAACGCATCTCTAACTTGTAGATATATACATTCATCCTTTAAGGACAGCTTTTAAATTTATTAGAATGTAGCCATTGATATCTTCACGTTCCTTTACTATTTTGTTAAGTCTTGTATACTTACTTGGGATAACTCTAAGGACATGTCCATCTGTATAAGAAATTACATCCGATTGATATTTGTTCTCTACTCTGCATCTTAAAGTTTGATTATTTTGCTGACCATCTACATTTAGTAGAAATGTAATATTTTGGAATCCATGGCAATTCTGATTAGTTCTAATGTCACTCAATCTGGTGACGACTTCATCCGGTATTTGGTAAAACTGCTTTTCACCTTCCCCGGGAATATCTATTAAAATATCGATACGAAGGTTCCCCATAGGGTATCCAACATTGCCATAGCAATTATGAGCTTCATTATCAGAGCCGGATTCTACAACAACGGCAGGATTCAAGAACAAAGAAGGCTTCCCTGGATCACCTGTTAAAAATAAACTCTAATATATGACATACTTATCTATAAAGACTTTCTAGAATTAAAGAAAACTGCGAACAAATATGTCAATGATTTATTTCACATTTTCATTTGTTATTCTTTTTAGACTTTATACATTTTCATAGCGTAGTGTTGATGACATTTATAGAAATTAGGTGTTAATGGCAGGTTGTTGATGATCTCTTGGTCTCTGTCAAAATACTTTTAAACGTTAAATTTATGGAGTAGATTTTGGTTGGATAGAGCTTACTGTAATTTATATATAGACAACTGTCCAAATCATATCAATAGTACCCAGATTCAGACTAAAACACTTTTATAGTAGTATATGTTTGTTTTACATGTACATTAATATATTATCCCATGAAATTAAAAGCAAAAGTCTTTATCAGAAAAGCTCTAAATGAATTCAATTTGATCATGGAACAAAAACAATAACTGACTCACTAATTGGCTGTATTGATCCTGTCACCATGGCTGTAATTGTTGTTCCATTACTTATATTCAACACGTAGTCTCCTTCATCGGCACACGTGGTGTTTAAAAAATCAATAGAAATGACGAAACTCGTAATAACACGTATTTGTATGTTCAAATGATCTTGGAAGTATGTTATATCTCCGCTTTTACTAATACTAGATATATTTACACTGACACCATCTTTGATTTTTACAATCATAATCTCCTTATATTCTTTTGTTCTGTTTAAAGTGCACATTATTGTTGCTGAGTTATGTAGATGGATATAAACATCATTACATGTATCTTCTGAAATAACAATTAACACCAAATATCGTCAATGTAATCAACACTCTTTTCAAATGCTAACTTTTTTTTGGTCAGAAATAAGACGGAACAACATATTTAAGTTTGGATTATTTTGTTTACTACAATACATTTTCTTTAGAAAACATACAAAATTCAAACGATAAAGTTACCAGATTATGCACTTGAAATGGTATTAAGACACCAGTAACGAAAGAGCTAATATCATTGACACTATTCTCTTGTTTTTTTGCTTTTTATTTTTTAACTTATGGCTATTTTAATTAGAGAACTGACACACAAATTCCGTTTTCACTAATTATCTAGTCTTTTTGAAAAGATCAAGAGTTCATACTTTAACTTAACTTACTTGAGAAAGTTGATAAATCCACTTCTGAACCTATTATTTCTCCTCCAAGAATGAAGTCGTTTTGCACACGACATCTTATAACAGCTTCATTCATATCTGATGTAAAATTCATAGTAAACTTCAATATCTGAAAATTCCTGCAATCTTTTGTAGAACTAGAGTTTTGTACGATAACTAGATCTGCCGGCGGAACTATGGAAAATTCTGAGTTATTCAGTTTTATTTCTATTATCAATTCTCCTGTTGGTTTCCCAATGTTTCCTGAACATTGGTGTTCATAGTCAGATTGTATATATGGTAGTCCGGCAAACTGGTCAGGATTTACAAAGAATACAGGAACGGTTGGTCTATCTGGAAAAAGAAAAACAAAGTCATATTTTATTTCAATTATACAATAACTGATGAATCGTATTACGGAACGATCTAGACATAGGTTTTAACGCTCTTTAATGGTAAAAATAAAATATATCATTTAATTAGCAGCAATCGTACATTTGAATTATTAAACTGCTATGTAGGGCGTAAACATCCAAAAACTGACTGACAGAAACAGATGTTTGCAAGTATTTTAAGCTCTAGCTAATAGTATTCAGATTTTTCCAAAATAAAAGATAATCCACAAATTCAAATATCAGTTGCCAGTTTTCATTTTATTAAAGATTTCATCCAAAAGAAGTTAACAAATGAAATTCAATCTTTACCACTTACAGTACTTCGTACGTGTTGTGTGACACAAATTACAACAATTACCTCCTTACCTATAATCATTAGAGACCCAGTGATATTAACCCCATTAAAGGCTGTACTGTTTACTTGGACTTCATATAGACCATCGTTTTCACATGTGACATTTCTAAACACCAACGATAAAGTTATATTCTCAGCCTGATTAATAACCATTTTAAAATTAGTTGATGGTGAAAGATATTGAACTTCTCTGTATTCGTTGATTTCTGCTATGTTTTGTCCGTTTTTCGTTATGAAAATTGGCATGGAAATCAACCTTCCAGTAATGATACATGATATACTAATGTCTTCGTCGTATAAATATGCTGTTGCATCTGTACAACTACCACCTGTAAAACATGTTTTCTTATTTGTTGAATGTGTCAATAAGATTTTCTTATTGAAAATGACATTATAATTAACATATAGTTTTTAATACAAAGGATGTAGGGAATAACTTTGTGATTTTTAATTCTGAATGGAGTAACCAAGTTGTATGACAAAGGAATATGTTTTGATACATGTCTTCTTGCATCTTTAAGTAGATTTCGTATGTAATGGTTAAAAAAAAACATAATGGCGATCATGAGTTGTTGAGTCGGTGATGATCACTTTATACTTGCAACACGAATTTCGCATGTTGGAGGAACTTAATTGACTATAGCTCAGATTGTTTATCTTCATTTTAGGGGATCTTTTTCTTTAAAGGTATTATAACGGTTATGATTCGACATTAATAGTAATTTCAACTAAGGCTTTTCTACCTCAGGCATAGATTACCTTAGCTGTATTTGGCAAAACTTTCAGGAATTTTGTTCCTCAATGCTCTTCAACTTCGTACTTTATTTAGCCTTTTTATCTTTATTGGATTCGAGCGTCACTGGTGAGTCTTTTGAAGACGAAACGCGCGTCTGCCGTATATACTAAATTTAGTCCTGATATCTATGATGAGTTCATTCGCTGTGTTATCCCCCAAAATATCACAATTGTCGACCAACCTGCAGCGTGAATTCTGCTCGGTAACTTAAAATTAAAATAATTCTGAAAATTACGTGACGTTTACTATACTTTAAAATATGATAAAGAATTTTTATCATTTTAAGCTCATTCTCCTATATCATTACACGTGTGTTATTAACAGTCAAACACATTTACCTGGACAGTTTTGGTTATTGCACTGCAGATGTTCTGTATCGTTACCGTCACAAAGCTTTCCCCCATGTTGTGGGACTGGATTATTACAGCTACGATTCCTTGTTTGGATTCCTCCTCCGCATGGCAGACTGCACTTATCCCATTCATTCCAGTTTGACCAACCACCATCAACTAAAAAATATGTGTTAAATGATGTATACTTTACATTCTACCATTATCTTGAGGATAAGCTTGCGTATATCAATCAAGCATTTTGTACGGTAAAACTTAGTCAACAAAACATAGACATAAGTCGAAGACAAAGACCAAATGTTATCATTTTCTAAAAATGAAACACAAAAATAGTACTGACATTTTGACACATCTTACAGTAATTCAATTTCTCATTTTATTCTGTTTGTTAAACGCTTAAAAGATTGATTTTAAAATCATTTCCATTGTTCGTATTGAAACAAATGATTAATAATAATACAACAATTTCAAGAATTTGTCACATGACAAAAGGTCATGTAGGTGCGTCATAGTACAGAAATAATTTATAACTGACCACATAAATAATCTAGTCATAACATCTTTTTAAAAGTGTTTTCTAATGTTTTCAATTATCACTTTGTTGTGTGGAAGGTTATAACTCTCTGAATAAAAGGGAGAAGAAGACAATCACAAGTCGGGAAAAAATTAAAAAAAACTAAAGAGAAACAAAGACAAAAAAATATAAAAATAAATATTAGTTGAAAAAACACCACGCAGAAAAATAAAGTGAACAACAAGATAAAATTGGGAAAGGAAATGGTGAATATGTCAAAGCGACAACAATCCGACCATAGAGCAAACAACAGCCGAAGGCAACCAATGGGTCTTCAATGTAGCGAGAATTCCCGCACCCATAGGTGTCCTTCAGCTGGCCCCTAAAAATATGCATAATAGTACAGTGATACATGTAATGGACGTCATACTAAACTGCACTATGTAAGATCCCTACATAAACTGAGCTAAAATAAACTTACGACCCTGTCGGTTTGCTTCAACCGTGCGTTTTTTTGTCCGGGATGTACAAATACGCAACAACGTTTAGTCATACGTCTCGTTTTGAGAAAAGGGAACGCTTTCAATACACTATGAACTATTGAAAAATTACTGTTTGAGTGGTACCTATGTGGCATATTATTTGGTATTTGCTTTGGTCCATATCCACAATAGACCCTCATTTTCGGTTGGCAGCTCGAATTTTCAACTTTTCATCCGGTTGTCCCTTAATACAGAACCTTCTTATCATATTGATTTTTGGTCATTTTGTTCTCTTTCTAAACATTTATGAAATATTTGTCGCTGAACGTTAAGCACACACCAAATAATCAGTCAATCTGGAATATTTTATGGACAATATAATATTTCGTTAGTGTCTTAATCATGTAAAAAAGATTGCTATCTAAATACATATTCTATATCAATTTGGTGTGTGTACGGATTAATATAACCCTGCAAATAATATTTATAGAATAGACAACGCCTATTGTTTTAAGACGTCAGATAGTGAAATAACTTCGTTTATTTCACATGTGAAATTATCGGTTTTTATTTAACCGGGAAATCAATGAATCAATCGCCACCAATGTACGTAATAAATGTCTATAATTCAAATTGTAAACTTGATTAAGGTTCATGCACGTCTTGTCTTCGTTCTCTAAATAGTTTCAGGTTTTGACAGTTTCTAACTTTATTTTTGTTGATACTACCATTATAAAGTTTTGTAGAGGATTGATTCTCTTAATATTTCAAAACTTACCATTATCTCCTGGACCAGTTGTATACTGTCAAGAAACAAGCGTTTTATATCTATACTATTTGAGCTGTGTGTCTTTTCTAATGACCCAAGATTATATTGGGAGATGTGCATGTGTAGTAATTCATTGTTTACAATGTTGTTTTTTTAACAGTTGTCTCGTTTTCAATAATACAACATCTACATATTCTAATTTCATTGGAAGAATATACTAGTACTAAGTATCTTTATTCATGCTGCACTTATTGGATTGTACTCGTTCGTGAAAGATGTTTTACCTGGGCAAGGATCATTCTGGCAAGTTTTATTTTCGGTTCCATCTCCTATACATATAACCTGCTCATCATCATTAACACTTTGGCCAAAGCAGATCCTCCGTTTAAAACTGATTCCTGTGTCACACGTTACGCTGCATGCATCCCAAGTTCCCCATGGAGACCAATAGCCTATAACTAGATATAAACACACTAGTAGCTAAATGCTTTCCTTAACTAATGTTCGATTATACAAAAGAATTCAGTTGTTATGCATGAATACTGTAGAGAATGAAATACTTCAATACTTGAAACAACAAAACTATTGCAATGCCCATATCTTATTATCTGACCTACATGATGAAAAAAACCTTTCTTAGGGTAAAAAACATCTACATGTAGGGTCATACTAGTTTTTATTTAAATTGCAATTGAAGTAAGAAGTTTTGAAACACATTCTTGTTACCAAAATGAACTGTAAACTAGATTACACGACTCCAGCTTGTAGTATGAATACCTTGACATTTCTCCTCTTCACATCCTGTGTACTCTTTTGGAAAGCCGTCGCAGAAGTTGCCTCCGTGTTGAGGAAGAGGATCGCTACATTTTCGGGATCTGCTTTTTGTTCCACTTCCACATGTCTTACTACATTTCTCCCATGGATTCCAATCGCTCCAGGCTCCGTTTACTAGAAATAATAATATATATAATATAACAGATTATACTATTACTATTGAATCAAACCGAAAGAAACAGTAGATTCAAAATCAGGAAAACATACTTTAAAAACAGTACAACTGAAAACAGATTCTTTTAATTGTTTAAATGTGCAACAATATTTTACTCTTATCGTTTGGTCTGCATTGACGATGGATTTCCAACATGGAAATGCTATATAACAATATGACAATGAACAGAAAAGGTTAACAACAAATGAATGAAAAGTGATTTATAAATATATTTACTAGGGCATGGATTGTCCTGACATGGACCAGTAGTTGTACCGTCACCGTCGCATTCATTACCACCAAACATAGGAACTGGATCACTACACGTTCTATTTCGTTGTCGAATACCACCATCTCCACAAGTTAAACTGCATTCTCCCCATGACAACCAAGTAGACCAATTACCATCGACTATTTTAAGATTGTGAAGTTAAAAAAATTTCATGTAAATTTTGTGCATAATTTTTAAGATATATTAGTATAAATAGCAAAAACCAAGACACCTTCGACGTTTTCAGTTGATGGTATAAAAGAAAAATTAAGCAGAGATACAAAAAAGCATTAAAAAAATTAACCTCGCTCCCAAGAATTCTAACCAAAAAGTAAGGATTGTTATTAATTATACAACTCTCCTGTCAATTTTATACGTATGAGGATGACTTTACACAGTTGATTCCCTAAGATAAAAAAGAGGCTTGAAGGGTCCAAATTATATATTGTTCTCACTGAATCATTACACATTCGGGTGCCTCCTTAAACGCTATGAAAAATTAAAAAAATAAAAAATGATTCCAATTGTTTTTTTTTTCAATGTTTAAAGGAAACACCCTTTTAGTCTAATTGCATACGATATTCCCGTGCTTGCATTTCCTATCATGATTTCTTGATAGAGGTTTGCTGCTCACAAGGAAGCTATTAAACCAAGAGTTCCAGGTGGTGAAGTTGAAATCATCCCTTCGTAAATTTTACGGACGCCATCACGAGTTGGTTGACCGTTATGGAATAACCGTTTCACAAATGATATCGGATATGTTCCTTACGTCGTAACTACAATCCCCTTCCCTTTCATGAATATGACCTACCGAATTAGACTATTTACCGGATTTGTAATCACTTAAGCAACACGACGGGTGCCACATGTGGAGCAGGATCTGCTTACCCTTCCGGAGCACCTGAGATCACCCCTAGTTTTTGGTGGGGTTCGTGTTGTTTATTCTTTAGTTTTCTATGTTGTGTCGTGTGTACTATTGTTTTTCTGTTTGTCTTTTTTATTTTTAGCCATGGCGTTGTCAGTTTGTTTTAGATTTATGAGTTTGACTGTCCCTTTGGTATCTTTCGTCCCTCTTTTGATACTTACTAGGACATGCAGGGTTTTCACACACTCCAATATCAGTCGTGTTTCCCTCACAGTCTTTTCCTTCAAATTCGAGACGTGAACAAGATCTTGATCTAGACATACTTCCATTACCACAAGTCACATCACAGGTGGACCACAAACTCCATTCTAACCATGTTCCATCGACTTGAAAAATACATTTTCATTTTAACAGCTTAGCTTATTGTGCATTTATTGAAATAACCACGCATAAATAGTATTGTATGTTATTACATCGTATATGCTTTTAAACTAAATGTTACCATGCATATTTAATTTCTAGAAGACACTTTATTTTGCTGACTGGATTCAAGATGGAAAGATGGTGTGAGGTTAATATATCTTTCTCATACTAAAATCTTTCACAGTTAAACACTTTCTTTCTTTATAACAAGATATAATGTGCATACTAATTCGATGCCATATTTTCATATCTATTTAACAATTAAACTTTGGGAATATTCAACCTTTCTATATAGTATATGTGTATGTATTGCAATTTTTACTTAATTAAAGGTCAAGATTAATACATAGACAACGTTGCCAATAAGCAAACTAATAGTCATACACTGCACAAACTCTCATATATGAATCGTTTTCCCATTGAAGTGTTAAATAACGCCTTACTTGGACATGCCATTTCACTGCATGAATCAAACATAGTATCTTCTCCAACACATTTTTCTCCACCAAATTTTGGTGCAGGATTTGTACATGTTCTTTGTGAATGTCTTAGTCCTCCGCCACATGTAACATTACATGAACTCCAGGGAGACCACACTGTCCACATACCATCAACTTTAATGTAAAATGTGAATAAAGAAGTAAATTCGAACGAAAATCGAGAATGAAAGCTTGCAAATTATATATTTAAATCACACAACACTGAACGATAGCATATTCGAGATGCCTTTCTTGTATAAGAACAAAAAGGAAACAACTAGAAGTTTTAAGGATGATACGTACATATACTTGTAACTATAGACAAAAAGTGAAAGACATATTTTAAAATTGTTTGTCTATTTTCTATGCTTTTGATAAAGGGAGCTACATGTAACAACTTTGTACTTGTTTGGACTTTCGAACTTTTATATCTGGGCGTCACTGGTAAGTCTTGTGTGGACGAGGCGCATTTCTAGCATATTGATGTTTAAACCTGATGCCTTTTGTTAGCTATTATTCATATGTGTCTTTGTCTGATATGTTTTCTTATTTAATGTATTGTAGTCCTGTAATGCGTTGTTATTTGGGGTTCGTGTTGTTTATTCTTTAGTGTTCTTCGTTGTGTCATGTGTACTATTGTTTGTCTGTTTGTCTTTTTCATTTTTAGCCATGGCATTGTCTGTTTGATTTAGATTTATGATTTTGACTGTCCCTTTGGTATTTGTCGTCCCTCTTTTAATGTTATTTTTAACATTGCTATTAAAGTGCGAGGTTTGGCATGCCAAAAAACCAGGTTCAACCCACCATTTTTCTTTAAAAATGTCCTGTACCAAGTCAGGAATATGGCCTTTGTTATATTATAGTTTCTGTGTTTGTTACATCTTAACGTTGCGTCGTTTATTTTCTCTTATATTTGAGTGTGAACTCACATTACTTTAAGATGTGTCACGGTACTTTTCTATCCCAAATTCATGTATCTAGTTGAGATGTTATACTTGTTATTTTTCTTGGATTTTGTCAAATGCTTAGTCTGTTTCTGTGTATGTTACATTTTTTATGGTGTGCCGTTGTTGTCCTCTTATATTTCCCTCAGTTTTAGTTTGTTCCTACGATTTTGTTTTTTTGTCCACGAATTTACGAGTTTTAAACAGCGGTTTACTACTGTTGCCTTTATTTACCAAAAAATGCTATATTTGTAGTAGAAATATCCAAGCTAGATGTTAAATTATATGCATCCTCAACTTGTGAGACTTTTTAAACTCTTTAACAAATCTCAATTGCGAGTAAAATTGTTTTTTTAAACAGTACCTGGACAGTTTTCAAGGACACATGGTTTATGTTCAGTACTATTTCCCTGGCATGAAGTTCCACCGTTTATTGGCTTTGGATCATTACACAGTCTAGTTCTCTGTCGAAGAGATGTACCACATGTTTCTGCACACCCTGCCCAGAAAGACCAGCTTCCCCAGTTACCATCTACTATATTAATCAAATTAGAAGATTACAATTAAACACAACAGATTCGAAAATAATAATATGTTGGAAATTAAATAACGTTAAAATACTAAACATTATAAACATTATACAATAACATATAACAAGTAGGCATGCTCTCCTTTTTTGAAGTTCACATCCATTTCTGGAACAAAGCCCGGTGATTTAATTCCAATCATTCACATTCGGATTTAATTTCAGGTGAATTTAGTTGTAGCAATGACTTGTGACATTTCGAGTTAATTTAGATAAATAAGAATTGTCCATAAAGTTTTCAGGATGTCTTTGAGAAAGACAAAATAAATAATCTACCAATCTTCTATCGTATGATTCGTGACCCCTTAATAGATCTGATGAAAGTACTTCTTAAAATTTCGGTAATAAATTTATGGATGATTTAGAAAAAAAAGATTGCAACTCTTCAGATGTGAAAAGGGTTTTGCAACTCTTGTTAGGTCCGTTTTTGGTCAATTATCTCCCACGGTTTTTAAACAAAAGCTTTCATAATTTTTATTTAATTGGTCAAACTCATAGAAATCTAGGAAAACAATTCTTATAAACAGACATATCAATTTAAAAATCACCAAGTATAAGATATAGTGCTTTTATGTTAATTACTAATACCTTGGTTCGATGGTTCTGTGGTATGAACGAAATCCGGAATTATGCCACTTGATGCAGCAAATGATATAACTGATTGGGTCCTTATTTCCTCAACAGTAGTCATATCGTTTTCATGTGTTGTTGTACCGTTTAAAACAACAGTTGCGCCTTTTGTCGAAGATTTTATACCAGAAACCGTTTGTTGAACGTCTTCTGTCGTTTCTATAAGTGTCGAACTTGACTGGACATTGGATGATTGCGATGGCGTTACTGAACTTGTTATAGATTTCGTGGTTGTTAATGTTCTCGTTGTTACCAACAAAGTGTCCTCGGTGGATGATATAAATTTAGAAGTAGAAGACACTTTGGAAGATGTACTAGCAGAGGGCGCTGTAAGAGATGTGGTACTTGTATCTGGTAAAGAACTGGTAGTAACATTTTGCGATGTAAAAGGCTTTGACGTTAAGGTAGACAATTTATCAACTGTTGTGTGAGCAGTCGTCGTAACCTTTGATTTGGTAGTTGATGTAAATACTTCCTGAAGTTCTGGTGGTTCATGTAAATGTATAGTTGACACTTGAATGGTTTCAAAGCTGTCCAATAAAATCTGAAACCCTCCTAGCATCAGATTTCCACTTCTAAGTATATTATCCTTAATATATTTTACAGATTGATTTATCATGTCTGATTCTGATATGTCTACACAATACACAGTAAATGATACTTTGATGCTTCCTGGACTGAAATAAACAAAGTCGTGTTTAAAATAAACAATTTTAGTCAGATATTTAGATAGTGTGTATAGTATATTGTTTATCACCTGTGCTTTTAACTCTTAAGGGCTTCACATTTTGCAATAAAGTTAAATATTTTAAAGTCATTTTCGTGTTACATACAACGCAGGTTTTAATTGAAGAATCTTTTAAGAAAAATGCTATTTTTTAATACTTATCCATGTTTGTGATAAGTTTGAGCAGAAACTCCTGGATAAATTTTTCAATGTACGATTTGAAGGAACAACTATTTTTTGTTTTATTGTGATGAGTCACGTCCTCATCACAAAAAAAGTTATTTCTCTAAATTAAAGCAACAGCAATTCGTTATATATAACATGTAATCAGATATCAAAAATAAAAGTATACTTACTTTAGAGCGAATACGATGCATCCAATATAATTATCACCAAAACCACCCGTATTATTATTCAACACCCTATCAATCTGAAAGTAATCATGTTTAAACACCTCTAGAATTTGAACATCTTCGGAGAACACTATGTCTTTTTTTTTTAACAACATGTACAATTTTACTCGAACAACTCTTTGCAATCACATGTTGATAACGGAAAAGCTATCATAATAGAGGTTTCTCAACATCTTACGAACGAACGAAAATCGCCCTAACTTGACGTAACTTGCCGTAAAGAGAAAAGAGGGAGCAGTAATTTATCTTATAATTTTGGATTATTGGCTGTGCTCTTCTTCCATTTGAAATGTCTTTTACGTGTAAAATATGCATGCTAGATTTTTTAAAACCATTTTGAATCAAATACATATTATATTTATTTGATATTATATAATATATAATATACAATTTACTGTTCAATCAACACAGTTGAAAGTCTTATTGATCTATTTATTTAAGTGAATATTTAATCAAAGGACAGTAATTGTAAGTCGACTGAATTTTAATAAACCTGATGACAACATCACTATTTAGTATATGTGAAAAAGGTAAATATAGATCATGTTTATGGACCGAAAGGGATAGGATTTTTTTTTTTATCTTAGCTAGAATCTGATTAACGGTAGAAATACTTTCGTGGACATGAGGTAAAATAAATCTAGGAGGGAACGCCTTTCGATTTAAATTTAAAAAGAAAACATCCTAATAAGTTCCGGGATAACTTCTTTGCCCCAAACACTTAACAAGACAAATAAAGGAAAATATTGAAATACATATTTTAACTTATATATTGTGTTTTTTTTTGGGTTATCATGGCCTTTCTTATTCTATGTGTGTATGTTTCCTCTATAGTATAATTATGAGTATATACATTTTTTTTCTTGTTTATTGTTTCCGTTAAGCTTCTATGGCATACTGTGCATATTTCCTTTATTTTTCATATTTCTAATTTTTCTTTTTAGTTAGGGGTGTAATATTTAAAAATACATATTTTGATAACTATATGTGACTACCAGTTGTGTTAGGGCTGTTGCACTCAAACTTTCAACAAGAACACGCAAAACTCTATTTCTAACGATAGATCGAGTGCACCTTTGAATTTCTTTAACTGATTCCCAATAAATATAAGAAATAAAAAAGCTATGTTACGACTTATCTATCTATTCAAGATACTCTCCGATACGAAATAATGAAACTCATAGTAGCTAAAACCGATTGGACCCATAGAAGGGACGTGTGGATATATGAAATATATTAAAGTTGTGTTATCTTGATCACTTATCAATCCTTTACCAAACGCTAATTTCGCAATGAAATCAATGGAATATTTGCCACTGAACGTTGAACACCAAAGAATCAATCAACCAATTGCAAACTAGATGTGTTAATTTTTTTATTCAAGGACATTATAAAAAAATTCTTTTTGGATGGATAAGAGAGATAAATCGAACGCATATATATGACATGTCAACGAACGAAACTCAACGTAAGAAAACGAAACAGTCAACAACAGAAAATAAATTGGAACACGGACAACAATAAAATGCAAGGTTTCAAAAAAGTATATTAAGTTGTTAACTGTTGTCTTTTAAACACACTGCAGTATCGGTAGACATTTATTATGGATTATATTATAACAAAATTACTGCTCCATAACGATACGTTCGTAGAGTTTCGTCCGTTCGTAAGATGTTGAGAAACCTCTAATAAGCATAATTTTCGACGCTACGTGTAATCTTTGACCCGTATGCCCGTTAACCATTTTAGATGTAAGATGCTAAAATCAAACACTCTGGCTGTGTGACTGGGCTAGTGAATACTTTATTTCGGACACAAAAAAATAAGTTCATAGATACTTGAATAAAGCAGTTTTCCGATATGCAAAATTAAGTCCTAGTACAATATTTCATATCGTAACACTACTTGGATATGCGCGCGCATTTAATGGCATATAATGAGATGATAATGCATATCGATGTGTAGTCTTTACATCAGAGATCAAAGGCACAGTTTAGACAATATCACTGCCTGAGATCAGACAATATCAATGCTTGAGATCAGACAATATCACTGCTTGAGATCAGACAATATCACTGCTTGAGATAACAATTAAAAATCATAATAACTAAAGTTCGAAAAAAAAATGTTTTGGCTGGTCACATACTGTAATAGCTGCGGAACCGTAGCTATTATGTCCTTATGTTAATTTTGACTATTTGCGGATTGCAAATAGTCAAAAAATAACATAAGGACCGCAAAAAGTCTAAAAATTATATAAAGACATACGATCTACGGTTCCG
Organism: Mytilus edulis; assembly: GCF_963676685.1. Lineage (NCBI taxonomy): Eukaryota > Metazoa > Mollusca > Bivalvia > Mytilida > Mytilidae > Mytilus > Mytilus edulis. The sequence goes on along the minus strand of NC_092346.1, from coordinate 47,623,772 downwards.
CAGCTGATACTGTTAGTGCTTGTAAGTGTAAATCAAACGATGGTATAAATGTTTTAATTTTAATAATATGCAATGAAAAATTTTAAAATCAAGATCATCATGATAGTAAACAAACAAAATTATATGTCCGAATATACTATTATATTATCACTTTGTATATGTACTAGTATCAACTTTACTAAATACTATTTCTAGGCATATCAATAAATACTAAAATACTATATATAGCCGATAGCCCAGCAATGCTGGTGGACCCCATATTTTATTAATATAAATATGATATATATACACAATATACATGAAGCATAAGTATCAATGCACTATAGATAACTATGATAAGGAATTCTTTAAAAAAAACCCAGTAAATTGTGTTCAAAAATATGGGCTCTGTCATCAACGATCCCGCCGGCCAGGAAAAACCAACAAAAACGAGTTACCTCGGTTCAAACTCCATTTAAACTGCAGTCAAAAGACTACATTTTAAATAAAGTGGAAAATTTTGGAAACCTGTGTCCAAACCCAAATGCTCGGAAGACCGTCTCGAGAGGTTCACTTGGACTGTATATAACTGACTAAATATGATCAAGTATACTATATGAAATAATAAATCAAGTTATTTTATAGTAAAATAAAAATCCCTACTAAATACAAATTAGAATAACAATTCAATTGAACATGAAATTTATTTCACTGTTGTCCAGTCTGATGCTTGGCTAGAAGTGACCAACAAGGGAAAATATTCCCGCTAAATATCAGTATCACGTGATACATGTATGTATATACGTGTACATAAGTACCCGTATCAATAGTATTCACTAGTACCGTTATTACAATAATTTCCCACTATACTATCGAACCGTTGGAAATTATAAGTATCAACTTTACTAAATACTATTTCTAGGCATATCAATAAATACTAAAATACTATATATAGACGATAGCCCAGCAATACTAGAAACACAAAGAAAGGGCGGGCACAGTTCAGTTTACAAGCCAACCCAAGTGTTTGTGAAACTGACATTCTCTTTTCAAATGTATCATCTATGTACCCGTCCTTACTCGTGTCGGACTTCCACCTCCCGTGTCTCATAGTGCACCTTTCGTTCACATCAGACTGGGCAGCAGCGGTAGCACCGCCTGAACGAAGAGAATGTAAACCTAGATTAAGATTAGGGGCGACAATTCTAATTCTTTTTACAAGATTCTCTTTAGCTGATGTGTAACTCATCTTCTTATTCTTATGTATCAATTTTGCTATACCCTTAGATCTAAATATAGGTCTGAAAACAAATAAATCAGATTTCTCATCTAGACTAGCTAACTTAATAGAATTAAATTTATAACAGTGTGGTCGACGGTAAAACGTTTGTTAGTAATTATACTGAAACATTCACCTATAACTTGTTTGTCGTTGGCGATGATTTTATGCTCACTAAGTCTATCAGAGGCCTTCAAGTGGGGATTTAAATAATCACTTGTTAACAAATTTTGATACATAAAATGAAACTTTCTTTTCACAAATCAATTAAGCAATATGTTTTAAATATTTTTTTTACCATCACTTAATACTACAGTTTCACTTTTAAGAATGATAATGTTCAGAGCTAATATCAATAAATAACGAAAAAAAAAAGTTTATTCATGTAAAAAAACCCAACTTTTAAGTAATGGGGACCCGCGTTATTTCACAAAATATCTTATTGATTAAGGGAACAAAATCATTTAAGAGTGACCTTCTATTTATTTAATGCTAACCATGTGGGCTTTGTTTGTGAAGAGTTCCAGATGACAAAAAAAACCATTTTTTTGTTGTTGTTATAAACCATAAATCGATCCGTTTATTCAGATATTTGTCAATTTGCCTTGGCTCTTAAGTCCAACACTTGGGACAGGAGGAACAAATGCGTCCTGAATGATTTTGTAAATAGATGCATCTTTTAAAAATAGTCGAAAACAAAATTGTCTGTCCAATGGAAAGGTTGAGGCCAAAAAAAGATGAACGGTGCATTATAGAAACATAGAAGCTGGTTGCAAAAGTTGACGACAAGATCTTTTTTCAACTTGAGTATGGTCTTATACTATTAACCTGAAATAGATATTTTTATAGCAATTCCCTTGATACGAATACATGTTGTCTTGGGCTTGTTTTGCTCTTTGGTTGGGTTGTTGTCTCTATGACAATTCAATTCTCATTCTTATCATAGATATAACTGCATGTACAAAAAAAGAATGTGTGGTGTGATAGACAATCATACAAATTCTTTCCAGTGACCAACAGGCGTTAGCAAAATACACACTTTATAGAATGAAAGCTCCAAGAGGTCTTGGCATGTAAAAACAAACACGAAAGTTAAGCGAGAGAAAAACAATAAGGATACCGCATACAAATTAGAAAATGGTCCGCAATATTACTTTTGTCAACTCACTAAGTTGAAATGAAAGACCTGGCGAATTTAAGCCTTTTCAATGGATGTGATGTATGTTTAAAAAATCATGGTTTGTTTAGACATTTAATTCAAGTCTTGGTTTTAAATTATTTGCAAGTAAGTTTAAAGTATTTAAAACAAATAATCACTCACAGAAAGACGTCCAATCCATCTTCAAAAGAAAGAAAAAAATGAATAGACGACCTATAACGCACAGAATATCATGTATGTGTTTGGGCCGTATGAGTATTTGGACCATACGCGTATGGTCCGGAAAATATTTTATTTGCGATCACAAAATGCACGAAGTCGTCCATTTCTATGTAAATTGGGTCGATTTGAATATTAATAAGATGAATGCGTTTCTGTTGCCAAGTGTTTTTCACAAAGTAGTAGCAGTATAGCAGAACAGTTTTACCAATACAATACCGTAAATGCATGCAAATTTTAAAAGGTTTAATCCAAATAGCTTTCTTACTATCCAATAACTTTCAAGTACGAAAAAGACAGGGCAGAAGTATATTTTGTCTATATGTTATGTATTCGCACAACTTTTGAAAGTGGATTATGCATTCGTTCTAAAATAAATTTTTTGACCAGATAAAAAAGTTAAAAGATGACATTATTCGACAATCGCAATTGTTAAATATCGTTGACGTCCGAAAAAGATAATCAATCAAAATATGCACTGCAATTTTTAAAGCCAGTAAGTCATTCTTTTTTCAAAACACAAATTCGAATTATTTTATTTAGGCGTTGAGAACCTTTGGTGACCCCACAGTTTAAATGTCTATACTAAGGACGTCGTGATCTATGGGCGTTATAGACGAACGTTCACCTAATCTGTCCCAGTCAATGGGAAATTAAAGTGCACCAATCAATGTCCACAGCCACACTGTTACGAATACGATTCTATATCTATTGTACATTTTGAATGGACAAGCTAAAGTTCTACCTATCGAAATCAAAATTTTATTACCCTGTCGGTATTGATCAGTTTTACTACGTGAAATGTGTATCTCTAAATAATCATCGAAAACTGTGATATCTTTACATTTTAAAGAACTAAGTTCATCGTAACGCAAAAACCCTGAATAACCTATCAAAATCATGGTCAAATCACGAACTATCAATAAACCTTCTGAACTTTCGTACAATGAACACAAATCAATAAGAATACTATTGTTAATTGGATCCTTTTTGACTACTGGTCTACCGTTCAAACGTTTTACAGATTCGGTCAGTGATTAAACATACGAATTATTAGTAGGATCATTGAAGCCATTTAGCTCATGGGCCCATTTGATAGAATATACAGCGGAGTCTAATACACTGGGAGAACAATGTTTGTCAATAAGATATGTCAAATAAAGTGCGACATGAACTGGCTTAGCAGGTAATTCTGACATGTTGTGTTCATTAATAAAAGTGTTCCATCGTTTGAAACCATAAAAGTACTTTTTACTGGTATTTTCGGCTTTGGATTCCACAATAAAGCTGGACATCTTGTTGGCTAAATTCCTAAGTTTGTTGTCCGGGGATATACCACTGCTGTCTATGGCAGCCTGGACGTTTTGTTCCAATCTTAAACCTGCAAATAATATTGATCACATTAAAATTCTAGTTTGATTGCTAACATATGAAATCTCAAAATACGTTCACGAAATACGCCATTTTTACCACAACCTTTAACGACTGAGTGCTGTTTTGGTAAAAACTTTGTGCCTTTAATAAATTTGGTGAGATGCGAATAGCAACGGCCAAAATGGAGCTGATTTCCATTCCGGTATAACAAGCGTGCTGTTGGCTTTGTCGTTTTCTATTTTGCGTACGACCATGGAAATGAGTGATGGTGGTGGAACTAACCAATTTGTTTCTGTGTTCCAGTTTTGACTAAATGCGTCAACTGCTTCCGTACCGGGATACCATATTTTAGAGTTAAATCGTTCACACTGTGGATTATAGTGTGTGGCGAATCTGTCTATTGTATATGGACCCCATAAGCTATTGATTTCATCAAATATATCAGAATGAATAGCCCAATCATCGTGATCAGTGTGTCGACTGAGCTTGTCTGCGTGTGTGTTGTTCTCTCTCGGAACCCATTGTGTAATTATGTTTATATTGCTATCAACACAAGTTTGTTTAATGTCAATAGCTATATCTTGTAACTTCTGTTTCTTACTTCCTACTCTCAATATGTGAGGTATGTTTTGATTGTCTGTATAAATTTTGACAGTTTTGTCACTAAATGTTTTATCAAAAGTTTGTACAAACCTATTGACGCATTCTAATTCGCGCCATGTGGAACTTTCGTTCCTTTTTCGTTCTGTCCAGTTTCTGGACATTTCCTTGCAAAAAAGTTTTGCATTCAAATCTGAGGTTAAATAACCACCAAAGCCTACATATGAGGCGTCACAAAACATTTCTATATCAACAATATCAAACTGATCGACTTTACAAATGTCGACTCCAGCATTATTGAGTTTTTTCAATGAAATAGACCAAAAATGTATTTCATTAATTGCTTTTTTGCAAATCTTGACTGGTGCATCCCAACTTGCTCTACCAATGATACAATCATAAAGGTATCTAGTGTTCAATCTAACTAAGTCACCAATGACTATCTGCATAGATATCAACTGACTAACAATGCTAGCTAAAAATCTAGATCCAAATATTTCTACCCCTTCGTTTGTTTCTTCTATTAAAAATTTAATCTTTTTCTCAGTTTTCATAATTCTATCGTCATTAACAAATATTTTACCTATATTTGTATCCCAAGTATACCCTAGCCATTTTAATCTCTGGCTTGGTAACCAAAAACACTTCTCATGTGCAATCAAAAAACCCAAATTTTCAAATTTATATTTAACTATTTGACTGCTCTCTATGCATTTCTCAAAATCGCTATCTCCACCTAACCCATCGTCTAGAAACATTATTATCCTTTTGCCCTCAGATCGCAAATGCTTAACTGCTTCTCTAAGTACTTTTGTAAATATGTACCCTGCAGTTGATATACCAAATGGAAGAACATTGAAAACGAAATATCTCGTATTACCATCAAAATTCCAAGTAAAACCTAAGAAAGTTCTGTGAATATCTGAGATTTCCAAATGGTGATAAGCAGATCTAATATCGAAACTAAATACATAATCTAGTATCCTCGTACTTGTATCTAAATTTTAACAGATGTGGATTCAAATGCCTACAATCTAGTACTAATCTTGGTTTATTTTTATTAAATGCTACTGTAAGCGGATTTATTACAGTTGGTTTCGAACAAACCTCAGAAATGCACCTTTTTTGAAGAAGCTTGTGAATTTCTTCAACAACAAATTCTGCATTGTTTAAAGATGATCTGTTATTTTTCAAATGCTTAACCTCTGGTTCCGTTTTTAACGGTAACTTATACCCGTTTTCAATAACATCAATAATATGTGTACTAGTAGTAATAGCTTTCCATTCATGTAATTTTGACCTCAATTTACCTACAGGTATATCAACTTCTAGTAAAAAGTTATCACCAATGACACTTGGTTTCGATTGAGTAATTTCTATCGTATGTTTATCTTCTACTTTGTTTACATTTTCACTGAATGAATTTTCAGCTTGACCAATATAACATTTTTTCATATTATAATACAAATTAGTACTTTCAAATTTTTTAAATATACTTATCTTATCTTTCTTCTCCGGACAATCATTCGCCCAATGGCCCTTGTTGCCACAATTGAAACATCTCCCTGTTCTCCAAGTTGGGGTTGGATCTCTCTCTCTTTGGTGGAATAGGGCACTTTCCTGACCGTCTTCGTTGACTTTTTCAGCTTGTCTGACTTGCTCCTACCTTCAGCTCTGTTTTGCGCTCTTATCATTTTCTTTTCATCTTCGGAGTCGTCGGCAATTGGATTAGTTGTGTACTCCTCCACGACTCTCCAACCCAATTCGGATGAATCAGCGAGTTTAATGAGTTTCTGTCTGTCTCTTACAATTGCCATACCTTCAAAAATCTTGTCTCTAGCTTGATGAATGGATTCTACGGATAAATCTGGTCCGTCTAACTGTGCTTTTGTCTCCATTAACTTCGTCAGGAATTTAACCTCGTGCTTGTACTGGTTTTCGTTCCCCTTCCTTTGGAAAGTATAATTCTCCGACAAAGTCTCCTCAATCTTGGACATCTGGGATTGACTGATATCTCGCTGAGACTGTTAGATATTTCCCTGGAATGTGGATAGCCTGTTATCTATCAAAGCGGTGATTTGGTTAAGGGTATCTTGTTGTGAGGCAGATACTGCATTTTGTACTTCTTGTACAATAACTTGCTTTACTGAATTATCTAAACCGGGGTCCGTCATATTTCACTGTTGTCCAGTCTGATGCTTGGCTAGAAGTGACCAACAAGGGAAAATATTCCCGCTAAATATCAGTATCACGTGATACATGTATGTATATACGTGTACATAAGTACCCGTATCAATAGTATTCACTAGTACCGTTATTACAATAATTTCCCACTATACTATCGAACCGTTGGAAATTATAAGTACTTTCTTTTTTGCTTTTTTGTTATTGGTGGTTGGATATTATTAACATTATCGATAATCATAAAGATCAAATTCTGTAAAACTGTGTAGACTTGCCTTTGTAGAATCGGGGAAGTGACTGTCGATTTCCGGTGGTTAGAAATAAAAAAAAATAATAATCAAGGAATTCTGGTTAAATAAGTTTTAACAGTTTTGTTGGTTATGCGTGATTTGAATAGTACCAGGCTTATAATTTGATACGCCAGACGCGCGTTTCGTCACATAAGGTTCATCAATGACGCTCAAATGAACAATTGATATTTGATTTACAACACAGTTTTGTTAAAATACTTTAATTTTATATTATTCATTTTAAGGCATATGTTTATATATACATACCTCAGCACAAAAGTCCGAGGCAAAACGTTTATATTTGTATGATAAACTGTTACCCATATCCGTTGTATACGTATCGTTAACCGTCAAGTCAAGTAAAGCATGAACTGTAGAAAATAAGTAGGTATATGAAGAGAAAGAAAAATAATATCAAAAAATAAATAACGTTAAAATTAAAGATCGTAAAATATGTAAAATTATTTCATTTTGTATTTTTTAATATAAATGTCTTCATGTCGCACTTTCTTTTCAAAGTACATTATTATTTTATTTTATTTTATTTATTTAAAGAGATTATTATGGAAAAGTATTTGAAAGAACACTCAGCAGTTTTAACCCTCGGTAGTAAACCATTAAGAAAAAAAACCTATTAACTCACCGTATGCAGTCGTTTGTGTTTTCAAGTCTGAAAAGAAAAATACAAATTGTAATATTTGGAGTCTATTCATTTTATAATATGTTTTACAGATTAGTGGAAAACAATCATGAACAAAAAACAACAACAAACAAACAAAAAAGCAAACTATAGTGATATCATCCCATTACGATTTCTCCGATAGTTTGGGTCATAGTTTATTCTAGTTTCTCTATCTGAGGGAAACACATTCTTGCAAGGTTCTTCCATTTGTCTGTAAAGAATGAATACGTTACCATGTCCAATATGAAGGCTGCCGTTTGATATGAGGCCTTGTTTAGGTACAGTGCATCACAATGTGCACAAAAGTCATGTAAGAGCCATTTCGGAGACTCTCGGCATGATCCAGAAGTGGCCTGTGGTAAGACAAGATGATATTTCAGTGGATAAAGGTAGGAAGGTTAAAGACAAGATACTCGTAATTCATGTGTTTCAGTAATGCAAAACGAAACTTTAATACAAAGAAAAGAAGGCTTCACTTTAAAAATCTGAAAAAAAGCGACATGTCTTTCGGACGTATATTTTTCGTTGTTTGACTCGGTCCTGCGTCTCTATAGATCTTTTAACACATGCACTTCCTAAAACGTCTTTAGATGTTTAATTTATCTAAACATATTGTGGATTCATTATTAATTTTTATATATGTTGAAATCTGTTACCTATTGATGGTTATTATTTGTTTGTTTCTTTGTCCTTTATTTTCTCCCATTTATCTGTTTATTTATTGAAACCCTGTGCTGTAATGTTATCATTTTAATGTTTTAATTAACACTGCTATTAAAGCGAGAGGTTTGGCATGCCACAAAGCCAGGGTCAACCAATCATTTTTTCATAAAATGCCCTGTACCAAGTCAGGAAAATGGCCATTGTTACATTGTAGTTCGTTTATGTGTGTGTTACATTTCGGTGTTGTGTCATTGTTGTGTCGTGGTTCGCTTACATTTGATACGTTTCCCTCAGTTTTAGTTTATAACCAGGATTTAATTTTTCTCTATCGATTTATGAATTTGAACAGCGGTATACTACTGTTGCCTTTATTTATATACGAATTTTCATGGTTTTCGTGGGTACAGGTAAACCACAAATTTAAATCCTGAATGAATTACAAAGTTGGTATCAGGTTGTATACAGACTTTGACAAAACCAAGAAATTATAAATCCAGGAAAATACAAGTTTTCAATAATCATGGTAATCAATGGAAATTAGTACCAACGACACAATTGAAACCACAGTAGCTTGAAAAGTATAATAATTTTCAAATTTCAATGATATACCAACCTTGTTCAGTGTGATCATTGTTACTTGAAGTTGACACAGCAATGACGATTAGAATGACAGCCAAAATGGCAACGCCTACAAACAATAATCCATATAATAATTTCTTCTTCCATGTTAAAGGTGTTTTTGTTTCTTCAGGTTGTGAGGCAATATTCTCATCTATCTTATACTTTGTTTCTGGGCTGTCAGACTTAAACTGAAGGAAAACAGAAAAAAAAAACAAATGTAGTTTTCGATTCAAGTAAATTTTTAATTGGATACAAGTTCATTAAAATTCATACTAACGTAATTGTCAATATGGCACGTTCGAGATGATAAACACAACTTTGACTCGCTTAACATGCACATCAAAATAAATTTACAGACCTGCTTTCTTCTTATTAGTGATAACCAAGTTCAAAAGAATGATTTCTTATTCGAATAAGCTAACATACATGTAATAATTTTTGAAACCAAATATGTGATTAATACTGAAACCATTTTGTTCACAACATGATAAAGTATCTTTCCCCCTATCATTTCTCCTTAGTAAATCACGAGGTAATATGTATCAAACCAAATAAGATATAAAACCTAGAACTCAAATCAAAAGTTATATAGAATTCAGTCAAACAAGGCTAAAGGGTTAGAGCATTTTAATAAGATACAAATAATAATAATTTACAAAGGAGCTCCCATAACTATGGACTTGTGCATTAAGAACTTGTCGTTAGTTTATGTCTGTCATATTTGATTTTAGTATGCTGTTTTGTTTTAAATAAAGTCGGTAGTTTTCTCGTTTGAATTGTCTCACATTTTTCACATGGGGACCTTTTTAAGCCGATTATACGATACGAGTTGATATCATTTTTGGAGGCGTATGGCCCTATTATTTCCTAAATCCACTGCAGTTTATTTAATAATACCACATCTACATTTTTTATATAAACCGAAATCAAGGAAAATTATATACTTACTTTCTGCATGAATTTGTACCACATGGTTTCATTGTCAGTGTTACTAATATCAGTTTTATTTAAATCTGATTCACCAACAAAACCATTTTTATGCCGACTAGTTGAAACCTCTAATTCGTTTTCTTTTATTGGAATAGATTCTATGAAATGGATTTCGTCATGATTGCCAGCACGTGAATTAACAACCCTTTTCTTATGTGTAATGACTTCCTTTCGAAATTCAGTTTCTTCTACCTCTATATCCTCGCTATCTGTTGCCAATGTTGTTCCACTGTCTATGGTATAGTTACATTTTGTTTCATGCGACTTTAAATTTTCATTACTTTGCCTATAAAAGTCTTTTCCCTCAGCTTTTCTATTAACGCTGCTTGGTGCCACAATTTCATAATCATCTCGTTCGTTTTTAAATTTCGTTTGATCTATTCTAAGGCTTTTACCATTTCTCTCCGCACCAGATATGCATAATTGTATTTCTTCGTGATGAAGATTATTTCCGGTCTCATCGATAATGTTGATTGATATTTCACTTTGGTGCCCATTCGATCCTTCGTTCCATAATTCGCCATTTGGAAGATCGTCTGCGTTTTTTTCTCCAATTATTGTAAGGTCATCAAATTCTGTTTCTCTCCCAAATTCTTTAACTTTTGACATTATCCTTGTTTTCAAAAATTAAAAACTTTCATTTCTTTTTTTCTTTTTATTTTAGCCTTCATTTTTAAAGCATAATTATTTATAAATATCATAAACCAAATAGAAGAAGAAATACTATACGGTTTTTGAATAGAAATTGTTTATAATTGAACGACTCAAAACAATGGCGAAACACTATGTTGACACGATTTTTACAAATTATTAAAAACAATAAATATCTGACCGGGCATGAAATTTAAAACACTTTTTCTATTCATTGTTGTAAATTGATATGTTTTTTTCTTAGTGCAATCTTTGACAGTAGTTTGACCGACATTTATAATATATGTTACATATTTCTAAATATAAAATTCAAATTGAAACAAAATATCTCGTGAATCTTTGTTCTCGTATACTGTTATTATACCGATATAATAACAGTAAAACAGTTTTAAGTGCATTAATTAAAATATTATACACATATCTTTTGATGAAGTTAATATTTGGTTTTATCATGTACTAAGACTAAATAACATATGATTTTTACTGTTTGATAACAGCATTAAATTAACGTAAATTCCATATTTTCAAATTGGTGCTTAGCGGGCTGATATGAAAAGTTTATCACATGTTTCGAGTGTTATCACATGCCTTTCCGTAACGTTATCGAATGGCATTCCGGTGAAACTCGGCAAATTCCGGAAAATACACCTCAATGCTACGTTTTCACTGAAAACATTACAAAGTAGTGTATACAAAACAATTATTTAGATACTGGAAAGTATATTTTGTAAAATAATTAAAAAAACAAAAACAAAAAAAAAACACAATCAAAGTATTAAATAAATGCATTTTTTAAAAGTTTTTGAAACATAATTTAGAAAGTTACTTTACAAAAAAGTTGACTTTTCCAAACAGTGTTCATTATGTATATATTTGAATTATTTTTTTTGTCGTTTCGTTAAAATTTAAATGTTTGTCTTCTCTCTTGAGGCATATGATAATAAGATTTCATATCGAATGTACTAAATTTGGAGTCCGGCGTCCGTGAACTTTTCACTCTTTGAACTTCTATTCGGGAACCACATAAAAGGGTCAATATATGAATCTGTGATTTTTCTCCATCGTTGAAGCTTTGATAAAAAGATCATAACATGTCATTTTTCATATCGCATGTATTATCAACCCTCGGTCAATATTAGCCCTCGAGCCATGCGGCTCTTGGGCTGATATTGAACCTAGGGCTGATAAAACATGCGATATGAAAAATGTCATGTAAAAATCTGATATTATTGACTTTTGAAAAAAAAAATATTCACCGAGGTATATATGTCTCTATTAACGATCTTAGTGAAAAGCAGTTTTTATTTTAGAAATCTATTAAAACTCATATATACCGAAACAAAAGACAGTAGTTGTTTTATTCCATAAAAAGCAAGACCATGTATTTATATAAAGCAATTATATAGCAAAAGCGTTCACACTGTACAATCGATCGGTGTCGGTTTAGTTAAAACCTTTAAATATACGATATTGCACCGCTACTGTCATATTGGACAAGCTTTGAATATTTGCATTTGTTTTTTTATGTCTTCCCTTATTCATATTTAATTTTCAATCCTCCCTGAATTTGTTATTAGTAAAAACTGACGATACTTATAATAATTAATCTATGGCTATAATTTGATATAGTCAAGCTTAAACTGATCTAGTCATTTGCACATACCAGTATGACGTTATATGTGCCGGGGTCATACTTTAACATCAGTGATTTCTAAACTTTTTGTACGATTCAGAATGTAATAACATTTGACAAAATTGTGAGTATTTTGTAACTTTAGAAGAAATCACTTATACCCGTAGCCATTGACGAAATGTAAATCTTCATACCCTTTGAAAGTCACCAATGATCTGACAAGTAGACATATAAATGTCGTGATATCGTCTCGTGATGTTGGATAAGCCAATCAAACTAATGCAGTTTTCGAATCATCTTTCTTTCGTATTACGCTTCATGTACGCGAAGTGATACCAGAAAAATCCATGCAAGAATAAATAACAGGATATTATCATAAAAGAAATAATATGGAAAACCCTTGGAATAAAACTACAGTATTATGTTTACAAATTGTTTCTTGCACACACTGCATTATTTGTACAGCGCATACGCGGTGTACAGTAAAGTTGCTACAATTATGCGTACCTCGTAGTATAATTGGATAAAACAAAGGCGGGTAATTTTGTCCTATACCTCAACGTCAGTTATAAAAAGCTCCGAAATAACTAATGTAAAACGATTCAAACGAGAAAAACAACGGCCTTATCAATATAACGAAAAGAATGAACGAAAACAAAATATGTAACACAGCAACAAACGACAACCCCATACATATGTTGGCGGGGTTGAAATAGTTTTCAGGCTTCAACCCCTTTCTTGGGACACTGGTGTAAGAGTACATCAGAAAAAATATAAAAATCAGTTAAAAACGTATTTAATCTTCTGATGCATACATAGTATAGTAGAAGGTATTCATATGGGCACCTTCTGTGCCTCTTTAATAGCAGATTTATTTCCATATTGCTATGAATCTCAGTTTGTGACCAAACTCAGTGAAGACCCATCATTGTTATATTTGGTTGATACATTCAAAAATACCTACCGTTATCTTGAAGATATTTTTTCGTTGAATAATCCAGAGTTCTCTAAATATACTTTAGAAATTTACCCAAGCAGTTGTCCTTTTCTAGATTTAGACATTTCAATTTCAAACGGGAAACTTCACACTAAAGTTTACGACAAAAGAGACGATTTTTCATTTCCTATTGTTAATTTTCCTTTTTTAGACGGCGATGTGCCTTTGGCTACATCATACGGTGTTTATATATCCCAACTCGTTCGGTTAGCCCGTGTGTGTTCTGATGTGATAGATTTTAACGAACGTAATCAATGCATCATCGGGAAATTGTTGTGTCAAGGGATTTCGATACCATAAATTACTTAAAACTTTTACTAAATTCTTTCATAGATACAAAGATTTGATTAGTAAATTTGGCTATACCTGTAGAAAACGTATTAAAAATGGTATTTCACATCCTAAATTTTATGGTAATATTGTACTTAAAGCGAGGAAATCACTATGTGATCCTTGTAAACTCATCGAACCTTTAAACAAACTTATAAGTAAGGGTTATCGTACCAATATTGTAATTAGATCTCTGAATATAGTTTACATTGGCACTAATATCGATTTTGTCATTAGCAAATTAAAACATAACTAAATTTTATTATATTTTGAGGCGAGATGTATAGAGACACAGACACGTTAATTTTTATCTCTTTAGAAGTCGCTCCTCACTATCCTACTACCTGTCGATACATTTATTTTTGGAATTGCACAAGTCATGTCTTCTCTGACTGTTAATGACGTTAAAATACTAAATCCCTGGGATGTGTTTTAGTTGATTTTAGTCTCTGATGCATGATTTTTTATTATTAATTGGTTTTGGCTTTTAACTAGCTGTCAGTAACTGCGAGTACTCTCAAATCGTATTTTCTTGTTAATTCGACCTGTTGATACTGTTTATAATGCTTTTTTGTAATTTTATATTTATATGGATCTTGTCTATATACCAGCTTTGCTTAGTTGGAATCTCTTCAATTTTTCACTTATTCTTACTAAATTTGTATAAACTTCAAGATTAAAATTATTTTTTTTACAACCGTTTTTTTTTCTAAAGTGAATATTGTTCAATATTTTCGAAGGGTTAAATATTTCTCAGTGGTGTCTTGCCATCACAGGCACTTGTTTCTATCCATTGGAAGACCCACTCGTAAATATACGTTGATAATGGATAGAAACAAGTGCCTGTGCTTGCCATGGCTTTGTGTGGACTTGTTTATTTGCTTTTTGGCCTTGAATGTTTGTCTCTAATATTTTATTAACTGTGCATTTGGATTCAGTTATCGCAGATCAAATTTATTCGATCATTTTGTTTTATTTACGTTTTTTGATTGAGTTAAGTCTGCCAATTGATATTTTATCGTGTGTTTTTCTATGTTGTGATGTTATGCTATTGTTTCAGAAAAAGGGAGAAGGTTTGGGGCCATTAAAACGTTTAATCCCGCTACAAATGTTTGCACCTGTCCTAAATCAGGAATCTGATGTACTTTAGTTTGTTTATGTAATATATATGTGTTTCTCGTTTCTCGTTTTTTTATATAGATTAGACCGTTGGTTTTCCTGTTTGAATTGTTTTACACTAGTTTTTTTGGGGCCCTTTATAGCTTGTTGTTCGGTGTGAGCCAAGGTTCCGTGTTGAAGGCCGTACACTGACCTATAATGGTTTACTTTTTTAAAATTGTTATTTGGATGGAGAGTTGTCTCATTGGCACTCACACCACATCTTCCTATATCTATGTACAAAACATATAGTGAACGTGGACAGGTACTTGTAAATCACAACAAACAAAGAGACACTAAGTACAGATCTAAGAGTACTCGCAGTTACTCACAGCTAGTTAAAAGTCATAAACAACTAATAAAATAAAACCTCAATTTAAGACTAAATAATCAATTAGAACACATCCAGCATCCATTTTGATTTAACTTAGCAACTAAAATATGTATAAATAAGTGTATGAGAAAGGACTTTGATTTGGCATAAAAATTAAATAAATTTGTCGTTAACTTTTCTCCAAATACTTTTACCAGAGGTCGGTCATTTAAAGACGTATCAACCGTATCATATACGTTGACGTATCCGCATCTGCAGATATACCAAAAAACAGTATATAATCCCGAGCTTTAATTTTCTGTACTTTCAATAATGCAAATGGGCGACTGGTTAATTTCTAATGCAGAAATTTACAAAACAAAAAGGAAATATCGAGTTTTTGTGGAATATGTAACCCTACTTTTAAAGGAATTCCGGATATATAGTTGGAACAGTTTACAGGCATGATAGGAGTGAATACGGTAAAATCGTTTGTTTGTGTATGAACTTGTGCTCACGTAGCATTGACAAAATTGAAATTGTTAATTGTTCATTGACAAATAGAGTGATACTCTGTACTTTCTATTACCTTTTATGATAAAATCGCAAATGAACAATATTCAAAGTATCTTACATGTATTTAAGTAGTACATTTGATTTTTTTGGGGTGTTTATTTATATAAGATCTTGATTTTTTTTTAAATAGATTATTAAAGGATTGTGTACGATATTCGTGTACTTGCCTAACATTGGCTCCTTTCTAAGGGCATGTAAAAGTAGTTGATAGAACCCCTTATTTTTTTTTTACAAAACACCACTATCACAAATATTTCATTCTCAATTTTATTGATTGTTTCGAAGAGATTCCAATTAGTTTTTTTTTTTTTTTTAATGAAGTACGGTCTTATTAATAAGCTCGGGATCACATAATATTTTTTGATATATCTGCAGATGCGGATACGTCAACGTATACAATACGGTTGATACGTCTGTAAATGACCGACCTCTACCGATACCTCTGCTGGTGGATATCGGTCCCAGACGGTATCATCAGCTCAGTAGTAAATAATATTGTGCTGACATGATTTATAACAAAACTTTCTAACATTGTACTTTAAGGTAATTATACATTCTTTGTTTTATAGATTCGGCTTCAGCATTCCTGATGAAGAAAAATCCAGAAAAGAGCTTTGTGTGCATGAAATTTACAATGTGTTGTTTACATTTTTTTACAAGATGTACGTTCCTTGCGTGGTGTACTGCAACGTTTTCAGTTTATTGAAAAAGTCGTGCAAATTCGCAAAACAAAATTGTCTCCTGATAATGTCACAAATGTGCTCGTAATTATAAAATATGTCAATGAGCAATGGGCTTCTTTAATTCAAGAGTTGGATGCTAATTTGTTTTAATATGAGGATGTGAAAACGTTTACCATTGTGTGTGAATAAAGTTCATGATCAACGCTTTTACAGCCTACACAATAAAAAGAAAAAGTATAATCTTCTTACTATTACATTTTATGCTACAACCATTAAATTGATTTAAAAAAAAACCTTTTTGGACATTTGTATCGAAATTATACTAAATCTTCCTTTTTTATATGGCATGCATACAATGGCTGAATTATTCTAAGTCTATTTGGACATTTCCAGTTTTCTTTAAAATAAAAATGTATATGATTGACAGGGACATAATATTAAAACAAATGATATTTTGTGATACATTGATTTGATCAAGTCGATTTAATTTTGACTCGATAAAATAAGCAGTTAACTATAAAAGCATGAACAGATGTTTTTAAATTTTTATGTGTGGAACCGTATCATTGCAGGCTCTCCAAAACATATGTTAATATTTGGTATTGTTAAAGACATGTTATTTAAGGAAAATTTCTACTATTTGTACACATTGGCTTAAAAAAATGTGTAAATAAAATCCTCAGTTTTGAAAGTAAAATTAAATTAAAATGAATAGCCGGCATTTTCACAAATAAAGACAGAACATCAGCCTTTTGTAATTTTTAAGCATAAGTATGGTTTAATTAATATATATTATCATCAATTATATACATTAAAACTCGTATATAAAACTCGTATATTAACACTAAAACACCATCGTTCATCTTTTTATTGAATGTATTGTAACACAAATAGATATATTCAAATTTCTAGTGCAATATAATTTTTGAAAACAATGTGGGATTAACTACAAGAAACACGATTATATTTTGAAGCTTGTCTATGTAAACATATCCGTGAATAATCAAATAAGATTCAGCTTTCGGTTGTATTACGGACATGTTTTTACCAGATTGCAATATTCACAACGATCCTCTTTTAAACTAAAGCAAAGACCACTCGAGCATGTATGGACGTAAGGTGCATTCCCTACACAAGAAATAAATCTATGACAGGTTGTTGGATGATGATATTTGTTGGTTATGGTGCTGTTAAAATTCTGGTTACAAAAGTCACCTGAAATGAAAGTTTAACAATATCATAAGAACATGAGGAAAATATATATTAACTGTAAGTAGACAAAGTTCTACAACTTGCAAGAATAACTAGTACAAGATACATATGTACATTTATCACGAGTTGGTTGACCGTTATGACATAACCGTTTCACAAATGATATCGGATATGTTCCTTACGTCGTAACTGCAATCCCCTTCCCTTTCATAAATGTGACCTACCGAATAAGACCATTTACCGGATTTGTTATCACATAAGCAACACGACGAGTGCCACAAGTGGATCAGGATCTGCTTACCCTTCCGGAGCACCCGAGATCACCCCTAGTTTTTGGTAGGGTTCGTGTTGTTTATTCTTTAGATTTCTATATTGTGTCATGTGTATTATTGTTTGTCTGTTTGTCTTTTTAATTTTTAGCCATGGCGTTGTCATTTTATTTTATATTTATGAGTTTGACTGTCCCTCTGGTATCTTTCGTCCCTCTTTTATTAATGATGAAACAAATCTGAAAAGTAAAATCAATCTCACATAGTTCAATGATTGTTTAACTTTACAGAATGACGATAACTGAATCCTAAGTATTATTTATATGTATTTCTTTCATTTAATGCATGTGTGCTTATTCAATTGAAGCTGCTTTATTTTGTTAACTGTAATTTACGTGTTTTATTTGTTTGTACATTTCTATTTAGTATAATTAGTTTTGATGGCAGAAAAGATAAACATGTTCTTGTTAAACGATTTTCTTTCGCTTAATGAGATATTTTATTATTATCATTATTTATTCTAAATTCTAAAACCCGCATATAACAAACCGCTACGCAGACAAACGTGTTCTCTCGGGTATATTGAAAGAATATAATTCTGTAGTTTCTGTTCTACTTTGTTGGGAGCATATCAATGAGACGGGATGGTATGGGAATATGTTCTCCAGTAATTGGGGCAGATTATTTATTTTCATTTTGTCTTAGGCATGGTGTTTTTCGTTAGTCAGGGCAAGAATGTTGATAAAAAAAATCCATCGACCACAATGCCCCCCGTAAAAGTAGCAACGCTTGTTTTGCTTTTATTCATTCAAAAGTTTCGGAAAGGCCTTATCGGTTTAAACGAAACGGCCGTCTTTGCTTGTTTTATTTTAATTTTGATGCAATATACAAATTATTATTTATGAACATCTACTTACTGGAAACCAGGTAAAGAGTTACACTGTTAGAGTAGATCGGCGAAACATCCGGATGAAAGCCGTTTTTTACTCTACATCTAATGGTTGCATTGTACATATCCACAGTGAATCCAATCCAAAACTTGAGAACTCTTTTTAATTCGCAGTTTTCTGTTGTATCTACTTTGGTTGTATAGCTAGGAATGATTGTTTGGTAATTATTATTCCCTGCCAACTGTATTTGAACTTGTATGTCACCCGTTAGATTGCCAATTAAACCAGAGCAACTATGTAGATTTGAAGCTCTTGTGGAAGTCAGCCCAGCAACCTGATCAGAATGTATTGTCATATTGACTTTGTTCTGCTGTAAAAGGAATAAAAATAATTTCAAGAACATTACAATATTACTTTGAACTAAACAGTTTTCAAAATAGTCTTTCTCCATTACTGTTACATAAAGGTTATACCACTGTACCAAGTGTGATGCGACATTTATCTACTGGAGATTTAAATTTTCACATTTAAACCGCGAGGTTGGCCAAGCATTTTACATATTTAAATTTATGTGTTGATACTGGATATTGAACGTATTGCACCAGATTTTTTGGTGAAATCTGTTTCTCTAATGGATTTGAGACGAAATCATTCTTTTCGAATGATCTCATCATTGTGACGTCATCAGGCAGGATCGTCTTTTTCATAACTTCTGAATAAAAATTTCAGAAAAAAAGCTAGACAATTTGAGGTCATATCGAATTTTAACCAATGGCAAACTGATATCAAATGAACCACATATTGAATAAATGAAAATAATCAACAGATCAGTTTTTGTTAATTAATGTATGAACAGGTTTCAAATAATCTCATCATAGATACAAGTAGTATTTATCTTAATATTGTTTATACATAACATTGGAGTTCAACATTGTTCAACCTAAGCTATACATTGATGTTTTTATATATACAACAGTAAAGTCGTCTGTTCTATAATTTTACCGTTTTTGACATTTTGACTTAGTGTAGATTCGAATTGCGGATGATGTAGTATATATAGCTGCGGATGATGTAGTATATATAGCTGCGGACGCTGACCTTGTATGCGCACCCGGGTTTTCTCCTTTTTGAGTTCATGCCGTTTCTTCAGTGTTTATCATGATTTTTTTAATCGTCTTCTGAGATTTGATAACTGTTGCCTTAGTAAACACGTTCTTATACTCATTTTCAAGTAAGAATTGACAATGATTTTGATATTGTGAGTGTTATAAAATCAAGTCAAGGGAAGTCGTCCATACTCCTTAACATAGTGAATTAAAATTGCTTATTGTGAGCTTGTTTCTGCATGTGAACAACTGTAGCATGTATCGAAACTACTGTCTGCCTTTCTTTTTAAAATTACAGAATGAGATGCTTATTGATTATCTCTGATAAAAGAATTAAATATGTGTTAAGGAATTGAAAGATGTTTTTTTGTTAATGTAGTATACTTTATATAGAATTTACATATTAATTGTTTCGAAACTGGTCAATTTGCTTCAGTATATCAAACCTATGTTTCGTTAACATCTGCTTAGATGCTTTTGTTTGGTTTGATTTAAAACTATTTGCTATTGATACAAGTTTAAAAAGTGTTTTCTTTTGATATATGGTCATCTTTCTTTCAAATAAGTTCTATATCTTTTAAATTTTATTATATTACCTTCTGAACAACAGTCGTATTTGTGCAGGAGCTACCTTTGAAGGGAAATAAAATTTTCTATAATAATACATTAATATTTTTTTGTCATGATATGGTGAAGATCACAAATTAAACATCGTTTATTCAAATACATTTATGTCCTATTCTGTGGCATACAGCAGTTACTTGATATTTTTGCGTCTTACTGGTTCTGAAGGGCATAAAATAAAATCTATGAATTGGAGTAAATTCACTATTTCTTTCCATTTCCATATATCACCAATGAAAATTAGAAAATGCATGATATCAACAAGATTTGTTATTAACAAGCTAAAGATTAAAATATCAATTTACAAAACACAAAACTAGCTTTCAGTAACTGCTGAATCTTTTGTTGGTATTTTGTGTCTTTTGTTGTTTTTCGTGTTTTAAGAGCCGATTAAATTTTTCAAGCCATTTTAAACTGATTTTTATAAACTTTGTACATATGTTGTGCTGTTTAATAACTTTCAAAGGTTTAGCACTTGCTAACACGTTTTACAGCATAAAATTATTTGGGCCGGTTTCAAGTCAGGGGACTTTATTTCATTGGTTAATATATGCCATATTTGTTTAATGTAATCTGGCTTAAAATAACTCGTTCGCGTTTTCATTTAAATTTAATTTTGTGTGGCCTTTTTATCGGTATCTTATGTGGCAATGTTTTGTCAATTGTTCAAGGACAAACAATGACCTATAGTCTATCTTATCAACATCATGTCGTCTCTGCATATGGGATAAGTATCTTATTATACGACTTCTACTATTTTATATAGCTAATACAATGAAAGGTATTTTTGATACTGCAGTTAATGCGAACTTCTACAATTTTTGTCTCTTCAGTGATGCTCAAAACGAAATAAATATAAAGTATATTAAAAAAGGAAAAAGTTGAAATTGACATTGTACACATTTAATTTAGATATTTGTTTTTACATCTATCTTTAATTGAAATTTGAAAACCTTCCACATTTTAAGTCTGAATCTTAAAAAATATTGCTATGTCTATTGTCTTTTAACTTCTGGATATTTGAATGTAATTTGTTCTTCATTGGATTTTTTTTTGCATTTCGGAAATAATTGATATAACATTGAAAAGAACGTCCAACATATATCTGCGCTTTCAAATGATAATTAAAACTCAGTTGAAATTTTCTAAAATAATGCATAGTGTTTTTATTCATTACCACATTTTAAATATGTTTTCCTTATGCGAACACTTTCTTACTTGTTGCTGGACATGTAACATCATTGCAAGGAGTGCATGTTTCTACTGTGTATATTCCAAAACAATAGCCGTACTGACATGCACGACCATAGGGTTCTTTGTTCTGGCATTCAATATAATATTTACAGTTTGTAGGATGTACACGGTTGCTTTGGGATACAGTGTTATCTTTACACGAATCACCTGAAATGATTTTACTGCTGTAAATATACATACACAGCTTTTTGATATGAGTTGATCAAATAGTGAATTCTTCACTTACATTGCGTGATGAATTATTGGACGTAATCTATTCAAAGAACGACAATTCAAACTGTTTAAGAGTCGGGCATTTAATCACACCTGCAAAAACGTATTCGGTATTGTTCTGTTTCTTTTATTTATATGCATTCACAGTAGTTTGTATCGCTTCATAATAAGATTAAACAAATAGCATACCAAATACCGATGGCGTTAATCTGATGATATTTTATTTTGGCGTGTTTGCATTGTGAAAAATACGGATAATTCTTGAACCAATGCATGCATATATCATAAACTTAATCATCTTTTCAACATGTATAATTATAGATTATCGTTGATCATCACAACGAGATTGATTCTCTCGCTTTAGTCGGTACGGCAAAAGTAAGAAAAGCAATCGAGTTAAGATGACCAATGATAATCGCAAATTGTACCTATGACGACGTTGTCAATTTCTATGAAATCTCATTCACAACGCCATGTGCCCCCTTAGTTTCTAGCGATTTTTTTCCCATATCACTAGAGTCCGCTGAGAAAAGAAATTATCACTCAGTAAGATGAAAGAAAAATTTCGTAAAATAGCGATAATGAGATATATACATTTTTTGAATGACGGAGCGATGTTTACGCTTGTTGAATATCTCTACTAATCTGGTTTACCCCTCCAAACTTGCTTATTGTTATTTTCGGAGTTTAACGTGAAAATTCACTAGTAAATACATACGGCAAATATGCCGGCGAATTATTGGCCTACATCTACCAATCTCAAAAATGTACACTTCTTCTAAATTTTGAAAAGTTAAAGAGTTGTCTTCAGAAAATAATAAAATAATTAGTTTACGAGTTCTATAATTAAAACTAGCCATTTAGTTATAAAAAAACCAATATGCATTATTTTTTTTATTTTAATTTTCATATGTTTTTATGCAGCTTTTCATGTCATTAGATTATTTTTAGTTTTAACATATCTATAAAAAGTGGATTTGGAAACAAGTTATTTCAACTTATATTAATCCCATTCCACTTTGTGGATTCAAATGCAGCATTGTAGGGACATAAGCCTTCACTTTTTCGAAATCAACAAGAGTGTCGTTTACGTGCAAGAGATATGGTTTCACTTGCACGGGTCAGCCATTTATCGTCCCCCTCCGACGGAATATCAATCTTTCTTAAGACCTTACTCGCAAATGGTTTTAAGGGAAAGCCGAAAATTCATCTAGACTAGAATTCACACTAAATGCTAATAAATATATTCAATCCAATGCATTGTAAATTGCTTATTTTAGATTTTTCATAATTTGTATATAATATTTAGTATGCTATAAACCAAAAGTTGGGAATTTGAGTCAAAACGGTGAACATAATTTGACAGCTACCGCCTCTTTAACAATAAGTTTATTTACATAAAACGCAATATTATTTTGATAAACGGTAAAATAAAAATAGTTATTAGTAAGAATAAGGATAAAGATTTATTAGGTTCAACTGAAGTCCATATTCACAACAATAAACAAGTGATATTTACCTGGTATTAGACGAACTGTTTCATTTTTTGAATAAAAGGCTGGAGAATCTGGGAAGTGTTTATTAATTACTGAACATCTGATGATAGCCTTCTCCATATCAGATGTAAATACTATTCTAAATACTATTTTTCTATGTATTTCGCATGACGTCCTGTTGTCCACTGTGCTCTCAATGATAACATCTAGTTTTCTGAACTCTTGCTCTCCTGACTTCAAAATCTCAATGCTTATGTCTCCTGCAGGGTAACCAACGTAGGCTTCGCAAGTGTGCGGCAACAAATTTCTGCTAACTTCCGGGTCAGCTATTTGATCAGGATTGAGTTGAAAAATGATTCTATCAGTAGGTGAACCTTTATGGTGTAAACGAAAGAAATCATGTTTTGGATTTAAGTACTCTTCATAATTAGTAAAAGAAAAACACAAAAAAAAAAAAAAAAAAAAACCCCAAGAAAACACAAATTGAAATTGACTTATTTACAACCTTCTTTAAAAAGACCAACAACTAGAAATAGTCTCATCATAGATTTATTAGGGTCACAATTGTGTAAACCAGGCGCGAGTTTCGTCTACAAAACCTCGAGATAAAAGAATAAAAAACACAAAAGAGTATGAAATTTTGGAGCTTCGAAGACTCAAAATTTCTACTCTTCGGGTAGAATATTCTTAGAATTTCAAATAATTTAACATTTTTTTAATCTTTATGATAATATCAAGGATATGTTATGTCAAATTCAGGATACAGTAGTTTACTGATGTTCAAAACTCATAAATAGATCAACACATTAGTGCTGAAAACTGAGCATTGGATAATCCCGAGATTAAACCTCTACAAGCAGTGTAATCGACACATTAGGTTTAGGTAAACTAATAAAAGAGGGACCAAAGATACCAAAGGGACAGTCAAACTCGTAAATCTAAAACAAACTGACAACGCCATGGCTAAAAATGAAAAAGACAAACAGAAAAACAATAGTACACATGACACAACATAGAAAACTAAAGAATAAACAACACGAACCCCACCAAAAACTAGGGCTGATCTCAGGTGCTCCGGAAGGGTAAGCAGATCCTTCTCCACATGCGGCACCCGTCGTGTTGCTTATGTGATTACAAATCCGGTAAAAAGTCTAATTCGGTAGTTCAAATTCATGAAAAGGAAGGGGATTGTAGTTACGACGTAAGGAACATATCCGATATCATTTGTGAAACGGTTATTCCATAACGGTCAACCGACTCGTGATGGCGTCCGAACAATTTACGAAGTGATAATTTCAACTTCACCATTTGGAACTCTTGGTTTAATAGCTTCCTTGTGAGCAGTAACCCTCTATCATAAGAGATACTAGGCATATAATTGTGATCCATAGACGCTTGTTTCGTCTACAAAAGACTCTTCAGTGACAATCGAATCAAATGAGTCAAAACGTCCAAATGAACTCCGGATTTGAAAAGCATTAACAAACGAAAATTCCAAAAGGTTTTGACGAATAAGGTATTCTGATTGTGTAAAACATCTTTAGTATTTGTAAAATCAAAGTTTGGTAAAAAGTTTAAAAACGTTGAATGAATTATCACTTCCATGAAAAAAAATTTGACTCAAGTATCCGTTTTAGTAAAAGTCTGGTGACACCTGTCATAAAGGCTAATGACGAATAAACACCGAAGTTAAACTTGCAGTCTTTCAGGATATCTTATTTTATTTTATCACTCACACATTTTTTTGAGAAATGTTTTTTAGGTTATGTATTACTTTATAATTTGTTGTAAATAATCCGGCTGACGCAATGTCAAGTTTTTATTCTTTATAACATGAAATAGATGAACACTATCTCTGAATACTAGGGTCCAATATTATCTGTTGATTAAAGAGGGGCGAAAGATACCAGAAGAATAGTCGAACTCATAGATAGAAAAAAAAACTAACAACGCTATGGCTAAACACGAAAAAGACAAACAGTAAATAGTAGTACACGAGACACAAGATAGAAAACTTAAGACTGAGCAACACGAACATCACCAAAAATGGGAGTGATCATAAAGGCACCCATCGTGTTGCTCATATGAGTACAAATGCGATATATATCTAGTTCAGTAGGTCACATTCGTGAAAAGGGAAGGGAATTATATCCAATATTATCTGTGATACGGTTATTCCATAACGGTCAACCATTTCGTGATTGCGTCCGTAAAATTGACGAAGGGATGATTTCAACTTCATCATTTAAAACTCTTGGTTTAATGGCTTCCTTTTAAGCAGCAACCTTTTACCAAGGAAATCATGATAGGATATACAAGCGCGGAAATATGGTATCAAATGGGAGATATTGTAATAACTGGCCAAACGGGTGTCTTTTACTTTGCTGCCACCACCTGTGTTTACAGGTACACAGGGAACCTCAATAGACTAGAATAACTAGTCTAAAACAGAGAATGGTTTAACAACAGGGTTAAAACACTTCTGACACATTAACTTTACTTTATATTTAACGAGAAACTCAAATTGCGAGAACAATATGGGTAACGAATATTCAAATACGTAATAGTCTGTGTATCTAAACGCACTTTCTATCGTGTAGTTTATAGAACAGCATTACACTGTAAAATAGAGGCTGCACCTCTATAAACTGGAATCGCATATAAACTAACACTCAAGAAGTGGAAACTTCCAGGACAGTACCATCAGACTATTCCACAAATGAATATTATCTATCTGACAATCGAATAGTCTCTTGTCTCAGTCTAACAAGAAGATCTATTCTCTCATGAGACAGTCTAAGGACAACAACCAGAAACCAGTTGGACAACAATGGCGTATTATATGTGTTTTCAGCAAGGAAAAGTAAGATAAATGTGAGCATAAAGATGTTTTATCAGTAAATTCATGAACTGTTCAGTTAACAATATTACACAGTTTTTATCTAAATTATTTGCTTCAGTGTTCAATCAACTATCAAATATGCTATAACATTAACATACATATATTATATCTATGCCATCTTCTAATAAATTATACATTAAAAATAACCTTAACTTGTTATATTTAATACTATGACTTCAGCCTCCTGGAGTAAGCACAGGAAGACAACTTCAATCGCTGAGATTGAGATTATTTACAAAGCAGTTTAACTATTCTAGCTTCTTACAATTCCTAACCTAACAAATATTCAGAATTAACAAATATTCTCTCTGAATGCTGGAAAATCTCAGCAAACAGGATACTTAACAAAATGTCCTTAACAAAATGGGAGGGGAAAGGGGAATGGGGAAGGCATGTAACTTTATTCCGATTAACTAAAAGAAACAAGAGACCAGCTATTTATATGTACATGTACAATTATATTAAATCCATTTTTGATTCTGATCTAAGTCTTAGAATACAAAGACTTATAATGAACAGAACAAGTCCAAAACGTCCGGCTAAACTGCAGTAAAACTGCTTAAAATCTCATGAAATACATGATAAAAATATGATAAACTTCAGCTATTGACAGTATCAACTGACCGAAAATCTGGCAACATCTCCGTAGGTCTGACAAAGTAGGAAGAGCCCCTGATGAACGGGTGCAAGCCTTTTATACCCCGATGAAGCTATCGGGGCAACGAACGGTTCTTAACGGGAAAACGAACGGGGAACTGTGAACGGGCCTGACAAGAACGAAAATAATCCCCGATTGCTAGAATTAAGTACATAAAAACGTAAACAACATGTTTACGGAACATAAAAATCATCTTAGTATCATTTACAATCACCAACAATATCGTTTTAATACAATAATCCTGGAATAATCAATCTACGGCGCTGTAGTATTCATACACTGTTTTACGCTAGTGGTACATAAAGTTCACTGAGGTTACTCACAGGTCACCTCATTTGCATAATCAATACACTAAAATCATTGTGCCGGAAATGGCGACTGAAGTGAAAGTGAAAGTTTACTACAAAAGTTATCTCGTTTATACAACAATAAAAATGGTTTTACACTTGGAAAACGGATTACATAGAACACTGAAAACATAATGAATTGAATTAAAAAGGTGAGAACCGGTGTCAAACTTTAAAATAGCCAAACATCGAATCATAGGCGATAACAGGTGCTCGACATGAAAATACACATGTTTGCCAAGGAATTTCGCTTGGCCAAGTCATTACAATATATCAGACAGACTGTACAAGTGTTACAATTTAGTGGTCATATGTGACATATACAACTCAAAACAGTTAACTAATCATAATATTGGCCTTAATATTTCCCAAAAAGATGTCTTCAAATGTACATTGAGAATATTTGGGTCAATATTTCCTCATCAGCGACAATCATCTACCAAGAGAATCATTAACAGACGTGAGATAATATTTGATAACCTTACCTTTTAAAATAGAAAAAAAACAACAGAAAGGGAAAATGACAATATACCCAATACTTTACATTGAATTTTCTTTACAAACTATTTTCCAACGTCCTTCTGTAATTATGTATACAGTTTCGTTCACTATTTTTTTTATGCAATAAAGTACTTACAGTAGATTTCCGTAGTTGAACTTGGTGCTTCTGACGGGCTACTCTCTGAATGGAAAATAAAACACATCTGAGGATTAACAAAATATATTATCTTAATTCCTATACATTTCTAGGAATATGAATGGTTAAAAGCAACCGTGTGGAGGCCATGTATATTCCATGATAGATTAGCGATACTTTATTAGTTACATAGTGTGCTAGTGACCTAATACGGATTAAATTTGGTCAGTAAATTCCATATGGGGTGAGAGCTAAAGGAAAATGTGGTTATACATGCGAAATGTGAATATGATTTATATTTTGTACTTACATCAAAGTAAGGCAACGTCGCATGTTTTTAATAAGTATAAGACAGCAACGAAAGAAGAAGAGAAGCCGATCACTTTTCTTTTGCATGTCAACAGTTTTGGCTCTACATGAAAAACGTACCTTTTGTAGTTGATAAAACCTGATCGGTTGATGTCGTAAGCGTAGAAGCTGGATTTGTAAGGGTATCCGTTTGCGCTTCTGTACTAAATATTAGTGTTCTAAATGTACTTGATACAATCGTTGACGTAATACTATGCTGGGTGTTGTTTAATGTATCAGTTTTCTCATCTGAAATATAACATACCAGATAGCACACACTATTACGTTTATTTTGGTTAAAAGTGATGTTCATGACACTCCTTCGTTTCAATCTAGTATTCATTTTTAGTGCCCTTCCTAAAGTAACTACGTGTTCAAAATTTAGTTAAATGAAAATTAAATCATAAAAATGAAGACCAACACGATTCATAATTTATACGTTCCATGTTACAAAACTGGCGAAGATTTTTAAACTTAGTTATATAACTTGTTCTTATTTTGTGCTTTTACATCACTTTCCCTAGATTAGGGCGAGATTAGATACCCGTATAAATGTTTAACGCAGCCACATTCTTTAAATTAAGTTAATGTCATTTGTTGCAATGTATCGTTTTTTCAATTGAAATGTTTTACATTTGTCAAATATTGAAAGGAATTGCAGTAAATGTAT
This sequence comes from Mytilus edulis, assembly GCF_963676685.1. Classification (NCBI taxonomy): domain Eukaryota; kingdom Metazoa; phylum Mollusca; class Bivalvia; order Mytilida; family Mytilidae; genus Mytilus; species Mytilus edulis. The sequence goes on along the minus strand of NC_092346.1, from coordinate 47,594,765 downwards.
CTATTACAAATGTATGATAGCAATAGACATTACAAATTGATAAAGTGTAATTACTGACTGAACACTCTTCAAAATAGATACAATGTATTTTGTATAATTTCACTGGTCCAATTTAAACACGAAACGGGTTGAGGTCTAAACAAAAGTAGTGCAACCCAGTATTAGGTAATGTGTCCTTCGACCCCCTAACCTGTTACTTCGTTTATGTTTGTGTTTCATCTTAATTTGTTATTTTATCAAAATTTGTGTTAGTGGAAAATGTGTGATAATCTAGATATATGGATCTTCTGCATATCGTTGAAAGCCGTTCATTGACAACCTTTGACTTTAAGGTTTCCGTATTGGCGACATGCTGTAATATTTACTTATATACCAAATCACCTATCATTTATATTTTAAGAAATATTTGTTAGAACTGGAGTGTACAAAAAGCTTTTTTTTATTCGCCAGTATGTCATTAAAATGTCCTCTCCTTTTCTGTAGAATTAATTACTTCTGACGTCCCTTTTTAACGTTCAAAGACGAATGATAAAGAGGAAACTAAAGGTGAGTCTCGAATAAGAATAGTACAGAAGCATGTCATTGGTTTATATATCAAAATAATGTATGCGTTTATTTATTTGTCTGAATATTCGGATATTTCATTTCAATCAACCTTTAAAAATATAGTTTGTCATTCAGTAAACTGTAACCGAATAGTTACATTAGATATTCAAAAGCTTTAAAATGTCCAATTTGTGACGTATACTAAATAATAAAACAGTATACTAATATTACACATAGATTTGTTTAAACTGAAAATTATCCATGCCTATTTTAACCAGTTGAAACATGGTACACGCACACGTACGTTTTCATATTTGAATTTATTACCTTGCTTTTAATTTTTTTAAGTTTAAACGTTCTAAATGAAGATGGATCTAGAAGGGAAATTTAAGACGCATGATCTGTTTTGTTTTTTTCCTTCAATTTATAAACAATATATAAATATTTAAGTACATTATCGTCAATTATTTGTCTTTATACGTACACGGATATATATTATTCAGGAATTTTATACAAACTCATTAAAAATTCACCAGTAACAATTGAAAAACCCTACAAAAATTCTACTGATTTAAAGTTTGTTGGAATAGCATATCAATAAAAAAGTTTTTTGTTCATTAAAAATTAACTGAACCTGAATTAAATTTACTAAGTATTAGGAAACGTTATACTGTAGGTAAAAATGTTATCAGTACACGTTTCAGCTTTGGATACGAGCTAACAATTTAAATTAAACAAACTTTCATTGGTATTTCTAAGCCATAAGAAATAAGCTGCACAGCCAAGGCCAATCAGGAGTATTATTATTATTGCAGCAAGAATAATCATTCTACAGGGAGAACAAGGAGAATTTGCAGATGGTTTATTTGCTTCTTTGTCTTGCGGCAAGCAGTAGTCATCTGCTGGTCCAAGTACCTACAATTAAATATCTAAAATGGCAAACAGCATTCAAGAATGGAAAGAGACAATATATAGCTTGAAAAAGAAAAAAAAATCCAAAATGAGAGCCAAAAAGTTATATTGTCATTAAATTTCAAAAAGGCCTTAATTTGGTTTTTATATGGATCTATTTTAAATGCCGTTATACTAATTTAAACAAATATTTAAAAAAAAATAAAAAATATAGGATTCAAAACCAGCAAAATATGAAGTTTTTCTGCCAGTTTATGGATATTAAAAAGTTATCAAAGGTACCAGATTTGTAATGAAGTACGCCAGACGCGCGCTTCGTCTACATAAGACTTACCAGTGACGCTCATATAAAAATAGTTATAGGGCCAAACAAGTACAAAGTTGGAGATCATTGATGACCCACAATTCCAAAACGTTGTGTCAAATATGGCTAAAGTAATCTATTCCTGGGATAAGAAAATCCTTAGTTTTTTCGAAAATTTATAAAAAAGACCATATAATTGATATTCATGTCAACTCCGAAGTGCTGATTACTGGGCTGGTAATACCCTCGAGGACGAAACGTCCACACATCAGTGGCTTCGACCCAGTGGTGTTAATACATGTAGCTATCAAAGGTACCAGAATTATAATTTAGTACGCCAGATGCGCGTTTCGTCTAAATTAAAGCTTAAGGGGACATTTGGTTCGCCAGCCCAGCAGTCAACACTTCGGTGTTGACATGAGTATCAATACTGTGGTCATTTTTTTTTTAAAATTTCCTGTTTACAAAACTTTAGAAATGTTCGAAAAACTAAGTATTTTCTTATCCCTGGCATAGATTACCTTAGATGTATTTGGCACAATTTTTTGGAACTTTGGGTCCTCAATGCTCTTCAACTTTGTAGATATAGGAAGATGTGGTGTGAGTGCCAATGAGACAACTCTCCATCCAAATAACAATTTAAAAAGTAAACCATTATAGGTTAAAGTGCGGCCTTCAACACGGAGCCTTGGCTCACACCGAACAACAAGCTATAAAGGGCCCCAAACTTTGTACTTGTTTTGGCTTTATAAATATTTTGATAAGAGCGTCACTGATGAGTCTTATGTAGACGAAACGCGTGTCTGGCGTACTAAATTATAATCCTGGTACCTTTGATAACTATTGGACACAATCTAAGTTCCAAAATAGTCTGTAACCAATGGTTGTTAATGATGATATTGAAACCATAGAAAAAAACAAAACGGATAACGAGTGACAGCTGCAGTAAAGTATGCTAAAAAAACCTAATAACTATTGAAAATCTTACCAAAATATTTCAACAAAAATAATGCATACTTGAGGAGTTACTAACTTATCTTTTTTATGTCATACGCCAGGGATAGGCACTAGACAATTAGAACCCCGACTATATGATTCGTAAATGCCAAAAATAAAGCTTAATAGAAAAAATTTCATCTACAGATAACTTGTGGTAATGCAGCATAGCCTGAAATAACTCAAGCTGCGAGAAAAAGAAGATATTCTAAATTAAAGACAGTCAGCTGTCTTGCGGTAGTATCATTTTCGCTAAATAGCAAATAAAACAAAATGCTTTATCGGACCCAGTCATTTTTAAAAGGGAGTCCAACAACGGTTAAATAAATGGGGGTTTCAAACCAATTAAAATGCGGAGGGTTTTCACCGTAGATAAAGGTAGGGTAGTTCCATCCATACATCCCCATTCAAATACATTAAGAACAGATTTTATTTTACAAAGGGATCTTTTAGAGGACAGTGGTGGATCCAGCTATTTTGTAAGAGGTCCAACCATGGATAAAGGGGGTTCCAACCATATGTCCCTAATCAAAAGCGTTGATTAGCAAAAAGTGGAGTTCTGCACCCGGACCTCCCCAAGGATCAGATACTTATAGAGAACAAAGGGGGAAAATCCATCTTAGTCATTTAAAAAAATCAGAACAAACAATATTTAACTCATTCGATTATTATCCTTAGAACAACAACACATGAATAACCATAAATACATAATTTGATCAATAAGACAACCGCATGACTTCTAGCAACGTGTAAAACATGTTTGGTGCTAATCCTCTCGAGTCTTACCATATAACCAGTTGTCAGTTCAGTTTTTACATCATTCCAATGATACGTTCGGTAATTCTGATATCGTAAGCTTCCTCTTTAAGTGAAAATCATTCTTAAACTTGTTTAGTTTACACAACGGAAACATAAAAACGAAAATGAAGTATATTTAGATTATCATACGACCTTCACCAATAAGCATAACTAAGACAAAATAAAAAGCTATCAAAAGTTTCGATATGGCAGGCCGTTGTGAAATGTATTCCCTATTTTTGATATTACAGTTTAGTTTTTAAGATTTGGGTTACATGTATACACACATTAATGATTGCAAAACACTTACATATTCTTTTTGGTCAAAACAATTGACGTCTGACTGCCCAGACGTTCTAAGTTTTGTTGAATCTGCTATTTCATTGTATATTCGATCATCATCAGTGACGGGAGGTTTGTTTGATACTTTATCAACTTGCGATTCTTCTCTGATAGATCCCTGTACACTGAGATAATCATGGTTGGAAGATATACCCTTTTCATAACGATTACAAGGGTGTAAATATCCATTAGAATGCCTCTGTTTTCCACAAATATCAGGAGGCGGAGAAAACCCGTCACTGTATGATCTGTTAAGGTATGCGCTAAAATTTCTGTCATCGAAACTCATCTTTTCGTCTTGGAGCTCCATATAAATTCTATAACTGATTAACTGTTATGCGAGATTTGAAATATTTTTTTAACATATCTATTTCAATTTAAAGTCTTTTGTTTGATTAAATAAACAAGATGCTACCGGTTTGATATGAAATAGAATAATAGTAAAGACTGTTAAAAGATTTGCATAAGTATAGTTCATGGTATATGCATTATTTGAATGCATATATATAGAGACACCATCATAGTGGGTTTTATTTTCTGTAATACCTATTGAAATTCGAGTAATAATTAATGTTTAAATCTACAACATGTATATTTTGTTTATTGTGTTGTATTGAAAGGAAGATTCTCAACTAACCTATCTTTCAAAAAACTTTAAAAAAAAAAACAAATGCAGAAAAATGCAATACAAATGATTGTTTCAATTCTGTAAAACGTTATATCATAATTATAAGTTTCTTAGTCGCTGTCATTGGGTTTTCAGGATCTGTGCCGCGGCATGAGCAATGACATAAAATATCATCATTTTAATGTAAGTCGCGGAACAAAGTTTTTTCAACTCCTTTACACTGTAAGCTTAATCTAAATTATGATGATAAGATAAATCAATCATAAGCCGATGTTTTTTTAATACCTGTGAGTTGAAATACCCAAAACTGACTAACTCTATAACTTTTAAAACGGAGATGAAAAAAATATGCCTTTCTTTCAACCTTTATCAACCTCAAAGTTTGTGACTTCTTCAGGATTGTTCTGACCTTTAAGAAATTTTACATGCAGAAATGGGCAATTCAACATCTGAAACTAACTTATTAAATGTATGACAAATGCTATAACATAAAAAAATTACAAAAGGTCTATCGGAATGATTTATAAGCAGTTCTAGTTGGTAAATGTGTATTGGTGACACAAATATTTCAACTAAACAGAGAAAGGTGAGAAGTTTATGTTGAACCAAAATAATAAAAAAGATAAAAGGTCTTGAATCGTCAGTATAAATTCTTTAAAAATTAATAAATGCTGATTGAAGAGTATTTGTTGTTACACATTTAAAGTATAATTTCAACTGATAAATAAACACTGATTTTCTGATTGAAACATAAAGACGTCATTATTTTTTTTGACAACATAAAAATACCATGATGGTGTATGGCTCGAAAAAAATGTGTCGACCAAATGTGAGGACCAATACGAAAACGAGTATTATGTAAACAACATTTCAATTGAATTTTTTGCAGTATTCCTTTTTAATAGAGATTCTACAGGTACAATTTAGAACCAAAACCAAATCCGTGTATATGTGAAAGAGCTTTTAAAATGTCTTTAGAATAGTTTATCAAAATTAAACAATAGACACAATTGCTGTTCATATTAGATTAATAACAAGTCTGTTAAATTCCCGAACTACAGGCTGCTGACTTTGGACAGGCACATATGAAATGTGGCGGGTTTAAATCTGTTTTCTGGCGATCAACACTCCTCTCCCCTCGGACAGTAGTATAACAGCACAATAAAAGAAAAAACAACCAAGTATAAATCAGTTCGAAAAGTTTCACTGATCATATCGACATTTAGCACAAACAATATATTGGCAAAAGACACAAAGTGTCGACGTAAGAGAACTCACTGTCACTTAAAACATTGTTTAATCCATCATTTTCATCATAAACAAATGTCTGTACTAAGTCAATATTATTACAGATGTTTTCCATTCGGTTTTTGTGTTAAAGCTTTGGATTTTGCTATTTTAAAAGGGACTTTCCGTTCAGAACTTTCCTTGGAGTTCTTTTTTCCCTCTTACTTTTCACCACTTAAAGCTTGTACAAATCTAAAAACAACAAATTCTAAAAATCATGATCCTTCAAAATATGGAATCAATCACTACACATTCCCTGGATGAAAAGTAAAGACTCCATTTACGGTTTGAGCAAAACAAAATAAAATGCAAAATATTGACGAGATATAGGACATTATTAGTTCATAACTGTATTACATATATTGTATTTAATTTTACAAAAACGAAAATCTATTCAAGTGCCGATGAAAAACATTTAAAGATCTTACAGGGGTACTACATTGCTATTCTTTAAGAATACGTTTAATCAAAGGATCGATGAGTCAATGTAGATTGTATCATGCATAAGTTTGATTCTGTCATTTAAATGTCAACTTCCTTGTTCAAATGTTTGTATATTTACAATATTTTTAAACCATAAAAGGAGGTTGTCATGGTAGGTTATATCAATATCATGTTTTAAACGTCAATATCGTTAATAATATCAACTTATTTAACAATTGGAAATGTTAAAAAAGATATTCGACTAATTGTACAAACTACGTACTAAACTGACCTGGGAAAGTCCCGATTTACCACTTAAACTGCGTAGAAAACGGGATAAACCGGATTTACCGGCACAAAAGCATAAACGTTTAGAAATTCATTTAATATTAAATGTATGTCTAAATACATACAAATAAAAAACGGTACTAGAAGGATAATGCTAATCGATTTTTCATTTATTGTTCCAATAAATGCAAACCTTAATTTTCAATGAGCTTACACTAAAGTTTTTAAATGTTTGCACTTATGACATTCAATGACATTCTTCCTTTATTATGTTATGACCAATAAGTACTATGTTTACTGTTTTGTAAATTTGTCTTATTGTTTTTTGCTGATGTGAAAATGTCACAAGTTTAGTTATGTGGTGTTCATAAGTCAGGAGGCTGTAATTCAATGGTATCGCTTGTTGCAATATATCATATTTGCGTTTGTTGATTGTTTTATGCACAATTCAAGCCATTAGATTTGTCATTCATTTGAATCATTAAACGTTTGTCTTTTCGAGGCTTTTTTTGTCTTGAATGCTGTATGTGTTATTTTTTTTGAAAGCCATACGGTGACATAGAATTTTAACTTCTACGTTCTTTGGTCTTTAGTGAAGAGTTGTAATATTGGCAATCTTACCTCATCCCATAGTTTTATACGTAATGTTTACTTAGTTGATTGTGCGAATAATTCGTAACCGTTACCTAAAATATGAATCACATATCAAAATTTTGAATTGTAACAATAACATTTTAAAGATGTATGATTGTTTATTTTATTTTATCAAAGAACAAAATTAAACAGTTAAAAAACCTCTCAATAAAATTTAAATAAAAAATCGACAGCCATTTCCCAAGTCGGTAGGACTAAAATGATTTAATTTGTATATTAGAAAATAATAGTTTGACAAATTAAAGAGAACCAATTCTCCAATCATTTATTTTTGAAATCAAATTCCTTCATTATGATGAACAAAAAATCAATGCTTATTTTCTATTTATTTGAACACAAATGCTACTGTCATAATTGTCTTAATGATGTTTCCCTGTGTAACTTATTTTATTTACATTTGACCTTAATCTTAGAGTATTTCATATTTGGGGAAACTGCAATAAAACATATGGAAATTATGACAGGTAGGTCTTTTGAAAAACGTATTTAACTCAAATTAAGTTTAAGAATTGGTAGAAAGATGTCATACATTTCATAACAAAAAATACAAAATATGAAACTTTAGACACATAGTGTGATTAGAAATATCGAGCTAATAAAACACCAGATAAACATCTACAGCCATGTTGTGTCATACAATTTACCATGAGGTTGATACTTGCACATTCTCTATATTTCATGGGCAACGTCTATATGAAATATTACCAAAATATTACCATTTTCAACGAAAAGCCTGTGTTTTAGTTTAAAAAAAAGTACAGTAGAATATTTCAAGAAGGTAACGGAAATTTATTTCGCCTTTTTAATATAATTTGATTCCATTGTCACTGATGAGTCTTTTTAAGACGAAACGCTGGTCTGGTACGAATGCATAATTTCAATGCTGATTTGTATGAGTTTATTTGACATGTTGAGACTTAGTTTTGAACTTTGAAAAAATGGCCTTGCGCACCACTGAAAAGTCATTAGAGTAAATGAGCATCTGGTCCAGTAATATTGGGTTCGAAAATGCTATAAGGAAGGTTCTGTCGAATTAGATTAAATTACCACTTAGACATGTGGATATATTTGATAGATATTTAGCCATACAACTGTCTCTCTACAGTTTCCCAAGAGATTTGTTGCACGGATTTTTGTTGAAAGCAGGGTAATTACTGACGAGAGGTGTCTGATAAAACGTCCCTATGTATTTCAAGTGTCAGCGTATTCAAACATCACGAAAACATAATCATATGTCCTACTTTATAATGGAGTTCACATACAGACACGGCATTTCAAAGATAACCATATTTCCATACATAGTGGTAATACATTACAATATTTAAACGGTATTTTCAAGTTAGTTTTATGAACAAGGAACTTTTTACACTGAATTTGCTATTTTATATTATTGTAAACATGAACAAGGATGACACAGAATCTGGATGAATATCCATTGGATTTAAATTAAAAGAAATTAGCATTTGAAGGATTAAGCATAAACAGAAACATGAGAAAAATTTGGTGCAAACGTGTCTTATTATTTGCAATCGTTTGTTATTGTTATAGGTACATTTTAAGCAAATATAGCTGTAAAGGAAACATGTAATTCTAATACAATTATTTTGTAACAATTGTTCTGATTGGATGACAGCAAGCATAAAATTCTCTATCTCCTTGTCTGTAACTAAGGAAGCCGACATTTTGAATTTCGGAATGTGTTGACATGTTATGTCTACAATAATAAACAATAAACTCACTTCTTGCGCCTAAAAATCTTCTTTTTATCAAATTTTATTACATTCTGAAACGGCACAGAAGCCAGAAAACGCCCGTTGTTTATGTTTACGCCGGAAGCATACCTATGACGTCGCGTAGTGTAGGGACCAAAGAAGATAATATTTTTTCGCGGAATTTTTTTTAATGAAGATTTTACACTGAAATTATGATTGAAATTTAATTATGAACTTGTTTTGCATTAGAATAGAGATAACTGTATTGTATTTGAAGCTTTGCGGACGTCCATCGGTAGTTTTACTGTCGCAAATACCCGTTTACCTGTCTCCGCTCCGCGTCGCCAGGTAAACTAAATTTGCGACAGTAAAACTACCGATGGACGTCCTTAAAGCTTCAAATACAATACAGTTATCTCTTAAGTTTAAAGTAGTTTTAAAGTATAATCAATTTTTGGTCTTCATTGCTCTTCAACTTTGTACTTATTTGGCATTATAAATATCCTGGTACCTTTGATACTAATTATGCCTTATATCATTTATGTTATTCATAAATAAAAATAATAATTATAAATAAAATTTATATATTTTTATTTAAATAAACATGATTTATAGCGTTAAAACAAACTATGTGCAAGTATCTAAATCATTTACGTTTAATATGTATAAATAGAACCGACTAAGAATTTTGTTCATTCTTGTTTTGAATATCTATATTAACGAAATTCTGTATTATATATTTAAACATATACCGTTTTTCTGGTACACGTTTTTGCAAATGGTATTCAATTAACTTTAATTTGTATGAAACGAATAAAAATTATACCGTTTCATTATGTACATGACTGAACATTAAAGCACCAGTCACACTTATCTATTTTAACACTAAAACAAAGATCACTTGGGCATGCGTGCACGTAGGTTACTTTCTCCTCACAAGTTACAAATCTTCTACAATTGGTTGGGTGAATATATCTGTTAGTTCCGTTGAAATTTTGGTCACAAAAGTCACCTGCAATTACAGTTTTACATTACATAAGATAATGAAAGTTAAATATAGATTGTAATGTATATTCTGTATAATATTAATACAAAGTATTTCTAGTGAGAGATTTGGTAATAACACGGTTAAAATACAAGAGGGCAATTACACCAGTTTATCAGAGAAAACTAGACAAATCAAGTAAAAAAAAATGAAAAACAAGACGAACAAACACACAAAAGATCACGACTATAAACAGAAACTACAGATTTTGTTTGAGTTCCAAAATAGTTTATAAACTCGATCAACGAACTCACAATGTTCGTTTTTAAGACAATCTTCAATTGTTAAGAATGCTTAAATTTTCGTTTGATGTAACGGTAATTCAAGCACCAATCTTGTTCGTTAATGTCTGTAGTCTGGAGCACAGTCTTTTAAAAGTGAAAGGTTTAGTTACCTTCAATTTATAAAAGCAAGTTTAATCCACCATTTTCTACATAAGAAAATAAAAGTACCAAGTCAGGAATATGACAGTTGTTTAATGTGTTTGAGCGTATGATGTTGCTATCTGATAAAGACATCCCGTTTTAATTTACTTGGAGTTAGGTATTTTTGTAATTATAACTTTTTTGAAACCTCATTAAACTGAAATTCAAATTACGAAAAACTAAACCAAGGAAGAGCTCTATTTTTGCTGTGTGTTATCTAAAGGTTTTGATAAGACCTTTGTTTTTACGAATCAAATTGTCTTTTTGTTTTTAACTTGCATTTATAAAGAGTAAATCACAAAAACACTGAACTCGGAGGAAAATTCAGAACGAAAAGTCCTTGATCAAATAGCAAAATATAACGCTAAAACACATCAAACGAACGAAAAACATCTTGTTACAAGCGTTTTCTTAAATAGTGGACTAAACCTTGTTTTATAGCTAGCTATTTCATTTGTTGCAATTTATAACTTATTCCCTGTACATTTCTACTTACTAGACACCAGAGAAAGCATGTCATGGTTAGAATACGTTGGTGAATCATCAGGTTTAAGGCCATTTGTTGCTTTACATCTAATAGTTGCATTGTACATAGCCACAGTGAATCCGATCCAAAATTTGAGGACTCTTATAATTTCACAGTTTTCTGTTGTATCTGTTTCGGTTATATAACTTGGACTGATCGTTTGATAATTATCACTTCCTGCTAACTGTATTTCAACTGCGATGTCGCCCGTTCGATTGCCAATATAACCAGTGCAAGTATGGAGGTTTGAAGTTCTTGGAGAAGTAAGACCAACAATTTGATCAGCATGCACTGTCATTTTCACTGTTTTCTTTAATAAGAGAAATATGAATCAAAATATAATCTTCTTCAGAACTATGATATTCGATGATTATTCATTTACACCAGATTCCAACTTTATTGTTTCATATAAATGTGAGCAAAACTTTTAAAAAGGTACTGAACATCATTGCTTTTAACAAGAAAATTTTACATTTCCATCATTCAAATGATAATGATGAACCATTTTTTGCAATTTTATGAAGAAATGTACTGACGGGCAGAACAAACACTGTATGTTGATTGGTTTGATGTGTTTTATCCTTTGATTTTGTCATTTGATTAGGGACTTTCTGTTTTGAATTTTCCTTGGAGTTCAGTATTTTTGAGATTTTACTTTTTGATTTAGTAAATGTGAATATGACAGATACTTTAGAAAGATGTGGATACCCTCTAGGGCACTTGAGATGAACCCAAGTTTTGGTTGGGTTCGTGTTGCTTAGTCTTACTATGGTTTGTTCTGTGTGTGTTCTATTTGTTATCTGTTGGCCTTTTCTTTTTTCGCCATGGCGTTGTCAGTTTATTTTCGATGAGTTTGAATGTCTCTCTAGTGTCTTTTGCCTATCTTTTCAATACTAGTATGTTTAATAAATTCGTTAGTGATTGTTTTTTTTTGTAATAGGTCTTTATGCATTTTGCTATTAAAACTCGGCTTAGTAAAAGGAATATGACTAAATGCTTTAATTAGATGTGAGATAGAGACCATCTACTCAGGATATCAGTTTAAATGTTGCGTAATTTAACACATGTTTTTTGTGTCTAACAAATAAAGTGCATACTATTGTTTAAATATTACCTTCTGATTTGTTGTCAGTGTAGAACAGGATGCATCTTAAAAGAAAAAGGGAAATTATATAAAGGTATGCACAATAATGTTTTCTTTTATGATAGATTAAAACGAAAAAAGAAAATTTATCATTGATGAATACATGTACGTACATTGCACTAAGCGTGAAAATATACAGTCGCCCCGTGTGTGAGATGCATGCTCTCACGTGCGTGTTTTTTTAAGGTATGGCGTATATATAAATGTTTGATTTTTTTCCATATTTATTTGTTCATATTATTCAATGTATTAATTCTGTGAATAACAATTATGGCGCGATCGTCATGTTGCAACGATTTCCACTCAAATCTTCAACCTACATTGATATCAGAGTGTTTTCGAGACAAAGAACAGCATAAAAAGTGCCCTTTTCTTGTTTTGTATTTTATTCTGTGCATGTACTTATTGTGAACCATGAATGAATTCATCATATCCTTTTTTGTCTATCATACATTATAAGTAAGCATAATGTTGATGTCTAATTTTAATTTTTTTTCCGACGTAGTTAGTATAGTTTCGGTTTGTGCCCTTTGAACTAAAGGACGCTTAACTATGGCAACAGAATACGCATGCTCGAAAATCCTTTCTGTGATTGGACTAAATGCTGTTATGGTGGGTGATTTGATTGTGTTTGAAAAAACGTCTCGTTAATTATATCGTGATGGAAAGCAAGTGAAAAGCTATAAATATTGGAACTAGATCTTACAAAGATTTATATTTTATTAAAATAATTGTTTCTCCAATAGCTCTCTGCATCCATGACAGCTGTTTATTCGCGACAATTATATAATTTTTAATGTAAACTTTGTTGTACGAACGTTCATGACTTTTAGAACGCACCTACGCATGTGCGATTTCCGCGGGGTTTTGGTGAATGTAAACAGAAAGATATGAGGACCGAGAATACTGAACACAAACAGAGAAAATGTTATGTAAATGGTAAATCACTTATTTAAATGTAATCGGAATATTCACAAAACAATTTGTAACGTTCTTTTTTTGGTAATTCATTGATTTTTAGATAGTTAGAGCATTGTTGTTCACAAGATGAAGGTAGTGAACGAGACTTAGTAAAGAATTTCTTGTAGTTACATTCAGATGGAGATTTAATTAAAGAAGTCCTGCATTATTAAATCATTGTGCTTCTGGAGGTTATCGAAATTATAGTTTTAAACATATACTCAAATTTAAATACGTCGGATATCTTTTTTAAAGATAGTTCTTGTTAACCTTATGGGTCGATACTTTCTACATGCTAACTTGACATTCTGCGTTCCTCATTGAAAATAAAACTCGTTAGTGATGCACTTTTTTTTCTCGAAAATATTTTGTTTGCAGTGAAAAAAGTCAGTATAATAATTCTACATACTTCTATAAATAAAGGTATGTATTAAAATAATGCGTTGTTTTTCTGTACATCCACAACTTTTTGAAGGTTTTGTTTTGTATATAAAACAGAGTCTTTCTTACTTGTTTTTGGACATGTTACTAGATTACAATAGTTGCAGGTATCAACAGAATATATTCCAAAACAAAGATTTTGATGACAGGCATGCCCATATGGTTCTTTTAGTTGGCATTCTATATAATAATGACAGTTTGTTGGATGTACACGAATGCTTTTGTAGACAGTGTTGTCTTTACATGCATCCCCTGAAAGATATGTATCATCTTTAATATACATAACTAATAAATAATTATTAAACAATATGATCAGCTGGAAAATATTGAACAATCCAATGAAACAATTTTACGGAACGACTTAATTTGGTGTGCTCCAAGGAAGACAATTCAAATAGTTTAAGATTCATGTTTTTAATTAGATCACTAGTATCAATTAATCATTATGTTCGCAAATAGAATATTCTTTCAAAATAATTTTCTAAATATTTTAACAGCTACCATTGTAACACTGATGACAATAGTACAACGTATTCTCAAATTAGTGGCGATTCAAATAGTTCAATTTGAGCGGTTCTGTACAGAATCAGACGCTACATTTTGCGCCTGGTTTACGATGTGCCTAAATTTGAATATATCATGCCTTCGCTACGATTTCCTACCATGCTTATTAATTTGTGATTGAGTGTTTTATCATGAGTTGTTTAATTACGTGAACAAGCAGTGGCAATTATGAGTATTTTCAAAATTAGATTGGTTTAAGATTTGATTTAAGAAATAATTGATGCAAGCTATACGTTATTGTAGTTTTAACATGGGTAGGCATTATATTCGTGATTATTTTTGCCCGAGCGATAGTTAAAACTACAATAAAGTAGTACCTTGCATCAATTATTTCGATTCTGATTAGGACAATTAAGGTAATTTCTATGTCCGATGTGTATAGGTGTAGCCCGTTTGTATAGGTTCTTCCATGAACCTCCCTTTCTCGTTTTAAACTAGCAAACGACTGGCAATATGATTTTTCAGAGGGAGGAGTTTGAACAGCCAACATGAACGGTTGTCGTATCTAGGTCACAATACAGTCATAACAAATGAATAAGTAACAACATGTGCATCATTTAAGAGTTTAGAAGTGTTTTAAAATTAATGAAATATATTAAATGCATGACAATTTGATAAAATTCATTATTCTGCAGTAGTCAATATACGCATGTACAAACAAATGTTATTAGCTTTAGAGCATGGGTTTATTCACAAAGCGAAAGAAGCACGTCGTATTAGAATTATTTTTCCTCTTCACTTTTCATTTGCTAGAACGAATAAATGACGTTACAAATAAGTACTCTGGAATGAAAAATAAGAAAAAAACCACGAAGCTATCCTTAAAAATACACAGTAACATATATAATATAACAAATATGTGTTATCAAATTGATTATCCAAATAGTGGACAACAAAGGAAGAGCGTATGCTATAATTACAAACTAGACCACTGTATTTTTAGATCTCGATTTAAACGAGTTAAAACACATTTAGTATTTGCTACTAACGTCGAAGGGTCATGGTCGATTGGTCTAAGAAATCGAACTGCTGTGTCACTAGCCCGTAAACACTGAGTTTGTGAGTTCGAATCCCGTACGGGGCAGATGCACTCGAATATTGTCTAGAAATGTCAGTTGTGCTACCGACGTCTGTTGTTCTTTCCGGGCACTCCGGCATCCTCGACCAATAAAAACTGACCACCACAAAATGGAAAAATAGTGTTGGAACACCGATTAATCAATACTAACGTCGACATTGGTATTTGAAAATATAGGAAACTCTGCAAATTCAAATGTTGAGTTTGGCTTTAGCAATAAAATCAAACTTAAAACCATGAAACCATCCTGTTGGATGCATATACAATCTTATGAAGATAAAACATTGAAGAAGTTAACACAATAAATAAACTAGTTTTACGATATTAAAGTTAGGAGATGTAGTTTGAATCCCAAAATGAGACAACTTTAATTGAGATCAAAAACGTTGAAAATGTGGACAACTGGTTCAATGTCCGTAACTCAATGTTATAGGCGTCAATGGAATATATTCGTCATTTTCTCTACTCTTAATTGAAACCTAGATATATAATAGGTTTGTAAAAAGATCTGAAATTTAATACTCGAATACTCGGTCATGATACTCGCGAGTGATCGAGTACTCGGATGAATCTTAAACGTTTATTGTAAAGTTTAGATTTTTGGTGGGATGCGTTTTTTTGTTATTACCTTTCATAAACCTCGTGATATTATCATGACATTTCTTGACGTCTTAACAAAAGACAAAGATATTATTGCAGAACTAAAACTGCATGACTACAAACATAACCTGACCCTATGTCTTCTTTTTTGTGACAATTAAACAATGAATTACGGACCGCCGTTTCTACAAATAACCTCTCATAATTACAGTTTCTGTTTCTGTCCGTGTTCATGAACTTAACAAGAAACATCCCAATTTCATGTACTATTGTTTGTCTGTTTGTCTTTGTCCTTTTAGCCATGGCGTTGTCAGTTTACTCCGCTTCTCTTTAAATTGTAAATGAAACAATTAAAATTAAGTTTCGAATACAAAGTATTACTAATCACATTAATTTAAATGTACAAGTATGACGTCCATTATCACTGTACTAGTATACATATTTTTTGGACAAGGTGAAGGACACCTACGGGTGCGGGAGTTTTTCGCTGTATTGAAGACCCATTGGTGGCCTTCGGCTGTTGTCTGCTCTATGGTCGGGTTGTTGTCGCTTTGACACATTCCCCATTTCCTTTCTCAATTCTATCTCATACAAATAACGTTTGCATAGAAGTCTTGATTAACATACAAAGGTATGGGCTTGTGATGAGTTATTAATATAAAAGTGTTGATCCGTGTACAAACACAGTTACAAATGTCTCTAATCAGTTGCGAAGGGTTAACTGCAGGGCACTTTGATTTTGTTCTTGTTTAGAGATATGATTTCGTCCACAACTTCAGAAGATATACTGTTTGACTTTCTAATTTTTGCTACAAGTCCTGTACATGAAAACATGCCATCGGAAGGAACAGACATTGATGACACTTCCTTAACACCAATGTAGTTTCAGGATAATGAAATTACGTTGTAATAATATTTTGATTACGATTTACGAAGGGGATATTTCAACGGAACTTAAGTGAAGGGAAATATGAAGAGAAATATCACAAGATTTGTAAAAGGCAAATGAGAAGACTGAGTACTCTGTCTTCCGAGCTTGTATCCGAGTACTCGTTGCCATCCCGTATACATAGTAATTCATAGAAATTATCGCACCAGATCGTGTAAACAGTCAATATTTTGATCAGATTAAAACACCATTCTATAAAACTGCAAACATTTGCAAATTTTCGTACAGAAAATAGTTTAATGTAGTTGGCCAGGATTATTTTTTTGTAAAATTTAACTGCATACAAAAGCCATATTTACCTGGTATAAGTGAAACAGTATCATTATTTGAATAGAAGGCCGTAGTGTCTGGGAAGTATGTATTGATTACTTTGCATCTAATAATAGCTTTCTCCATATCAGATGTAAATACTATTCCAAACTCTATTTTTCTATGAATTTCGCATGAAGTAATGTTGTCCTCTGATCTTTCAATTGTTACATCTAATTTTCTGAATTCTAAGTCTCCTGACTTCATAATTTCAATGCTTATATCGCCTGCTGGATAACCAATGTCGGCTTCACAAGTATGCAACAACCAATTTCTGTAAATTGCTAGATCAGCTATTTGGTCAGGATTTAATCGCAAAATCAAATTTCCAGTAGGCGAACCTAAATGAAATTATAAGATGCATTTTATTTACCATTGTCTGCAAATTTAAAAACAATTTAGGCATTAAGTAACAAAAAATAGAATTAAACTTCGAACTTCATCGTGATGCACATTAATTCATTGTCCTTCCAGACTATAAACAGATATTATACAGAAGTAATTAAATGACAGGTTTATAGTGTCACTTTTCTGACCTGATCAGAACAGAAAATTAACTGAGATAAGAAAGACGAAGCTACATGTTTTGACTATGCAAAGAGGATAAAGAAATATTGTTAATAGGGAATTGTTTGTTGCTCTGTTTTGTTATTTGACGTTTAATGTTTGTTATATTTTCGCCATTGCTTTGTCAGTGTCTCCTTGAAATATGAGTCTCTAGTTGTCCCCTCAGAGTATTTAGTCACTTCTTTAAACATTATTTGACAAGTATAAAAAATGCAATGTAAGCAGAAAATACACATTGTATATCCATGTATTCATCCAAATGAATTGAATAAGGTGTACCAATCACGTTAATCAAATTGCAACATATACTATATCAACATTCAATTTTAACAAATATAGGCATCTTTAAATAAAACTGTCTCCTTCGTTTTAATTCTATATAAATAGTGTACGCAATTGGACCAATATAAAGCTGTAATGATTATCCTCATGCAAGGAGCACGGCGATACAAAGGCTGAAATAAAAACCTCAATTTGAAGGAAAGACAAGATATTGCCAAACAAAACCGAATTTCAAATATGCGACTGTTATATTTCTGGACTGTTGCTTCTTTATAAGCGACAGCATCTAAAAGGGAATCTTTAACACAGATATGTCTTTCTCGTTTCTCGTTTTTGGAAAGACTGGAATTGTAATCCGGATTTTTTTTTCTCAATCGATTAATGAATTTCGAACAGCGGTATACAATTGTTGCCTTTAGTTGGAACAGTTCATTCAAGAATGTATGTCATTAAAGTGTGTTAATGTGCAAGCTTTTTTTAAAATCATTTTGATTAGGTAATTGATACAATACTTATATGATTGACAAATGTCATTATCACCAAACAATCAGAGACAAGATGGACCTTCAATTACAATGCCCCACCTCCTAAACTGTCATTCAAATTGACCACATTACTTATCAACCCCAGTCTTGCATAATTATATAGTTGGTTTCCCTGTTTGAATGGTTTTACACTAATCATTTTTGGGGCCCTTTATAGCTTTCTGTTCGCTGTAAGCCAAGGCTCGGCGTTGAAGACCGTGCTTTGACCTATAATGTTTTTTTTTTACAAATTGTGACTTTGATGGAGAGTTGTTTCATTGGTACTCATACCACATCTTCTTATATCTATATGTGACATAAAAATCTTATATAAAAGAAATCCAAAGTGAAGTGGGAATCAGAAAGGATAAGATGATAGCATAGACACAATTTTCATGCAGCTACATGTATGTCGAATCGCCACGATCGTCTTATATTCTCTAACGTATTTTATATGCCGTCCTTTTTATACAGTAATGTACTTACAGTGCGGTTGTATAGTGGTACTTGGTGCTTGAGATGAGCTGCTCTCTGAAAAGAAATAGATACGTTATTTGCATGACTAACAATACTATTCCTCGGAAGATTAAAAGCTCACTTACACTCCACTGAAACATAAACACGCAATTAAAATGACCAAACTTGTAATTTAAAATGCTTACTTGTTTTAAACTTACAAGATTGAATGAATGAGTGACAGATTCGTATAAGTACTCCAAAACAACATATAACGCTGTAACTGATCTTTCCGTAATTCATCCCATATGAAACTAAGCATATCTTACTTTGTACTTGTTTTGGCTTTCAAACTTTGTTCATCTGGGCGTCTCTGGTCAGTCTTGTGTGGACGTGGCGCACGTCTGGCGTATCAACTTTTTAACAAAGTACCTTTTGTTGGCTATTAATCGTTTGTTTCTCTGTCCTATATGTTCTCCCATTTATTTGTATTGTCGTCCTGTCATGTAATGTTGTCATTTTAATGTTATAATTAACATTGCCATTAAAGCGGGGGGTTTAGCATGACACAAAACCAGGTTCAACCCACCATTTTTTTTTTATCTTAAAATGACTTGTACCAAGTCAGGGAAATGGCCATTGTTATATTATAGTTCGTTTCTGTGTGTGTTACATTTTAATGTTGTGTTTCTGTTGTGTTCTTTTCTTTTATTTGATGCGTTTTCCTCAGTTTTAGTTTGTAACTCGGATTTGTTTTTCTCTATCGATTTATGAATTTCGAACAGCGGTATACTACTATTGCCTTTATTTATATTGAAATGGCAGATATAGGATATAAAGATGATACATGTAACCTAATAGTGTGTTCATATAGTTTTATGCAGTGTATGTATCTTCATTGCAGTTTGTATGGGTTCAAATTCAGCTTTGAGTTCCCAAACACCAGACGAGAGTTTTTTTTTCTTTGTTTTTGTTTAGACAAACACCTGTAAATTCCATGCAAAGATTTTCCAACACCGGGTGCGGGATTTTTCTCACTTTGTTATAGACCTATTGGTAGCCTTCGGCTGTTTTCTGCTCTTTGGTCTGCTCTTTTGTTGTTGACTCTTTGACACATTCCCCATATCCATTTTAATTTCAATTAGAATGATTTTAATGTATTCTATAATTTGAACTATCATTTGACACACAGCAATGATGAAAAAAATGTACCAAACCAGAGACAGGAACTTATCTTGGCTTTTGCATGTTATTATAATATCGGTATTGATGGTTTGTACTGCTGTTTATACCTAAAAAAATACAGCCTTTATATATGAAAAACATTTATAGGTTTCACAACGAGTATTACCACCTCAAGTGTTTAATTACAATATGATGATCAACGAGTCTTTGAAGATATACCATATATCATTTGCTACAGAGGAAAAATAGCCCATAATGACCTTTTATTGTCGTCATTACCTCATATATAGCTAATGGAAATGTTTTACATTTCAAGACACATTAACCAATTTAAAGCACATTAATTTTTGTAACATTTATTAATATAACACTTCGTTTAGTGTTATACATGATATACCTCATCAAACGAAAACTGGTTTACATGCAATAACCGACCGTGAATAAATATATATATATATATATTGCACTTACAGCTGATTCACAAACCACGCCTGTTTTTGGGTGGTATATACTATTCATAGATATAAATGTTTTAATCATGCAAGACTTCCCAGATATGATCTCTATGTTTCATCACATAGAGACATATCTTGGAAATGTTACCAGTATGAATACACATGGAGGCGGGGAAAATTGAATTCTGAATAAGACCCAAAGTGAAGGGAGGGGTATTGCCGAGTTTTAGTATCAGTTTAAACTCTTAAAAGTTAGGGTCATATACATTTTGAAAATATACCGCACAGCCATATGTTTTGACCTTTGAATAAAATAGTAGTGCAAATCATTCCATTCTAGGATATAATATTTTACGAAATTTCATAATTAAAGTGGAACCGTTTCAGCCGTTAAGGGAGCTTCTATTTGAAATTGCATTGTATATATTTACAGTAGTGTAATCTATACGTGGTTGAACTGTGGATAATTGAACTTTTACACACAAATCTAAAGAAGGTCATCAAACAAAGTTTAAATCAAATCATATAATAAAGAGATGAAAAGATGAATCGATATTGTAGGTTAACATTTTTACTTGTACCTGATGATATATCCTGATCATGTGTTGGTGTTGTGAGCAAATCAGCCGAATTTGTAGTGGTATATGTTGATGCATCCGTACTGAGTATTGTTGTTCCAAAAGTAACATATTGATCAGTCGTTGACGTATTCATGGTTTTGTTTGATATTGATGGCAATGACGAAGAAGTGTTTTTCTCTGAAATATAAAACATATGAACTACCCATTCATTTTCGTAACATTTAGTTGTTGTATTACAATGAAGACCAGCCTTTGAAAAATATTGATTTCAATTCAACTAACGAATCTCCATTAAATATATATCTAGTTTAGATTTCACGACTAGTGTCCTTCTTGAAGATTTTACGTGTTTGATATTTAATAGGGATAGGCTTGGATACGGAAAATTGGGTTTGAGTAGGCGGGAATCGGGAGCCACTGAGCGGTAACTGATAAAGAGGGGGTTGGAACTAGGGAAAGTTCGAATAAAAATTATGCATATGGTTGAAAAATTTCGTTGACAGATTTTCGTCTGAAAGTAAATGAGGGAAGTGTAGAAGGAAAACAAGGGGAAGATGGAAAATAAGGAAACCATCCATTTGTGTTACTTTTCGGATATTGCTGATCTGTAATTGGGCTGATGATGAGTAATAAAGCAAACTTATGCTGGTAAGAAAACAGCGTTGGAGTTGGGTATTTTTTTTTTTTTTTTTTTAAAGAATTCTACATCGATAAAAATTAGTATCAATCTAAAATGAATCATTTGGCCTTGTGTATTAAAAGGATTTATCATTTTTTGTTTTTAGAAAATTATCTTCTTATGAGGTCTCTTTTAAACGGTCAAAGAAAAAATAACAAACATGAATGTTTATCTAGACTATTAAACTGAAAATGGAGCAACACGAACCCCACAAAAAGAAAAAAAAAATTGTCGTTTTAAATTGAACTGAATTAAAAATAAGGTACATCGAATCAGTACTTTAAAAATAAAACAATAAATGTGTTAATTAGAAACAATCTTAGCAGTAAAGTTCTTATTTCGGAATACGAACATACATGTACAACTTAAAATAAACAGACCTTTACTGTTATTTCTCAGAATTGGGAAATACACTCCAAGGCCAACGGCAGTCATGAGTATGACTATAATCATAACAATTGCAACAATTTTGCAACGTGAACAAGATGAACTCTTCAATGCCTTTTGTGTTTCAATCTCTTGACTGTTAAGTGGGCCTTCTACCTATAAGTAAACAGTATGTCTATAAATTTCAAATACAGCGTATAACATACCAAAACACGAAGAGCATACATTACGACAATGAATAGAAAAACTTTATTTGATGCTCTATATACTGCAAAAAGAAGTATTTTATAGTTTGAGGATTTCATTTCTAGCTGCATCAAATCACAAGCATACATTACTAAAAAGAAACCTTTTTCGGAATATATATATTATATATATAATTGCAAACTATGCACTTTCTATTGTGTAATAATGCAAACTATGCATTTTCTATTGTGTAATAATGTGCAAACTATGCATTTTCTATTGTGTAATAATGTGCAAACTATGCATTTTCTATTGTGTAATAATGTGCAAACTATGCATTTTCTATTGTGTAATAATGACGCTCCATACTTCTATATATAGACTAAGTGTAATACGATTTATCTCCCTTTATATACTCAACGACAACTATGACGTTACATACCTACCGTTACATAGTTACGTTAATCATGTATAGTTTCACCTGAAGATTGTTATTTAAACATGAAAGTACTAGTGAATTAAAACTATTCATACCGGAAATGTTGGATTTTTTAGTAATCTATATATATATATATATATACTTGTTTCATAGTAAAACATAACTATTCAAGTGTATAAATATGAATTGTTATAATAGGCATCTCCTGACACCTACAGTTGAGAACGACTACAACAGGTAAAATGAGAGGGGTCGTCTCAAAAAATAAAAAAATTGAAATCAGTATTGATTTTAGTGCTTTCATTGACCATGATAGAACTTTCCTACAGAGTCCAAATAACATGGATTTTTTTTAATTAATAATAAAGAAAATGATCTTTTTAGACGTTGAGCTTCTAGCTGTCCTGGTGGTATTTGGAAAATGAAAAGAACAAAGCATGTTTTATTGTAGTTGATATCTAATTAAACAATGTTTTATGTCTGTTGACAAGGACGGCCAATGTTTCCACAATGTCTGTTAGTTTTGGCCTTGTGTGTCTCCATAATGTACTAAATACTTTATTTATTTTCAATTCACCAATTTGGTGTTCCACTTGAATTCTGTATTCGCCAATCACGCGATTAAATTTTCTGCTCTTTCTTTCAAATGTTATGGCTTACGATTGATTTGAGGTGTTGTAAATGGTGTAACTAAAGGATGATGATTTGGATAAACTTTGTCTCTAAGGAGAATACAGTCCTCCGGGAAATGTAGCAGACCATTTCTCCTTATTTTGATCCAAAACATCCCTTATGTATGGTCATAGATGAGATAAAAAAATTTAAAGTACGAAAAAAAAAAAAGAACTGAAAAAGGTACAAAACTTTGTTCCGCAAATTGGATATAGAGAAACAAATTCTGACCCGTTGAAAACAAAACAAAATACAGCAATGACGGTGTATAAATAAAATCAACGAAATTTGATCAACTTTTTGTAAGAAACCAAAAGGTCATTTTAGGAACAGGGGAAGAACACTATGACAAAGGGATAAAGGTATGTTGTTTTCGGGACACCAGCCGTTGGTCTCCAAGCCCCTGCTTAGCACTGAGCATATTGATTTTGCAATGTCAACGAGCTCTATAGGTTGCACTTTGTAAATACAGATGTTTCATAGAAAATTAATTTTGTTTACATACTGGTACCATAAGTTATGATCTCTGTGTTCCATCTCATAGAGACATAACTTGGGAATGTTACCAGTAAATATACATGTGTAATTTGTTTATATTGAAATCTGTGGTAACCTTATATTCAAGGTAGGGGTAGTTAAGAACATTAGTGTTAGTTTAAACTGTGAGAAGTTAAGGGCATATAAACGTTGAAATTATGCCGCATAGTCCTATATTTTGACCTTTGAAAAAATTGTAGTGCATATGAACTTTCAATTCTAGGATAAGATTTTATTCAAAACTTCATAGTAAAAGTGGTACAGTTTTAGCCGTTTAGGGAGTTCCTATGGGAAATTGCATTGTCAATATTTACAGAAATGCAACCTATAGTGTTAACTAACAACTTGAAATATAGATTCCTTACACATGTATGTAAAAAAAAATATGTACTGTTTAGATGTTGTAACATTAAAACGAGAAGTCAATTATATTTTTTTTCTTCAAAATTCATCATGAAAACATCAACTCTAATAAAATATCTTGAAGCGGAGAAGTCCGCCGTTGATAAAAAAAAACCGAAATAGATGTGGTATTTTCCTTAGACTTTCAAAATCTATATGTGATTATCCATCCAGAAATTGAATATGTACACCAACTAAGGTGAAGACCGGTTGAAAAATACCAATTTGGTCGTGTTCACAAGTGTGATACGGATATACGGACAGTCCAGTATTTACTTTTTTTTTTTTTATAAATTTTGAAAAATTTCATCAAAGCTTTTACACCAATAAATTAATCGTTATTTACTTGCGGCAAATATTTGGTGAAAGACTCACATAATCATAAAATTTAAGAGAAGCGTACCAGGATGCAGAATGGTTGCTTTATTTATTTTAATCAATTTAACATGAAATGTCGTGTAAATACATACAAAATAAGACAAATATATGACAGATACATATATTTATTTATCTATTTGGTTGATATATATTCTGAAGCTATATAGTCAAGACAGTATATAATCGCCAATCCAATATGTAACGTATTGATACATTTTGTAATCATGAAGGTTTTTGTCTTTGAGACGACCCATCCATATAACCTGTACACTGTAGGTGTCATTAGTCGGTGTCGAGAGATGTTGAAAAGGTCTAATATGAAGTATGATAGGAATTTAAAAAACCAAGACATAAAGAATTTTCGATATATGACTTTTTTTAAAATCCTTTTATAATTTAGTAAAAACAAACCTATCGCCATTCTATGGGTTACTATATCACTTACATATTTTATTAGAGGAAAAGCTTTGACGTCTTGCTGCTTTATATTGGAATCTGCTATAACTGAATATGGACATTTATCAAGATCACTAAACTCCTTTTCGTTTCCACAGTGATCTCCCCTTTTCTCTTTTTTCATGGGGTGTAGCCAGCTGTGAGGTTCATCTGGCTCTTTATCAGGTGGCACATTACTTTTTACGGATCCCTGAACTATCAAGTAATCATGGTTAGATGATATTCTATTATCGTTTCCGTTAATCGGTTGTAAGTATCCATTTAAATCTGACTGTTTCCCACAACATTCTGGAGGAGAATGATACTCTTGATTGTATGAACTGTTTCCGAATGCACCAACATTACGTTTTTCAAAACTTATCTTCTCTTTCGGGAGCTCCATTTGAAGTCTATATCTAATAACCTATTGTGGTATTTATGCAGTATGCATTTTAGTTTATTCACATGACACTGAAGTCGGTTGTATGATAGAAGGAACAAGAACCAGTGATATTATGTAATAAGTAGATACTACAAAATTAAGATTGAAATAAAGAAGAATGAGTACTATGACTGTGTTAAGAGGTCTGACTAAATATTTGCTAAGGTAGATTTTTTCTTTGAACGGCTGTAAATCATCATAGTGCAAATCATGCTTATATATACTATTTGATCATTTCAAATCCAGATAAAAATCAATTATCAACTTTGACGTATTGATTTTTTATCGTATGTTATGTGAAAAAGAAAAGGAACGTATTATAGTTAAACTTGAAATTGTTTAATAAAAAACTTTGAGTTAAGCACAATTGTAATTTTGTTTAGTGAGAAACCAATGTTTTTTCTTATTAGTGCAGAGCACAACTTTATTTTAATCCTGGTGAATAGTTGTCTCATACGCAATCATATCGCATTCCTATTTAAAAATGAAATTAAAACAAATTGATACGAGCATAGTTGAAAGTCTATCCATACTAGAATAGAGATGTTACAAACCAGGTAATATGTTTCAAGCGAATTGTCCAAATCAAGACATGGAAAGATCCCCATGTATGTTTGACATTATCATCTATAGAATAAGATGCTTAGATTAAGTGTTCATATTATATCTTCATATTTTCTCGTACGTGTGGAAAAAAATAATTTCATGCGGGGCTTGCTGTTGATAAAAGTTATTTTTCATTTCAGGAAACATTCGGGAAAAGGGATCGTTATAGTAGTAACGATATTTGGATATCTACTGTCATCTATGAAACAGATATTCCATGACGGTCAACCAACTCATTATGGCGTCCGTTATATTGCGATGCTAAATTGAACTATGTTAAATACTGGACAGGTGCATACATCAATATATATTAATAGGACTCTTCAACTTCCAAACTGAAACAAACACGATCTCGGAACTATCATATTAAGTAATGAGATATTGCATAGTTGCACGAATTGGAACCAGGTTTAAACTTTATTCACTATTTTAAACGTGTTATGACTCTTGAAAAAAGGCAACAGTAGTATACTACTGTTCAAAAGTCATAAATGTATTTCGGGAAAACAAATCCAGGTTACAAACTAAAACTGAGACTAAACTAGTAGTATTTAAGTAAATCAATCAAGTCATGACAGGCAACTGCAAACGACAGCCACTGAACGTTAGGTTTGAGACACGCATATCCGAATGAGGCAGGGTATCAAATCATCACCTCACAAGGACCTTTCAGTTGTGAAGAACTTGCCATATATAAAAAAGGGATTATGGAGGGTTCTGAAAATAACTAAGGGTATTGGTGGCCAAATGTTCCAAGTCTTTTAACTCAGCGTCTAGGTAAGCCCCACTATAATCTTCATTGACTATAATTGTGAGTTTTCCTACCGAAGGTCGTTGGTTCTCTTCAGGCACTCTATTTTCCCGTGTAAAATTTAAATTGACTATCAATTTAACCAATAATGCTGAAAGAGGCATTTTAACCACCGACTAATTAATCGAAATGATCAATTAGCGATCACATTGTATTTGCATTGATGAAAGCCCTAGTTCAAAGTCGTAGATCAACACATAGAATTAATAGGTCATTATTTCCAAACGACTGAAAAGTTATTTGAATTAGTGACTCTCTGTTTTGAATTTTCTATAGAGTTTACTTCGGTATTTTTTGTAATTATAATTATAATATATAATTATATAATATAATTATAAACGGATTCAGTTTATATACGCAAACATATGAGTATCAATAATGTGCAGGACCATACTTTTAAAATACGTAGATTGCAATATATGCTTAGTTAGGTATTAAGAATTAAAATAATCGATGCTAGTAAATATAAAAAATTTGACCTCGCTTCTGGCTGAGCACAGGACAAGAAAGATAATGTTGCTCGTATGTTTATAATTACTGATGAGCTTTGATCTAGATTTTCTGATGTATATGGGAAAAATGATCGATTTCTTTAAAAGGGAATCAAACTACGATGAAAAGATCGAAGCAAATCGATTAATTTTAGGATTTTACCTTCGTGTGAGCAATTTTGTCATAAACATTCTGCACGTGAAGATTTAACATTTGAATGTGCACTTCCTTATCCCTTAAGTGTGTTAAGAATATTTATAGTCCACAAAAGGTCGTTGTCATATAGAGTATATCAATCTCACATGTAATAAACGTCACAGCTTTCTTTGTACTTACACATTAAACCATTTGAAATCACATGGCCATTTTATCGACATACTTTAGAAACATTTTGCAGATCGGTCGGGAAAATCCCTGATTACACATTAAAATAACTTTAAAAATGGAATATTCAACCATCTCACAATCTTTTATTTATTTAATCTAGTTCAAATTTAAGTCTGGGTACATATTATTACCAAGATAATGAGTCGTATTGGGAATACATGGTTCAGTCAGTTCTTCTTTGAAAGAGAAAGTAAACGCAGTTATATGATTTAGAGAAGGTATACAAAAGAAGAAGGGTGAAGAGTTATCTCATCGGCAGTCATTCCATATCTTCTTATTTCGATGTGACACCTAGGATAACAATAAATTCATCAAATTCTATAAGACACATAGGCATGATGATTAATTGATTGCGAAAAGAAGAGAAATGACGCACAAGATAAGGTCTCCTCGTTTAATAGTATAGATAATTAAATTTCGTTAGGTTAAACTCTTGGTTCATTTGACGATTAAAATACATGAAAAAATCTTTAAAGAATAGGTGTACTTTATATGGCAGTTTCTTTATGTTGTTAAACATTAGCACACATATCGATTTTGTCATCAACAAATTAAAACAGAACTTAATTTGAATTGTGGGATATCAAAATACACATCCACGTTTATTTTCTATATATAGGTTACTTCATATATATAAAATATGATACATATTCATTATAAGGTTAGATTTCAACAATCTTACTGCCTGTCGATATTTTTATTATGGTATTGCACAGGTCATGTTTTCTATAGATGTCCATGGCGTTAAAAAATAAATCCCTGAGATGTGTTTTGATTGAATTTTCATATCGTACTTTCCTGTTTATATGACATATTGACAAAATTTGTAATATTTCAGTTATTCAATATTTACTTATTTTGTGTTATATCTCGTCTTACTCTTTTTTTATCTGAACCACTTTTGATAAGTATTTAGTACGACGAGAAGTTTTTACCTCTGTACTCGTACCGTGAACAACAAACTTATTTATTTTGTAAAATATAATAAAAAAATGTTCGTACTCCTACATGTAACAAACAAGTCATTATATTCAAATTTTCCTGTGTACGTTACCTTATTAAACGCCATTTTGTCCAAGGTCTTTTTGACATTTAAAAAAACTAGAGGCTCTAAAGAGCTTGTGTCTCTCACCTTGGTCTATGTGAATATTAAACAAAGGACACAGATGGATTCATGACAAAATTGTGTTTTGGTGATGGTGATGTGTTTGTAGATCTTACTTTACTGAAACTTCTTGCTGCTTACAATTATCTCTTTCTATAATAAACTTGGCCAAGAAGTTACAATGGAAAAAGTTAGTAAAAGTTTACAAATTTTATGAAAATTGTTAAAAATTGACTATAAAGGGCAATAACTCCTTAGGGGTCAATTGACTATTTTGGTCATGTTGACTTATTTTTAGGTCTTACTTTACTGTACATTATTGCTTTTAACAGTTTATCTCTATCTATAAAATATTCAAGATAATAACCAAAAAACGGCAAAATTTCCTTAAACTACCAATTCAGGGGCAGCAACCTAACAACAGGATGTCAGATTCATCTGAAAATTTCAGGGCAGATAGATGTTGACCTGATAAACAATTTTATTCATGTCAGATTTGCACTAAATGCTTTGGTTTTTGAGATTTAAGCAAAAATCTACATTTCACCCCTATGTTCTATTTTTAGCCATGGCGGCCATCTTGGTTAGTTGGCCGGGTCACCGGACACATTTTTAAAACTAGATACCCCAATGATGATTGTAGCCAAGTTTGGTGTATTTTGGCCAATAAGTGTCAGAGGAGAACATTTTTGTAAAAGATTACTAAGATAAACGAAAAATGGTTAAAAATGGACCATAAAGGGCAATTACTCCTTAAGGGGTCAACTGACCATTTTGTTCATGTTGACTGATTTGTAAATCTTAATTTGCTGAACATTATCGCTGTTTACAGTTTATCTCTATCTATAATAATATTCAAGATAATAACCAAAAAACGGCAAAATTTCCTTAAAATTAGCAATTCAAGTGCAGCAACCTTACAACGGGTTGTCCGATTCATCTGCAAGTTTCAGGGCAGATAGATCTTGATCTAAAAAACAATTTTACCCCATGTCAGATTTGCTCTTAATGCTTTGTTATTTGAGATGTAAGCCCAAAACTGCATTTTACCCCTTTGTTCTATTTTTAGCCATGGCGGCAATTTTGGTTGGTCGGAAGGGTCACAGGACACAATTTTCAAATTAGATACCTCAATGATGATTGTAGCCAAGTTTGGTTTAATTTTGCCCAGTAGTTTCAGAGGAGAAGATTTTTGTAAAAGTTAACAGACGACGACGGACGCCGACGACGACGACGACGGACGACGGACACAAAGTGATGAAAAAGCTCACTTGGCCCTTTGAACTAAAAATTAATATTGTATTTTCTTTGTATCATAAATGTATATCAAATTTATTCATTCAGTATATGTTAACTTGTTTTCTCTATATTTTAATTTGATCGAGTTCAGACATTTGAATTGATATTTTATGGTGTGTCTTTTTTTATGTTTAAATGTAACAATATTTTTCAGATAAGGGTGAAGATTGGTGTCTGTTCAATATTTTCATCCTCTGCATTTGTATGCACCTAAGTATTGAGCCTATTCAGTATTTTTCAGCTTTTGATGAGGTTCATGAGTGTTTCTCGTTTTTTTTAATATAGATAAGTCCGTCGGTTTACCTGTTTGAATTGCTTTACATTTGTAATTGTTGTGCCCTTTATAGCTTGCTCTAGCCAAGGCTCCCTGTTGAAGATCATATTATGACAAATATGACAAAATATTGTTTAATATTTACACATTGTGACCTGGGTGTAGAGTCATCTCATCGGCAGTCATTCCATATCTTCTTATTTCTATGTGACACCTAGGATAACAACAAATTCATCAAATTCTATAGGACACAGAGGCATGATGATTAATTTATTGCGAAAAGAAGAGAATCGACACAAAATGAGGTCATTTCGTTTAATAGTGTAGATAATGCAATTTCGTCAGGTTAACTCTTGGTTCATTTGACGATTAACTCACATGAATAAATCTTCATAGAATAGGTTTACTATAAATGGCAGTTGTTAATAACTAGATGTTAACAATTTATATAGTACATTTAAAGCATATTTCACTAGGACGTATGATAAAAGAGGGACGAAAGACACCAAAGGGACAGTCAATCACACAAATCCAAAACAAACCGACAACGCCATGGCCAAAAATGAAAAAAACAAACAGAAAAACAATAGTACACATGACACAACATAGAAAACCAAAGAATAAACAACACTGATAAGTATACAAAAAATTTCAGGAAACCAATGGGCAAATCATCTCTATGTAAGACAATAACAATCAAAACCAAGGAGTAAACAAAGACTCACACATTAAGGACATTTACATCATCAGCTATAAATAATAATTAAGAATCAACACGAACTCCACTAAAACTCGGGCGTGAAATCATGTGCTCCGGAATAGTAAGCATTTCCTGCACAGTATACGGCACCCGTCGTGTTATTTCTGTTCAGTTCGGTAATGATGGAAGGTTATTTTGACTGAGGAAGAATATCAGATATGATTTCTGACACACTTTTGTCATAAAGGCCAATGAGCTCGTGATGGCGACCGTAAAATTTCTCGAGTGATGACCTTAATTTGATTGATTCATAGCCCTGTCTTAGCAACTTTTGAGAAAGTAGTGTTCCTTGTTCAACAAAATCAACGTACTTTTAGCTAGCTCTAGAGTAACGTATCAATTGAGACACATATACTCAATATGCTGGTGCCGCTAGGATGTTGCTACATAGAAATGGAAAGTTGACTATAGGGAAATTAAAATCATCGCGTTTGTCATAAATTTTGGTATTCAACCTACCATCAGTAGTCATTTCGAGAAAAAGGTCTAAATATGAAGCAGATTTATCTGTGTCGGTAGTATCTTTAATTTCAAGTTCACTTGGATATATTAAACGTAAGTGATCACTGAATCTATTATCATTAAAAGACAGTACATCATCAATATACCAAAAGGTGAAATTAAAAGACTGGGCTAATTTCTTTTCTCCTTTGTGTACAAGCCCTTGGATAAATTCTGCTTCATAGAAATATAAGAAACAAATTTGCAAGTAGAGGAGCGCAATTGGTACCCATTGGGGTTCCAATAGTCTGTTAAAAGAACAAACCTCCAAATTCAACAAATATGTTGTCAATTAAAAAGTTCAGCATGGCAATGATATCCTCGTCGGTAAAATATATACTAGTAATCGCCTTTTATTTTTAAGGTTTCTATATCTTGCGGTCTGACAGTATATTTTGACAAACAATAAAAAGCAACATATATTTTTGTTGAGACATTGTCGTTTCATGTCCTCCGATAAACATGTAATTATTTGTCATTGTTAAAATCACAATTAAAGCCAAGTTTTCTAGCATGTATTAACATTGGCTTATATAGATGTAAAATTAAAAAAAAAATCTATTGCATAAGTGCAGACACAAGTGTGAGCATTACATTATTAAAAAAATATATTCAAAATGTATTTTGTAACTTACTTTAGTAAAACATCTTTAATTAACTACATTTGATCTGCATTAACTAGCACTTCAATTGCAGAGTTTTTATGTTTATCGAATATTGTTGTAACATAAATTAATGAATTTATACTTTTTTTTGTATTTTGTTTTCTTTCATGATGAAACATGTGAAATTATATACTACAGTTTTAGACGCAAAATATGAACAAAATACGTAACACTTGTTAGATTGATCAAGTCAAAAAAAATATAATTAAATACATGGTACAAATATCACACTTGATTTTGTTAATTAAAAGCTGTTTCTACAAAATTATGCCACATCTGATCCATTTTTTTCTTTTGTACAGGGGTTAAGAAACAGTAATCCAATATTTTAAAAATTCTATCCCACCTTTTTGTGTGTTGGATATGTTCTCACACCTAAGTTTGTATATATGGTATTTAAGTCACAAAAACCTATTATTAACTGTTTTACTATTGACAAAATCCTGTGACATACCTGAAATGACTTCTTTTGCACTGAAAGGCAAGAAAACGCTATACATTTTAATCCATTCTATAATGATTAACTGTTTCTGCTAAATTAAGTAATCCGTCCCTCCTAAAGTGTAAGATTTTGTCCCCCTAATTTTGTATATAACTAAGCATCAGAACTTTTCAAGGAGAGTTATTTGTGGTGTCTAATAATTAATACAGCAAAGACATTTTTACAATATAACAAACATAGAAATATTAGACATCTGGAGACGCCATTACAGTGTTCGCACAATATCATTGTTGTGTCAACTTCATAAGGTTTTCCTTTCCATAAAAAAAATGAGGAATATATTCTGAATCTGTTTTAAAACCCCTTCTGAGAAGGGGTGGAGGGTTGGAAGAACAGTAAGAACTTGAAAATAAATGGGAAGTGCTAAAGTTTTAATAACTACAACCTTTCCAAAAGACTGCTCTTATCTTACTAATAAATGAATGATCAAAGCCATAAAACTGCAAAACCTCTAAAATAAAAGACCATTATAAGGTTTTTTTCAATATCAACTAAAAGTAAAAGCACATGAGTATCGGCTTCTATATCAGTACTTGAAGTAGTCCAAACGACTTTGTTTGTGATTTGAACCACGCCATGAGTACCTTCTAACAAATCAAGGTCAAACATAACCTCATGTGTCGTGGTTTTGATTGGGGGTTATTTTCAATTCTAATGTACAATGTGTCCATGTCATAATCTTGAACAACAGCCTAATCTCGCAACACTACAAATGAAGAAATGCCGTAGTGGAATATTTTGTTTTTTAAGTTCTCAAAAAAGACTGGATCGTCATTATTCGGTCAATATATAGCTGCCAAAGTTATACGGAAGTCCTGCATGATTATATCTGATATAATGAAATAACCAAACAACTAAACAACTCTATAGTTTCCTCATGAATGTCAAATTCAAAAGTATTTTTCAAAAGAAAAGCTACCCCTCTACTTTTAATAGAATAAGAAATAAATTTCCCCACATATCTTCATTCAAAAAGCCATTGTTTGTCTTTTTAAGATGTGCTAATAATATACTTATCTCATATAAATCCTCATATTTTGTAAAAATATCAATTATTGTAACTATATCTGATAAAACCCTTCAATTTACACTACCAATCGTAAAGTCGACATAATATAATAAAGTGATTAAACAAGAATAGCATAAATAATATAGATATATATAGGTCAATTATATATATCCAAGCAGCATTAACAAAACATACACATCTATATGTAAAAGTTATTTCACAATGAATAATTTTTTCACCCAACAACTTTTGTCGAGAGCATCATAAGTAAAATGTGTAAAAAATGTTTGTGCTCAAGTAAAATTTAAATACATATGAAAATTGTTTGTCCATCAATTTGCACGTTTTAATTTTAAAATGTGTGTATCAATTGTATAAAAGAAAAGACATACAAAATAAGAGGAAATACTAATTATAATCAAAATCCTAAATAGAAGAAAACAAAAAGTAATGAAAAAGAAAACAAAACACTTTAGAACATCAACACATCATATTTACCAACACATCATATTTACCAACACACATGCATGTATTCATACAAATGTAAACAAAACCCATACAAATATATATATATACACACATGCACCCCGAATACTGATACAAGACCATCCATCTGTATCTCAATACTGCTGACCTCATCTTAACTGTGCATGCACATCTCTCATGTCAGTGTTTTTTGTCCAGATTGAAACTAGCACTTATACATTCAATGTCTTATAATAAAATAATTTTTAGTTCGAAATGGACAGTAGAAAGCAATATTTTCTCGAAAGAATGTATAAACAGTTCTTTTAGTTTTGTAATAAAATGATACAAAGTAGAAAAAAAATGAAAAAAGTAATTGTCGAAAGCTGAAGTTACCGAGTACCATATACAGCATGTGTATGAATAAGGTAAGAAGAGTGCCCACTTCTTTATATGAACATACAGTATTTTATCCGAAATAATATATATAGAAGTATTTATGCATATACATCAAAGTTGTACTATCTGAAAGTATAATTATGTAAATCCGAAATATATGACCGTGTATTATAAAGTCTTATAGCTATTTATAGTCCCAAAATGGAATATAACCTTACAAACATGCAATGCCTTTTTACTTATATTTTGAGTCCAAACTTTTGTATCTCTATTTGTAATCAAATTAACCAAAAATATTGGTTTGTTGGCTCCCTATTAACAAAAGTCTGTATGACAAGGTATGCCATTTAAATCAAAAATGCATGCCAATATGTTTTTGGATACATATATGGTCTTTCTCTTACTGGATCAAAATTGCATTTTAAGGTATTTAGAATCATATTCAAAACAGTGTAGCTGTGGCCATTGATTGACAACCTTAAATTATCCCATTGACTGGGGCAGATTATGTGAACGTTCGCTGTAACAACCGCTGCTCACTATGTACTTGTTAAAGGCACTTAAACTGTGGGGTCACAAAAGGTTATCAACACCTAAATAAAGAAATTAGAAAAACTAATCAGGAAAAACACGATGTTTTGATTTATATCAATAATATAAATCAAAACATAAAGTTATTCCTGATTAATTTTTCGAACTATTTTAATATTAAAGGCTTTAAGAACCTTTGGTGACCCCACAGTTTAAATTCTATAATAAGTAAGTAGTGAGCAGTTGTCGTTACAGACACACGTTCACCTAATCTGCCCCAGTCAATGGGATAATTTAAGGTTGTCAATCAATGGCCACAGTTACACTGTTTTGAATATGATTCTATACGTAGTGTGATAGTTTTGTTCTCCTGCAATTTTTCGAAGGCGATCAACAATAACCAAGATCATCAATTGAAATTTGTTCATATAAATACAGATGTGAAAAATCAAACAAGTTTCAAGGTAGTCGGTTTAACTACGGACAAGTTTTTACATGAGAGCAATAATCACAATAATCTTTTTCTAAACTAAAGCAAATATTGCCTGGACATGCTTGAACAGAGGGTGCTCTATCTTCACAAGTAACATATCTATGACAGGTTGTTGGATGATGATATTTGTTGGTTATGGTTCCATTTAAATTCTGTTCACAAAAGTCATCTGAAATGATAGTTTTGTTATCACAAGATCATCAGGAGTCTAATATCAATTGAAACCTTGGC
Organism: Mytilus edulis; assembly: GCF_963676685.1. Taxonomy (NCBI): domain Eukaryota; kingdom Metazoa; phylum Mollusca; class Bivalvia; order Mytilida; family Mytilidae; genus Mytilus; species Mytilus edulis. Next base: position 47,558,697 of record NC_092346.1, on the reverse strand, counting down.
AGACACTCCGTGCAATATATACAAATTGAAAGTATTTCTAGTAAAATGCTCGATATACACAGGTATACATGCAGTTGCAATAAAAAATCCAAAATTTCAATGAAATACTTTTATTCGGAGATTACCAATATAATGTCAAAAGTGAAAGAGGAACAACACAATAAGCAAATTACAAACCACTACGCAAAAAGTTCATGTGTTTTTGATTTTGATCTTTGATTAAGGCCGTTCGGTATTGAATTTCCTCGGAGTTTTTAAAAAATTATTTTACTGTTCACATCGTGCAAGGTCAGGACATTAGTTTCCAAAGTCATATGTTTACAAACTCCCGAAAATATCGTTCATTTGAATATTATAATACATCATCTAAAAAGGATGTTAAAACACCAATATGTAGTTCTAAATACACTTTTTAAGGATTTTTCCTTGAAATTTTGTCCTCGGTTATCATATTTAAGTTTAAGAATTACATGCTTTTGTAAACTTATGATCTTACAAAGGGAAGGATTGTTAAAAATAAAAAGTATTGTCGTTTATTTATCCAAATATTCATTTTTGCAGTGTTTTTTTGTAGTCGTTGTAGATAAATGGAAATACAAAATAAAATAAGTGCAATGGAATTGATACATGTGTAAACTTGGTTTAAATAAAAAAAAAAATTGTCAATTTAATGTATAACTTCTTTGACTCTTGATAATGATTCCAAGTTGTATGTGTGTAATTTGATATCAAGTTTAAATATGCGGGAAGTCGGGTGAATATGACCTATTTAAAAATGTAAAAAAAAGTCTAACAACAAATGACATTAAGGGGTCTATTAAATTATCAAAGTCGTAAAAGAATTAAGTTGTTTTGATTAATGAATTAGCCTTTTTTTTCTGATATTTATCCATATGTTTGTGAAAGGTGTTCACGGTTTCACAGAAGTGGTCTTCTTTGCTTGTTTTATTTTCATTTAATAAAAAATACTTCTTATTCTACACGAGTTCCCACTTACTTGAAACAAGTTGAAGAGTTTCACTGCTATAGTATTTAGGCGAAGCATCAGGAAAAATACCATTTGTTACTTGACATCTGATAGTTGCATTGTACATAGCCGTAGTGAATCCAATCCAAAACTTGAGGATTCTCATAATTTCACAGTTGACTGTTGTATCTGTGATAGTTGAATAACTAGGACTTATTGATTGATAGTTAGCATTTCCTGCCAACTGTATTTCAACCTTAATGTCTCCCGTTAGGTTGCCAATAACACCGGTGCAAGTATGGAGGTGTGAAGTTCTTGGGGAAGTTAGACCAACAATTTGATCAGAGTGTAATGTCATATTGACTTTGTTCTGCTGTAAAAGTAATTAATGAATTGATTTGCGAGGACTTTAAAAAAATGTTTAACACATTCTGTTGACATTCCCTTCCTTTGTTATAAGTACTGGCATTACTTTACACACAAATAATGATAGACTATGATTACAAAAAAAGCAAAAGATAAGGGGCAATTGGTCTCTCCTCTATCTTATTTCCCACCAGAACTACCGTGTAGCGGGTTATTTTCGCGGGTGTAAAATTTCGCGATTTTCATTGAACAAGGAATACGAAATATTTTGCCGGTTTTTATTTTGGCGGATTCAAAACCTTATAAATACCTTTGAATGTGCCGTTTTAAATTGGCGGAATTTATTTTGACGATTTTGTTCTATCCGCGAAAATAGCCCGCTATACGGTATTTTCAAATGCTCTTTTGATCTGTCATGTAGCGAAATGTGTGTACTTAAAGGTTCTAACAAAATAATTTCCTTTACTTCCAAATTGGTCATAAATTGATAAAGCCTGAATAATTACAAAATTACAAATTATCCCAAAGTAAAAAAGAAAAACACCTTTAACCGATTTGAAATTTGTTTTGAAGTACAGCTAGGTATTTTGTCAAATGGATTACCGATATTCTTTCAATGCAAATTTTGTTAAAACATGTAAAGTTTGCAATTTTGTATCCAAATGCCTTCCACAACACCAAGTTCAAATGGAGCACTGATAAACATTGATGTAAAGGATTCTAGTAAAAATTGTTTATCTGTAGTTTTGATAAAGTCGTTTGGTCTGTTATTTTACCGATTGTGATACTTTCACTAAATTTGAATTCGTACAGTGGGTGCTTCATGTACAGCAGAAGAAACCTATCCTGTCGATGCAACCATTGTTACCCATTTTATGAGTTCGTGCGATCGATTACCCAATATTCCGTTTGTAAACTTGATTTTTTTTCTATTCCTAATTGATTTAAGAGATAAAAACATCAATACAATCTGTTGCTTTTATAAACATTTGTAGGTTTCCCTACTATAATATATCAAAAACTGTGGTTAATGTATCAAAGCCGGGTTCTGCATTTATATTAACTACAGTTACTAGTTAAGCGTTTCTTGAAGAAACGTTAAGACACTATCAAATATAGGAAACAATAACAAACATAAACTTAACATCTATATTTTTGTTCGTAATGGATCTATATGTTTTTAAAAGAGAGTCGAGAGATACCAAAATGACATTCAAATTCATAAGTCGAAATAAAACTTAAAACGTCATGGCAAACACAAAGAAAAGACAATAACGAAAAAAACAGTACACAGAACACAACATCAAAAAAATACTGAGCTACGCGAACCCCCCGCCCCCTCCCCAAAAAAAAACCATCTAGGTAATTTCAGGTGTTCCATAAAGATATACTGTAAAGCAATTGAGTTTACTAAATATGTTCTTATATCACATGCTTTAATTTGATAGGTGCTACACACTATATGCTATCGGTACATTTGACATATGGTAATTTCTCTAGCTATAATATAAAAAAGAAGATGTGGTATGATTGCCAATGAGACAACTATCCACAAAAGACCAAAATGACACAGACATTAAAAACTATAGGTCACCGTACGGCCTTCAACAATGAGCAAAGCCCATACCGCATAGTCAGCTATAATAAGTTTATTCTGTTTTAATTTACATATTACCTGCTGAACGACTGTCACATTTGCACAAGAGATACCTTTAATAGAAAACAAAATATTCAAATATGATGCATGAATATATTTGTTATGATTTGGGAGAAAAAAATAATTGTTATTATTACTATGATATATTTCAGTTACTCGATATGTTTCGGTGTAAAAGGTACTGACGGAAATCATTTAAAATTATTTGATAATTCTACAATCTACATTTCTAACAAAGGATAATTACTTCCGTAAATGTATGATCTTAGACTGGTACTTTATGTTTTCTTTGTTTGTGAATGTTTTTTTAAAGGTAAGTGTTTTAATTTGTCAAGTATTTTCAAATTGATCTGTTGAACTGTTATATTATTAAAAAGGTTAAAAGATAGTTAAGCGCACGCATACATGTTAATCCACGTCTCATTAAATGAAAGGTTCAAGTCCGGAGTCTGAAAGTAATGGTTGGCAATGATTGATGTATGCCCTATTTGTTTTATGTTATTTGTGTTTGCATAAATCGGGTAGTCGGTCTGCTATAACAAGGTTATTTTCTGTCTGTGGTATTTGGTAATAATGAAACCCTTTGACCTATTGTTGCTTCCGTCTACCTCATAAGGTCTATGCATATCAGATAGTAATCCTATTCACAATCATATAACATCGTCTTATTCAAATATGAAGCTTACGGTGACATTTAGTTGTTAACTTCTTTGTCATTTATTCTCTGTGGAGAGGTGTCACATCTTCTTATTCAAATAATGAACTAAAAAGGTTTCAACTTAACTGCAACCGACATTTATTTAGACATTTAATCCATTTTCTGTGATGCTTGATGCGACATAATTTTAAAGTTTAATTAAAGTATGCATGCTTCAAATGTAGTTGAAAGCTTGATATTCCATGTCTATAGCTATGATCGAAATTTGCTAAGCTTTTACGTTTTTTAAGCTGTAAGTAAAATTTCTGTTAGTCAATACAATTACCACTTAAAAAGCTATACTTCAGCCTGATCGTTTGGTATTTCGTACATGCTTATTTTTACTAAAAAAATGTTTTTTTTTATACAAATAAAGGCAACAGTAGTATACCGCTGTTCAAAACTCATAAATCCATGGACAAAAAACAAAATCGGGGTAACAAACTAAAACCGAGGGAAACGCATTAAATATAAGAGGAGAACAACGACATAACACCGAAACGTAACACACAGAAACGGACCAAGCATCAGACAAAACACCACGAGAATAACAAATATAACATGAAAACCAAATACATGAATTTGGGATAGACAAGTACCGTGCCACGTCTTATCTCAATTTCTCAAAAATAAGAGAAAACACAAACGACTCAACGTTAAAATGCAACACACACAGAAACGAACAATAATATAACAATGGCCATCTTCCTGACTTGGTACAGGACACTTTTAAATTGGAATAAAAGTGGTGGGTTGAACCTGGTTTTGTGGCATGCCAAACCTCGCACTTTAATGGCAAAGTTAAATATAACATTGAAATGACAACATAATATTACAGGACTACAATACAAATTAATAGAACACATTAGACAAAGAAAAACATGATTAATAGATAACAAAAAGCATCAGGTTTAAAATTCAATACGCCAAAAACGCGCCTTGTCCACACAAGACTTACAAGTGACGCCCAGATATAAAAGATCGAAAGTGAAAAAAGTACAAAGTTGTACAACACTGAAGATCAAAAGTTGAAAAGGTTTCGCCAAATACGGCATTGTTTTTATGCCCGGGATAAGAACATTCTTATTATATAGAACAATTCATGCTATTGCAAACAGTAAATTTTATCAAATGAATATGAAAGAGATATACATAAAGAAACTGAAGTATTAACTAATTACAGAAAACTAAACCCGAATACATAACGCCCAGATATAAAAGATCGGAAGTGAAAAAGGTACAAAGTTGTACAGCACTGAAGATAAAAAGTTGAAAAGGTTTTGCCAAATACGGCATTGTTTTTATGCCCGGGATAAGAAAATCCTTATTATATAGAACAATTCATGCTATTGCAAACAGTAAATTTTAACAAATGAATATGAAAGAGATATACATAATGAAACTGAAGTATTAACTAATTACAGAAAACTAAACCCGAATACATAATGCTATTAAAGTTTAACACAGAATAGACACACCCGAATCAGTCCAGGCGTCAACGTAATTAAAAAAATGTGACGTCACATACGATGGCGAAAAGGCACAAACGTTATGCCATATTTGAATTTATGAAATTTAGAAACAGCATGACGTCACAAAACGTTTTTGGATTGTTTTTGGTGTTTTTGTTCATTAATTCATATTAAAACTGTTTGCAAAATAGACGTGCACAATGAAATGAAATTAGACATGGCCTAAACCAACGAAATATAACAGAATGAACTTTGTTATTCATCACCAAATTTTAAAATCGATTTCATTTATTTCTTACTTTGTGTCGGACATGTAACTTCATCGCAATGTTTGCATGTTTCTACTGTATGTATTCCAAAACAAAAGTTTTCCTGACAGGCCTGGCCATAAGGTTTTTTATTTTGGCACTGTATATAATGATGACAATTTGTGGGATGTACACGGTTGCTATGGGGGACAGTATTATCCTTGCATGCATCACCTGAAAGGAATGAATTGTCACAAACCAACATTATTACTAGTACACGCAAATATGTTTAGCAAATTCGTAACTAGCTAATTTAAACTTAACGTGGCGAATTATTTTTAACCTTTTCAAATATAAGTCATTTGTTTTACAATTTTACAAATGCATAAACAATTATCAATACTTATGTTATATGCATGCACAGAATATGGCGGATTTAAGTGAAATAGAAATATATATCAATCGTCCAAATGAATGTTGCATTTCTACGCTCGTTATATCTTTATTGTATTGGTATTTATGATCCCTTTTCCCCATTGGAATCGAATGCTCAAATAAGGTTAACCAATTTGCATACGGAAAACAGATAAGCATCGTCCTGTTGTGTGTGTTTTTTTTATTGATGACGAATTGAAAAAGACATGTTCACTTAAGTTCACAGTTTAATATGTGTCTATCTACAGTTATAAGAACGATAATTTTAAATAGAATAACGGTTATAGGTCATTTTATTTTTTCTTTGAAGTTTAAACTTTCTAGATAAACATTGAACGACACTTATTGGAAATTCCATTTATTGACAAGAGTGCATCGTCAGAACAGATTAGATAATGTATGCGTAACTGTAAATTGTTTTATGATGTTTAGATAAAAAATAAATGTAGTCTTTTTTGTGTAAGCTTTGATATTGAACACATTTATTGACATAGGAGCGTCATGGGTCTAGTCATATACAGTTTACAGCAAGTGTATTCTATTTCCGGGAGGTAAGAGCATAATTTCTACTTTCAGTTGAGATGCCTTCCTGACGAGCATAATTGTAATTCTGGTTTCTATGACGAGTTTAAAACACGAAAAAACGAAGATGTTTACATTTTCATTACGTTTATCGTAAACTTTATTATTTAGACTGATTTCATTTTGACACAGTTAACACTTGTGCTTAGATTTTAGATATAAACAGAATATTATCCGTCATCTTGCAATGCGATTATTTTCACACAACAATTCAGGTGGATGAAGTTCAGCTCTTTCAATAAATCAATAGATCTTTAACTGATATTTTAGTAATCTATTTTTCAAATCAGCACACCTTATCAAGCTCGATTACTTTTTTAAAACACCTTTTGAAAAGCCGTCAATACCGACTAATGACACATACAGTTCACAGGTAACATGAAGTGGTTGTATCAAAGATAACAAATAATTAAGGAATATCATATTCTATTGAAGATTTTATTGTTGCTATTTACACATTCTTTTCAAAGCTGTTATTTACAGGGTATTCTCTTATATGTAAACATTCCTTATTGTAAAGGCTAGATACCTAATGATTCTAAAGGCCAATTGACTTGGTTGCATTTGTTTTCTTTTTTTTGTGAAGGAACTGTTCGTTTTTCAAAAACCCTTTACATGCCCTTCAGTTTTTATTCATTGTAAATTAGATGTAAAGTTGTCTAATTGACCCTCCTACCACATCTTCTTATTTAATTGTGACCTTAAGGAGGCATCCTTCTGTAGCATTAGTAAATGTAAACAAATGTTTGAATAAAGATTCAATATTTCTGGAAGTTTTTTACCATCCTAAGTTGGTCAAAGGAGCTAGAAGCTCATCGTATGAAATGAAGAAATAAATTATTTAGACCTTTCTGTTTCCCCCTTTATACTCAGACCAAAAGAATAAGTGAATTCATTAAACAAACGATTGAAAATATAAACAAGGAAAAAATCGTTCTGGGAAGTATGACAGAAATACAAGTCGGTGAACTAGTATTAATAATTATATACGCTTCTTAATACTTTTTACGACGACCATTTACCAATAGTTTTTTTTAACAATCGGTGTCTTTACTAACTGTTGTTTCAGATTGTTGTTGAAAAGTTCTAATATTTTACCACCAATCAGCAAATATTTTTTATTCAAATATCATAATGGAGTTCTTAAAGAAAATGATTTAGTTTGATGGTCTTCACATTGTTTAAGTTAAACTTAAGTTACAGAAGCTATACTACCTGGTATTAGTAGAACTGTTTCATTATTGGAATAAAAGTTTGGGAAGTCCGGGAAGAACTTATTAATTAATTTACATCTAATGATTGCATTCTCCATATCAGATGTAAATTCGATTCCAAAATCAATTTTTCTATGAATTTCGCATGATGTTTTCTTGTCTTCTGTGGTTACAGCTGTTATGTCCAATTTTCTGAACTCCAATTCTCCAGACTTCATAATTTCAATACTAAGATTGCCTGCTGGATAACCAACGTTGGCTTCACAACTATGCATATACCAGTGTATGTTATCTTCAAGGTCAGCTATTTGATGAGGATTGAGTTTTAAAACCGTTGAACCAGTCGGCGAACCTTTATGAAAAAGAAGAAAAAATAGTATTTACGATTTAAAAAAAATCTAAATATGGACAAAATATTATTCTAAGAAATAAGACATAATGCATCATGAATTTGACCAGATCTAAAAATAGAAAAAATTAAATTGTCGGATTTATCTTCAACTTTTTATAAACGATCAGAACAGAATCAGAAAAAAAAAACTCAAGATAAAGACTAAATATTTCAGAAAGTATAATGGGGATGACTACATCTAGTTTTTTTTGTGGGGAACGTGTTGCTCAGTTATGTTTTGTGTTGCTATTTCGTCGCCTATTGTGTTTTTGTTGACATTGTATTGTCAGTTTCCTGTCGACTTATAATTAAGCCTTTTTTTATTGTCCGCCTCATTTGATTAAAGAAATCTATTATTAAGACTATAATACATGGCAATCGAAACAGAACATACAAAAATATCTAGTCATCCTCCGTTATGAATTCATTAGATGTAAAGATTACGTAAATGAAATTGAAACTGGTATATAAGATACAAATAAACCAATACAAACATCTCTTAATCATTTTACTGCCGTAAACGATTTTAATTCTCTATATTGTTAATCAGTCCAGGCGATTATTGTTATTCGTTATATTCCTCAAACTTGTAATATTACGACAAAAAGTAACATTACAGTTTTGTGTAATATAGGGCCTATATTACAAAAAAGCGTAATAATCAATATTACGAATGTCTGTAATATAGATTTTCTATATTACGAATATTTGTAATATACGATTAAATGGCTGTTTTGTAAATTTTGACGTGTCTTACCATGACACCAGGTAGTCTTTCTAAAAGAAATACATACGGTAATCATTTTTACATATGCAGAAAATTTTGTTTTGAAGTCGAAAAAAATGTTTACAAAATTAATGATTTCCTACGAAATTTTCTAACTAACAACTGAAGTTTGGACAAACTGTTCATTCCTACAATCTTAAGACTAATTTCCTGTGAACGAATTATATTTTCTCTTAACAGAAACGTTTTATGTGTTGTGCTTTGAATGCTAGTATTACGTCGAAAAATCTTTAAAGAAACATGTGTATCGATTCCAAACCACATTTCAATGGAGACAACTCTTGGTCGCTTAGAAGTTGTTGAAAAGTATAAATCGTTGTCTCCCTTGAAATCACTACTTAAAATTGATCTAACGCACTTGAAATTCCAATGTTTGTCAGTAGCTGAACAAAATTAGGACAAATCTGATAAATCAAATTGATTTCAAGTTATTTTTGGAATATTAAAACAATATAACATATCACAGAAAATGAAATGAGATGTGCATGACATCCTGCACACGCGACGAAGGGAATCATGTCCTATGTAATAATATAATCAGGAGACCTTTAAAAATTCCACAATAAATAATGTTGATTATTTTTGTTATTAGGGAGGGGCATTTTTTTTTTAAAAGAATTGTTAAAATCAAAATTTCTAGAAAATAATAATTTGTTTTAGAACGGAAATAAGAAAAACAATTTTTTTATATTTAAAAAAAAAACTTTGATGAGGGTCTTGATTAGGATCTTTATATCTGTATTCTTGTATTTGTGTCTATTATTCTCAGCCCTTGGTTGCCGGGAAGTCTGCTGATGCCTGCATTTTTCCACTGATAGACTGCGGCTTAAATTTCATTCTTTTTATTTTAACACTCGATTTTTAAAATTTTTTTTTTTAAAGTTTTTGTCCTTTTAGATTTTCTTTAAGTTTGGTCCATTTTCCTCTTTTCGGTAAACCCGTTCTGAATTTAATTTTTTGTGCCTGCATATGTTCCTCACAAAACCCCCTTCTAAAAAAAAAACACAAAAAAAAAACACACACACACACACCGAAATTAATGGAAATTGTCTCAAACCAAACAAATATTTTAGAGACAGGCATGCAAGTGTTATAACTGATATTTGTATTTTGATAATTTTGATAAGAGCTTCTTACTTCCTGCAAATTCACCTATGTCAAACAATATTTATTTCTGATTACAGTAATATGAACAATCGTTTTAGTTCAAAATCCCACGAATCGATTGTTTCATCGATCCGTCCTATTTAATTGAAATTTTCACTACTGAGAATTTTGTTCATACATATACATAGTATTTATTTTTATAAATGTTATATCAAAAGTATAATTTAGATACTTGTAACGTCAGTAAATTATGCAATGCTTCCATCAGTCTATTAAAGTGTGTATCTGATATAGAAATAATACCGTAAAATATCTAAGGAAATAATGGCAGCACTGGAATATAGTGTGTTACACTGTTGAAAGGGTAGGAAACAGGTTGGGGGACTAGGTATTATCCACTTTTTGGCAAAAGAAAATTAATGACAAAACAAAAGAGAAATAAAAGAGGACATTTACAAAACAATAGACTATTATACTGTAGAATATATATAAGACCAAAGAAGACTTTAATTTTTGTCTGATTTCCAATGACAAAGCCTTGATCCCTCACTTTCATTCTTTTCTTGCGTATACGCCGCTAATAGTTTTGTAACTGGAATTTGTCCTTTTGTATATAAGCGGTACTATCCAAAAAGAAAAATGGAGATGCTTTTCTGGGAAATTGTTTTGAAAGATTGGAGACGTTGTAAATATTCTTTTAACCTGGTCCGCACTCGTTAACACAGCTGTCATTCTGTATTCTTTCATTAAGGTTTGGATAAAAACTGTCCTTAAACATTTAAGACACAACAAAATAAGTATTTGTATTTAGAATAATTGTTTTCTATTACAAAATACGAAACAAAAATATTGATTTGACGATTTCAAATAGCAGCAGCTGATTAAGTATTTCTATTAATGAATGTTTTTACATATTGTGTGTCGAGAATGATTTATGATTTGTTTTGATTTTTGTTAACAAGACCTGTAAAGTAAATCACCTCCCATAAAAACCACACACAAAAAACGAATCAAAAAGAAACAACGGCATACCGTAATCCTCATATGGATCAATGCATCAGACTGATTAATAAAAATAGAACTCATTATCGCAGCTACATCTTGTCACTCTAAATACATTTTTACACATGTTTTGTATTGGTGATCATCTACTTGCTTACAACAACATATAATATTATCATTGCAAAATGATAGATTTCAATAATTTAGGAGAGGCTCTTCAGCAAAGCAACCTTATGTTATCGATGCAAGATATAAAGTTTCAAATATAAATGACATCTTAGTTTAAATACAATTGTTGAAATAATACACATCAATTATATTGTTTGGCCGTTTGGCTGTTTGGCTTTTTCCTCCTTTTTTAGCCATAGGGTCGTTTTCGACTTGTGAGTTTGTCCCTTTGGTGTCCTTCGCCTATCTTTTAGAACTTTGCTCGTGTGTTCTATGTTTCTTATGTACATGTATATAACTGTAATTTGTGTTATGTTTATTATTTAACACTTCAAGTTTTACTTTTATCAATAAATTATTGGGTTTTTTATTAATCCAAACTGAAAGAATTATTCAGACACTAGACTAGGTATGTCTGTAATAAAAAATGTGTTTATATAAGAAGAATATTGATTGATTGATTGATTGGTATTTAACACCACTTTCAACACTATTGTGCAATTTTGTGGCGATCAGTTTTTATTTGTGGAGGAAGCCGGAGTGCCCACCGAAAACCACCGACCTTCTGTATAGGAAAACTGACAATCCTAGTCAATTAAGATTGGAGTCGAGTGTACCTGCTCCGTGCGGGATTCGAACTCACAACCTCAGTGTTAACTGGATAGTGATACAGTAGTTCAACTACTTAGACCACTTGGCAAAAAAGCCCCGTACAAGAAAAATAATAACGGTTTAATTTTTTGGGGAAAACACATCACAAAGTGTTCCATAAGAATAATTTAAGAAAAGGGTTCCGTGAAACCTTGTGGTTCGCCTACGATTGATGCTGTCCGATTAAAAGTGTAATATTGACTTAAAAGTGAGTCTATTTATCAGTAAAATACAGAATTTAAAATAAAACCAAACTTTGTCTTCAGATGCTATTTCTTGGAGATTAGCTTATGACCAAGTTTCAGCAATCCATGAAGTATTACGAACTTATCATGTCTAGACTGTCTGTATATATATGTTAACTAATAAATTTACTACTTGTTAACTGCAAAACTAAGTCCATTTACTAGTAAATGACGGAAAATAAAAATACATATTATCAAAATTTGTTCTGGATACTGTTCTTTGGTCATTAAAAAGCTTCTGTCCACATTTTATAAAATTTCATGAAAGTTTTGCAAAATTATTGAAAACTGAAAACCTTAACCTGAGACTGAATCTGAATGTTAAGTGTAAAAAGAAAATGACAAAAATGAATGCGTCACAATTGAATAAATAAGAATTTTCCTACTTATACCCCATTAACTTCAATATAATTCACACATGTACCATGGGGATACTTCAGGATTGGCCTTTATTCATAAATCAATTAGGTTTTGACCAGTAAGAAAGCATTCCATTTCAGCAGTTCTAAATATATAAAGAAACTGCACACCCTATGCAACAAAAATCAGATCTGGCGGGAGATGTTATATCATTAGTGACCTTGCTGGAAGTCAGTTGCTACAGATATGGTCAAAACTCCGCCCACCATGATAAACCTTTACTATTTATGATCTCAGAAGTTTAATTACACATTGCATTTATTTTCTTCATTATGGATTTTATTCATTTAGTACATGAAATAATATGTTTTGATTTTTGAATTGTTACAAAAAATAAGTTATGCATGTATACACAAAAGGATCAGTTGGTCAGTCTAGATGATCCATATGGAGGATTTCTAAAATTGTAATTGTATAAAATGACAATATGGTGTTTTACCGAAAGTACATTTTTTTCATTTTTGCAGTTTGATAATGAAATATTCAATTTGTATTTTCTTTTAAAAAGAATACATATTTCAACATTCTCCTTAAGGAATTCTAGTATAAACATCAGAAACATTAATTGTTTAATATCTGTACATTTATATTTTGATTCCCTCCATATCTCCAAATAGTTGGGTTTTTTTTCTCCTGGCAGCTCCAATAAAGAAATGTATTTTTATTTGGAATTCAATAACTTCATTTTTCCATAAATCCCTAATCCACCTCTTTTTCATAACTGTAATTTTTATTGCTGGTGAGTGATCATAAAGCTATCAAATGATTCTATTGATTAACCACAAAGTACTGCCCACATGTTTTTATCTTGTATCAGTCAGACACGTGCATTTGTTTATAAAACTAATTATCATCAAAACTCATTAACAGTGCAAGATATGTAAATAATTTTTTCGTCTGTGGTTTTGGAATATTAAGAAGTAACAAAAACAACTGAAAATGAAATTTTAATAAAATTTTGTTGCTTTTGTATTGTGCTACCTTAAGTACTCTTCATAATTAGTCAAAATAATAATAATGAAAAAAAATCCCACACAAACTGACTTATTAACAACCCTCTTTGAAAAGACCAACCACTTGAAATAAACTCATCCTATATACCAGGCTAGGAATTATGTAAACCAGACGTGCGTTTCGTCTACAAAACTTCTAATTTAAAGAAGAAAAAAGTCAAATAAGTATAAAATTAAGAGCTTTGAAGACTCAAAATTTCTATTCTTCAGGAGGAATACTCTTAGAATTTCAAAAATTTCAACAAGTGATCATATCAAGGATATTTCATGTTAAATAAAGGCAACTGTAGTATACCGTTGTTCAAAAGTCATAAACCGATCAACATAGAAGTGCCGACAACTCAGCATTGGATAAACCCGGGATGAAACCTCTTCCAGCAGTGTTATCAACCCATTAGTTTTAAGTAAACTCATCTTAGAGACCAGGCAAATAATTGTGTTCCAGAGACGCTCGTTTCGTCTACAAAAGATTCTTCATTGAAAATCGAATCAAAGGAGACAAAACGGCCAAATGAATGAGTTGAAAAGCATTAAATGACAAAAATTCCAAAAGGTTTTGACGAATAAGGTATTGTGGTTGTGTAAAAAATCCTTAATAATTGTAAAATCAAAGTTTGGGTCAATATCTACTTCATCAGCGACGATCATCTACCAAGAAAATCATTAACAGACGTGAGATAATATTTGATAATCTTACAATCTGAAAAAAAAACACAGAAAGGGAAAATGACAATATACCCAATACGTAACATTGAATTAGCTCTACAAACTATTTTCCCACGTCCTCCTGTAATATGTATATAATTTCGTTTACTATTTTATAATGCAATCAAGTACTTACAGTAGGTTTCCGTAGTTGAACTTGGTGCCTCTGACAGGCTACTCTCTGAAAGGAAAATTAAAAAAACATCTGAGGATCAACAAAATATACTATCTCTTTATTCCTATACATTTCGAGCAATATGATTGGTTAAAAGCAACAGCGTGGAGACCGTGTATATTCCATATTGGATTAATAAGCGGGGCGAAATTCAATACACGATTAGTAGTATGGGATTATACTGTTTTTTTTCTTTTTCAAGAGCCCTGATGGTTTTTATTTTAATTATACTAGAACACACCCGCGAAATCGCGGGCATATATACAGCTTGTGAACTGTTGTAGGATGATTTTTCGTAAAAGATATTATGTATGGAGAATTTCATAAAAGGTATCAAAATCTCTCCCTTTTCCCGATATTTGTTTCCTTTCTGTTAAATTCAATTATTTTCGTGTTTCTGGCCTCAGACCACAATTATTTTTCTCCTTTGCTACATCTATTGGTAAAAGTTAAATTAAATTAAAAATTTGCACCGCTTCAAACATGAAATAAATGTAACTGCTTATATATAGACCATTTTTAGTCTAATAAAATATGTTTCTAGGACAATCCATCAGTGCTTTTTCTGTTGAGAGCCTTATTAACATGCCAATGGTATGATATGAATCTTGTATAAATGACTAAGACCGACTACGGTTAATTTGAGGGGTGGTCGGAGGGGTCCTGATCCCGAAATCCCGGGCTTGAAAACATGAAATACAGAGATTCAGAATTTAAAGAAATTCATTTCCCGAAATTCTGAAATCGAAAAATATATTCCCGGCCCCAGTAAGAATCAATCCCCAAACCCCGAGCTTAAAAACACCCGATTCCGACGTTCCAAAAAAAAGGTCCTGCCTCCCTCTAATCTCTACCCTTCTTTCATTTTTGCAAAATCACTACTTTCACTTTCAACAATTAATTTTTATGCCTCATTTATGTCACATTTATGGGCATTATGTTTTCTAGTCTGTGCATCCGTGCGTTCGTTCGTTCGTCCGTCCGTCCGTCTGTCCCGCTTCAGGTTACAGTTTTTGGTCGAGGTTGACATAAGTTTTTGATGAAGTTGAACTTAGTAAAAATAGTGCCGATTTGGTATCCGTGTAATATGGACACATTCTTGTTTTCACATGTTTTACGTATTTTAATATATATGCGAAAAAATAATTGTCCTCTCTAAGGAGGTATAATAGTTGTGGTTCTTGCGATCTTAACACCATGATATGGAGAACGCTCTGATTGGCTTATTTATTTTTCATTTTTGTTATCTATCATGCGATTGGTTGTGCATGTTTCAAACCGGAAGTCTTATCTATGACTAAAAGTCAGTCTGATTGCGGATTCAATATCCAGACTCCTTTTTTGTCGTTTTTCTCCAAAAATAACTAAATATGAATAATCATAACAATGGATGACAAATGCGACTATGCATGTTACCTATAGAACACAGAGGTACGATGACACACAAAATGAGGTCTAATCGTTTAATAGTATGGATATCGAATAATTAGAGTTGATATCGAGCGATAACAAATTATCAAGAGTTGTATTACCCATTTCTCGAGAGAGAAAAAAAAACCGCTTAGTTTTTAAAAGCTAATTATTCCGCAAAAGGTTTTTCTTGTCTCCAGAACCTGAAAGTCATACTTTGATTCCGTTGTGAAACTTCAAAACATAGACATAAACTTCAGAATGAAATCAGAGACCTCGTTGTCTGAGTAATATTAGCAGTTCAATTTCTGTATTCAGTTCAATTACTGTATCATTAGCATCTCAATAATGAAAATGTGAGTTTCAAATTCAATGTAAAACTTTTACTTGCGAAGTTTTGTCATTCTTTTCATTAACTCTATCTTCCTCCACAAAATAAATAAAGAAAGAAATTGGCTACCATGATATAAAAAATAGGTCTAAAAATTGGATAAAAAACCAAATCTATAAATCAATGCAAACGGTATCATTTGACAATAATAATCTTTCTCTTGGAAAACATGAAGGTGATTTGTATATTATTGAATAGAAGAAAACATATTTATAATCAATGTTTATAGTCGTCATTTACCCAATGAATAGCCAATGGAAATGGAAAACCAGTATTTTTCATCCCTTATTTCTATGAACCACCGTTAAGTGTGTTGCGACCTTTATTTTATCATGCCAGAATTAGTCACCAAGACACAAACTAAAGAAAAATGTGATTATATACATGCGAAATGTGCATTTGATACTTAGATCAAAGTAAGGCAACATCGCATGTTTTTAATAAATATAAGACAGCAACGAAAAGATAAAAAAAAACCCGCTCACTTTTTTTTTGCATAATCAACATTTTTGGCTCTACATGAAAAACGTACCTTTTGTAGTTGATAAAACATGATCGGTTGATGTCGTAAGCGTAGAAGCAGGATTTGTAAGGATATCCGTTGGCGTTGACGTAATACTATGCTGGGTGTTGTTTAATGTGTCAGTTTTCTCGTCTGAAATATAACATACTAGATAGCACACACTTTTTCGTTTATTTTGGTTATATGTGATGTTTCATGACACTCCTTCTTTTCAATCTAGTATACATTTTAGTGCCCTTCCTAAAGTAAATACGTGTTCAACATTTAGAAAAATAAAACAAGTTAAACTAATGAAGACCAAGACGATTTTATACATAAAGAACATCCCAGGTACCAAAACAGATATAGACTTTCAACTGTGTTATTTTTCTTGTTCTTATTTTGTGCTTTTACATCACTGTCCCTCGATTAGGGAGAGATTAGGCACCCGCATAAATGTTAAACGTCGCCACATTCTTTAAATTAAGTTAATGTCATTTGTACCAATGTATCATATTTGTTTTGTTTATTGTATGTAAGTATGTAATTTAGGCCCTATGTTTTCTCAATTAAAATATTTTACATTTGTGAAATATTGAAAGGAATTGCAGTAAATGTATCTATTACAAAAAGTATGATCTCAATAGACATTACAAATTGATAAAGTGTAATTACTGATTGAACACTCTTCAAAATAGATAAAATGTATCTTGTATAATTTCACTGGTCCAATTTAAATACGAAACGGGTTGAGGTCTAAACAAAAGTAGTGCAACCTAGTAATGTGGCCCTCGACCCCCTAATCTGTTACTTCGTTTATGTTCGTGTTTCATCTTAATTTGTTATTTTAGCAAAATTTGTGTTTATGGAATATGTGTGATAGATAATCTTTGTTCTTTTCTTAGCTCCTCGAATTTATATATTGATCTTCTGCATATCGTTCAAAGCCGTTTATTGACATCCTTTAACTTAAAGGTTATCGTATTGTCGACGTTCCGTCACATTGACGTATATACCAAATTTCCTTTTAATTATATTTTCGAAACTGTATTGTGCAAAATGCTTTTTTATTCGCCAATATGTCCTTATAATGTCCTTTTTTTTTCTTCTAGAGAAGTAACTTCTTCATACGTCACTTTTTATCGTTCAAAGACGAATGATAAAGAGGAAACAATACTATCTAAAGATGAGTCTTGAATAAGAATTGTACAGAAAAATATCATGGGTTTATATATCAAAATAATGTTCTCGTTTATTAGTGTGAATATTCGGATATTTCATTTCCATCAACCTTTAAAAATATAGTTTGTCATTCAGTAAACTGTAACCGAATAGTTACATTAGATATTCAAAAGCTTAAAATGTCCAATTTGCAACATATACGAAATAATAAGACAAGATACTAATATCACATATAGATTTGTTTAAACTTAACATTATCCATGCCTAGTTTTAACCAGTTTAAACATGGTATACGCACACGTACGTTTACATATTTAAATTCATTACTTTGCTTTTAAAATTTTGAGTTTGAACGTTCTGAATGAAGATGGATCTAGAAGGGGAATTTAAGACGCATGATCTTTTTTGTTTTTTTTCTTCAATTTATAAACAATCTATAAATATTTAAATAACTTATCGTACATTATTTGTCTATTTACGTACACGGATATTGTTATTCATGAATTTTATACAATCTCATTTAAAATTCACCAGTAACCATTGAAAAACTCTACAATAAATCTACTGACTTAAAGTTTGTTTGAATAACATATTTATAAGAATAGTTTTTTGTTCATTAAAAATGAACTGAACCTGAATTAAAATTACTTAATATTAGCAAAACGTTGTAATGTAGGTAAAAATCTTGTCATTACACGTTTGAGATTTGGATACGAGCTAACTATTTAAATCAAACAAACTTTCATTGGTATTTCTAAGCAATAGGAAATAAGCTGCACAGCCAATGCCAATCAGGAGTAATGTTATTATTGCAGCAGGAATAATCATTCTGCAGGGCGAACAAGGAGAATTTGCAGATGGTTTATTTGTTTCTTTGTCTTGCGTCAAGCAGTAGTCATCTGCTGGTCTTAGTACCTACAATAAAAGGTTTAAAATGACAAACAACATTCAAGAATGAACAGAGACAATATATAGATTGAAAAAGAAAAGGAATTCAAAATGAAAGCCAAAAAGTTATATTGTCATTAAATTTCAAAAAGGCCATAATTTGGTTTTTATATGGATCTATCTTAAATGCCGTAATACTAAGTTAAACAAATATCTTCATAAAAAACAATATAGGATTAAGAACCAGCAAAATATGATGGGTTTGTGCCAGTTTATGGATATTTAAAAGTTATCAAAGGTACCAGGTTTGTAATTTAGTACGACAGACGCGGGCTTCGTCTAGCTCAGATAAAAAATAGTTATAAAGCCAAACAAGTACAAAGTTGGTGAGCATTGAATACCCAAAATTCCAAAAAATTGTGCCAAATATGACTAAGGTAATCTATTCCTGGAATAAGAAAATCCTTACTTTTTCGAAAATTTCTAAGTTTTGTAACAGGAAATTTATAAAAAAAAACATATAATTGATATTCATGTCAACACCGAAGTGCTGACTAATGGGCTGGTGATATCCTTGGGAAAGAAACGTTCAAACAGCAGTGGCATCGACCCAGTGGTGTAAATAGCTATCAAAGGTACCAGGATTATAATTTAGTACGCCAGACGTGCGTGTCGTCTAAATTAAAGCTTATTTTTGGACACAGTTTAGGTTCCAAAATACACTGTAATTAATGGTTGCCAATGATGATATTGAAACCATAGAAAAAAAACCGGATAACGAGTGGCAGCGGCAGTAAATTATGCTAAAAACTGCTAATAATTATTGAAAATTGAAGACTATTACAAACAAAAATAATGCAAACTTGAGGAGTTATTAGCTCATCTTTTTCATGTCATCCGTCAAGGATAGGAATTAGACAATTAGAACCCGACTATATGATTCGTACATACAAAAAAAAGGTTAATAGAAAGAATTTCATGTACAGATAACTTATGGTAATGCATCATAGCGAGAAATAACTCAAGCGGCGAAAAAAAGAAGATATTCTAAACTAAAGATAGTCAGCTGTCTTGCGGAAATATCATTTTCGCTATAAAGCAAATTAAAAAACCCAATTTTATCGGATCCAGTCATTTGTAAAAGGGAATCCAACAACCGTTAAATAAAGGGGGTTTCAAACCAAGTAAAAAGGGGGAAAGGGGGGGGGGGAAGGTTCCACCATAGATAAAGGTGGGGGGAGTTCCAACATTATGTCCCCATTCAAATACAATGATAACAGATTTTATCCTATTAAGGGACGTTTTTATGAGAGGACAGTGGCGGATCCAGCTATTTTGTATGAAAGTCCAACCATGGATAAAGGGGTTCCAAACTTATGTCCCTATTCAAAAGCGTTGATCGTTACAAGGGCGGGGGGGGGGGGGGGGCATCACCCAGACCTCCCCAAGGATCATTTACTTATAGAGAACAACAGGGAAAGAAAAAAACCATTTTAGTCATTTAAAATATCAGAACAAACAATATTTAACTTATTCTATTATTATCCTTAGAACAACAACACATGAATAATCATAAATACATAATTTGCTCAATAAGATAATCGCATGACTTCTAGCAACGTGTAAAACATGTGTGGTTCTAATCTTCCTATGTCTTACCATGTCAAAGGTTCAGTATTGACATTTATCCAATGACACGTTAGTAATTGTTGATATCGTAAGCTTCCTATTTAAGTGAAAACCATTCTTAAACTTGTTTAGTTTACACAACGGAAACATAAAAACGAAATATATCATATGGCCTTCAACGCTAATTATATATTAGTATATCTAAGACTAAATAATAAGCTATCAAAGGTCCCGATATGGCAAGCCGTTGTGAAAATGATTCCCTATTTTGAATATTTCAGTTTAATTTTTAAGATTCGGGTAACATTTATATACATGTTAATGATTGTAAAACACTTACATATTCTTGTTGGTCGAAACATATGACTGTCCAGACGTTCTAAGTTTTGTTGAATCTGCTATTTCATAATATATTCGAACATCATCAAGTTCAGTAACCTCTTCTTTGTTTGTGATGTATTTGCTGTGTGGCAAATCGGGGGGTTTGTCTGATACTTTATCAACTTGCGATTCTTCTCTGATAGATCCCTGTATACTGAGATAATCATGGTTGGAAGATATACCCTTTTCATTGCGATTACAAGGGTGTAAATATCCATCGGAATGCCTCTGTTTTCCACAAATATCAGGAGGCGGAGAAAACCCGTCACTGTATGATCTGTTAAGGTATGCGCTAAAATTTCTTTCATCGAAACTCATCTTTTCGTCTTGGAGCTCCATATAAATTCTATTACTGATTAACGGTTATGCAAGATTTGAAAAATGTTTTAACATATCTATATAAGTTTTAAGTCTTTTGTTTGATTAAAAACAAGATACTACCGGTTTGAAATGAAAAAGAAAAAAGAGTCAAGACTCTGTTCAAGGATCTGCATAAGTATAGTTCATGGTATATGCATTATTTGAATGCATATAGATAGAGACACGATCAGATTAGATATTATTTTCTAATATCATTTGAAATTTGTATAATGATTAACATTTAAATGTACAACATTTATATTTTGTATATTGTGTTTTATTGAAAAGAAAATATTAAACTAACAATCGTTCAAAAACTTATTAAATAACAAATGCAGAATAATGTAATACAAATGATTTTTATTTCTGTCTTATTAAAATAGCGTATGGATAAAATGATATCCAACTATGATGACAAAACGTTGCTGTTGTCCCGTATACCATCAACATACAAATCTGAGCTGGGGCATTGCATTAACATATAGCATCATCGGTTTAAATGTATGTCAAGGCTTTTATCTATCAAATCATTTACCACTGTAGTGTAAATCTAAATAAGAGGAGAAGATGGATCAATTATAACCCTTTGTTTTTTATACTTGTGTGTTGCAATACGTAAACTGACTATGGGGTATGGGATATGGGCTTTGTTCATTGTTGAAGGCCGTACGGTGACATATAGTTGTAATTTCTGTGTCATTTGGTTTCTTGTTGGGAGTGTCTTATTGACAATTATACCACATCTTCTTTTTTATAATCAATCTTTAAATTTTAAAAGGGGGTTCAGTAAAAAGGTTTATTTAAAAAACCGTTATTATTTTCTTTCTGTAACAAATGTTTTACTACGTCAGGAATTTTTCTGACATTTAAAGAATTTTTACACTCACAAGAGGGTTGATCAACATCTGATCGTATCATATCAAATGTATAATGAAGACTATTACATAAACAAAAATACGAAAGCTTTATTAATCTCATTTCTATAGTTTGTCAATATTTATTGGTGAACAAAAATATCTCTCCCATGTTTGTCTTGATGAGGAGCTTGATTTATGAAGTGTTGAGGAACAGAAATTACACATATTGACTGTTTCATCAACACACACCGTTTGTCTTGTTTGTCAAAATCACCTATCGATCAGTCAATTTTAATGTTGTGTTCTTGTAATATAATTGGACATCTAGCGTTAACCAATTTGTGATATTCAAAACATTTTTCAGGCTACATTATTAACAGTTTCAATGATGAGCTAATTTCTCTGTCCTGTTTGGAAATACTTGACACAATTTGTTTTAAATATTTTTTAAAACTATGATAAATTTGTCAAGTGTTTGATTTCGTTTAAATTGGTCAAATTATGGTTATTTGGTGTTTCATAGTCCGGAAGAAGAAATACATGTTAAGACATTTGTAATAGTTGGTTTTTCATGTTAAATATTGGAATTTGTCAAAAAATGTTTGGTAAATTCATCTGGGTTGGGTTAATAAATTCTCACAACGTACGGTTTTTAACACCAACTCAATTTACGGAAACTGTTGATTCGGTGTTAAAATTGAATGCGAGTTGAATTTGTTTATCGGTTCAAGAACTCCGACAATGACTTGTTGACATAATTGTAATGTATAATTATCACGAACATAATCAAGAGTATTAAAATAAGACCTGGCCGGTAATTCCTTGTTTGGATTCACAGAAGCATTTGCTACTGGTAAAGGCGTTGGCTCGACGGTTTTCATACGTGAGATAGATACAGTCGGAACTTTGCTGGAAGGTTTAAAACCCTGAGTAATTGTTGATGAAAAAGTAACACCGTTTTCTACATTCATGCCTGGCAAGCATTTAAAGTGAAACTATAACTATAGTTAATTGGATCTGTATGTCATTTGTCGAAACTTTCTGCACTACATTTTTGATTATTTGTAATTGCTTTTTACTCTGTTGATTATTAGGGTCTAGTTCGGTGCCCCGTGTTCTTTTTCGAGTACTTGTATCCCTCCTCTTGGAAGAAATACATAGACAACCGTGTTTACAGACATTGAAATTGTAATTTATGTTCAGATGTTTTAAAACATCACTGTCAGCAAAGTTATCCCATGAAGTAAAATAGATTCTTCGTGATTTATAAAAAACAAAAGAGCGCATACATGTACATGTGTAAGTTAACAAATCTGACCACAACAATAGAAATTTTTGACTGTATGCCTAGCTGACAGTTATCATACTCAAGCATCGAGTAAACCGACGGAATTAGATTGTAACGTTATTGACCGTGTGCATAGCCATATTAACTACCAAATAGAGAAAGCTAAGTTTATCATAAACCCTAATTATAAAAAAGTTAAAAAAAAAGGGCTTGGATCTACAGTATCAAAACTTTAACAATGAATAATTTATGATTATGTATTTGAAGTTACGCATGTATTAAAATCCTAATTCAAAGTCAAATTTCAACTAATAAATAAACCATGATTATCAGACTGAAACATATTTTAACGGATAAATATGTCATTAGTTTTTTGACAAAAAAACATGATCTTGTATGACTCCAAAATATAAGTATCGACCAAATGTGATGGTACAAAGTATTCTATAAACAACATCTCCTTTAAATTCGATTGCAGTATCCCTTTTGTAATAGGGTTTAATCTAGCACCAAAACAAATTAACACTGCCATTAAAGCGGGAGGTTTGGCATGCCACAAAACCAAGTTCAACCCACCATTTTATCATAAAATGCCCTGTACCAAGTCAGGAAAATCGCCATTGTTACATTAAAGTTCGTTTCTGTGTGTGTAACATTTCGGTGTTGTGTCTCTGCAGTGTCGTAGTTCTCTTATATTTGATACGTTTCCCTCAGTTTTAGTTTGTTTTTTCTCTATCGATTATTAAATTTTGAACAGCGGTATACTACTGTTGCCTTTATTTGCCATTTGAAAAGGGACTTTCCGTTTTAAACTTTCCTTGGGGTTCACTATTTTTGTTTTTTTCAGTCATTTGATTTTGAAATGCCAAAATATAAGTACATAACATTGTCCGGACGTGGGACCATAAAAGTTCATAAATGGAATCCACATGATTTTTTTTTATCAATTCAACAAAATAAAAAATGTAAGTGCCGATGAAAACAACATTCCGAGATCTTACAGGGGTGTTAAATTGCTATTCTTTAAGAATAAGTTTATTCAAAAGATCGATGAGTTATCATAGATCGTATCATAAAAAGTGTGGTTCTTTCATTTAAATGCTAACTTCCTGCAGGTTCAAACTTTTGATAGAATAACAATATTTACAAAAGGAGGTTGTCTTGGTAGGATATATCAATATCATGTATTAAACGTCAATATCGTTAAAAATATCAACTTACTTAACAAATGGAAATGTCAAAGCGATATTTGACTTATTATAGAAACTACGTTCTAAATTGGCCCAGGAAAGTATTGAGTATTAAGTATCACTTAAAACTGCGTAGAAAACGGGCTTAAACCGGATTTTCCAACACAAAAACACAAACCTTTAGAAATTTAATTAAAATTAAATGTTATTAGATACATACCAGTAAGACGATACTGTAAAGAAGAGCGAAACGATTTTCATTCTGTTGTTCAGCTAAATTCAAACTTGTATTGACCTAATATAATCGTTTGAAATGTTGGCACTCGTGACCTTCAATTACATTCTGCCGCTATAATGCTTTGTCCAATAAGTTAACTGTGTTTATTGTTTTGTAAATATTGTTCTATTGTTGTGCTGTTGAACAACTGTCACAAGTGTTGAAAGGCTTTTAACCCGCCACATTCGTTATGTGCCTGTCACAACTGATGAAAGGCTTTAAACCCGCCACATTCGTTATGTGCCTGTCACAAGTCAGGAAACTATTTCCATGGTTCTAGCATGTTGCAATATATCATATTTGTTTTTTGTATATTGTCCTATACACAATGTAGGCCATTAGCTGTGTCATTTAAATTATTTTTTCATTGTCTTTTGGAGGCCTTTATTGTCTTGAATGCTGTATGTATTTTGCTATTGTTTGTTTTGTAACCGTACGATGACATATGATTTTTAACTTCTACGTTATTTGTTCTTTGATCGAGAGTTGTCTCATTAACAATCTTACCTCATCCCATTGTTTTATATACTTAAAGTTAAACTTAGTTGATTTTTTTGATATCATAATCATTCCTTAAATATGAATCACGTTTCTACATTTGCAAAAGTTAAAGTATCACAATTACATTATAAAGTTCCTCGATTGATTCATTTTCATTTTATTTCATAAAAAGTTTACAGATCAAAATCCTCTTTTAGCGCTTCTCAACAAATGTGAATGACTAACAACAGCCTCAACTCGAATCGAAAGAACTAAGATAATTTAATTTGTATATAATTTAAAACAAACGAAAATAATAGTTTGACTAGCAAAGGACAAGGTACGGTAAGGCCTGTTTTTGGCCCCCTATTTTCTCATTTTTCAAATTTTGTTTTTGAAAGCAACTTTTTATGTTAAAATATTCATAAATGCTTGAAGTTTGTTAGGATGAACTTCAAAACTACTTATTTTAGCAACTGGGTGAAGTGAGGGGGAGGGGGGGGGGGGGGGGGGTAAACGTTCTGTTATTATTCAAATATTGTAATTATTATTCCCTTTTCAGGTGTTTTGTACAAATTTTTTTTTTAGTTATTAAGTGCCTGCGCCAAGGTGACCCAAGATATTTTCATTCCGATGTCATTAGCACTGTTTTTGCGCTTTAAATCGACGTAACTTCAAACCTACGGGAATATTTTAACGTGATAAATAGCTTTCCAAAACAGAATTTGGGGGGCCAAAAATGGTCCTTTTTGAATCATTTATTTTTTAAAACAAATTTTTTCCTTATGATGAAAACTATCTATGTCATTTTTTTATTCATTTGAATACGAATATAATTAGTTATCAAAGATATAACTGTCACAATGGTCTTAATGATGTTTTCCCAATTCATATTTTCCCATAATCTTAGAATATTTTCTAATTAAAAAAAACCTCATTAAAAATGTCCAAATTATTAGGTCTTTCAAATACTGCATCAAACTAAACTAAAGTTTCGGAATTGAGGGAAAGACGTCATACATTCTTTTATAGCAAACATTACAAAATATGAAATTTCAAGTAACAGCCGTATGCCATCAAATTGGCATTTGAACATTCTCTTATATTTCATGGGCAACTTTTATTTGAAAAAGTAACAACATCATAGCATTTTCAACGATACGTGCAGGCCTGTATTTTAGTTTTGGAAAATTATTTCAGGAAAGTAGCGGAAATTTTAGCATATTTAGTTTCAGGCCTTGACACAACTGACTAGACGTTTAATGTAGAAAGTAACAAGTAATATTGGTTTCGTTAATGCTACAAGGATACTAGGTAGGAGTTTACATACGGACCCGGGATTACAAAGTTGACCATATTTCAATACATAGTGGTAATTACAATATCAAACAGGTATTTTCAAGTTAGTTTCATAAACCAGTCACTTTTTACACTGAATTCGCTATTTTATTTTATTTTAAACATGAACAAGGATGATACATAAATAAAGGTAGTATACCGATGTTCAAAACTCGATAGAAAAAAACCCGGGACACAAACCAAAACCGATGGAAACGCATTGAATATAAGAGGAGAATGAATAATGAATACATAAACTGGATGAATATCCATTGGATTTGAATTAAAAGAAATTAGCATTTGAAGAAAAAGCACAAACAGAAAAATGAGAAAAGTTTTGTTGCAAACGTGTCTTATTATTTGCAATCGTTTGTTATTTGATAGGCATAGTTTTAGCAAATTGAGCTATAAACGAAACATGTAAGTTTAAAGCAGTTTTAAAGTATAATCGAAGTTTATGCTTCATATCATTTATGTTATTCATGAATAAAAAAAATACTTTTAAATCAAATTTATATAATCTTTGTTTAGACAAATATGATAAACAGCGTTAATACAAACAATGTACAAGTATCTAAAATTATTTACATTGCTAATATATAAGTAGCAATACCGACTGAGAGAATAGTTCATTCTGTTTTGAATATCTATATTAACAAAATTCTGTATTATATATTCAAACATATACCGTTTTTTAGAACACCTTTTAGCAAAAGGTATACAATGGATCTCGTATGAAACTGTAAACAATTATAGTGTTTCATTATGTACAAGTTTTTACATTATGGCACCAGTCACATTGATCATTTTCTAAATTAAAGCAAAGACTTGGGCATGCGTGAACATAGGTTACTTTCTCTTCACAAGTTACAAATCTGTTACAGTTTGTTGGGTGATTATATCTGTTAGTTCCGTTGATGTTTTGGTTACAGAAGTCACCTAAAATTATAGTTTTACATTACATAAGATAATGAGAACTTAAAATAGATTGTAATAAAATTGAGAAAGGAAATGGTGAATATGTCAAAGCGACAACCACCCGACCATAGAGCAAACAACAGCCGAAGGCAACCAATTGGTCTTCAATGTAGCGAGAATTCCCGCACCCGTAGGTGTCCTTCAGCTGGCCCCTAAAATATGCATAATAGTACAGTGATAATGGACGTCATACTAAACTCCGAATTATACACAAGAAACTAAAATTTAAAATCATACAAGACTAACAAAGGCCAGAGGCTCCTGACTTGGGACAGGCGCAAAATTGCGGCGGGGTTAAACATGTTTATGAGATCTCAACCCTCCCCCTATACCTCTAGCCAATGTAGAAAAGTAAAAGAATAACAATACGCACATTAAAATTCAGTTCAAGAGAAGTCCGAGTCTGATGTCAAAAGATGTAACAAAAGAAAATAAATAAAATGACAATAATACATAAATAACAACAGACTACTAGCAGTTAACTGACATGCCAGCTCCAGACCTCAATTAAACTGATTGAAAGATTATGTCTTCATCATATGAATATCAGGTACAATCCCTCCCGTTAGGGGTTTAGTATCATACTATCATAAAATATATGAGAAGAACATAACCCGTGTCATGCCAACAACTGTTTTTTTTAGAAATAAATGTGTTTAGTTCCGATGCAAAGACCCTATCAGTGAATCAATGTTAAAGCCAAAATATGCAATCTTTAATGACCTGACAACAGTATCGTAACTATATCCCCTTTTAATAAGTCTATTTAAAGGTTTTGTTAGTTTCTGAGGAGAATACTGACATTTTTGTGCTTTATAAAGAATATTTCCATAAAATTTTGGATGTGAAATACCT
This sequence comes from Mytilus edulis, assembly GCF_963676685.1. Taxonomy (NCBI): domain Eukaryota; kingdom Metazoa; phylum Mollusca; class Bivalvia; order Mytilida; family Mytilidae; genus Mytilus; species Mytilus edulis. The sequence goes on along the minus strand of NC_092346.1, from coordinate 47,530,389 downwards.
GAACGTATAAGATGTCTGCATGTTGAGTTATATTTACGAATTATTTCCTTATACCGGTGATAAAATTTAGTAAATGTTTTGACCAGTTTGTGATATCGAAAACCCTGGTGTAATAATTTTTCAGTAATACATAAATTTCTCTCGCTAAAATCTAATACATTGTTACATACACGAGCGAATCGTACAAGTTGAGATATATAAACACCATAAGATGGTGACAAGGGAACGTCACCATCTAAAAATGGATAATTAACAATAGGAAATGAAAAATCATCTCTTTTATCATAAATTTTTGTATTAAGCTTCCCGTTTATGATATAGATATCAAGATCGAGGAAAGGGCAGTGATCATTGTTATCATTAGCTTTATTTAAAGTAAGTTCTACAGGATAAATTTCTTTAGTATACATACTGAAGTCGTCATTATTTAGAGCCAATATATCATCCAAATATCTAAAAGTATTGTTAAATTTTTGTATCAAATGTTGTTTTGATGGGTCTTTGCTAATTTTAGTCATAAATTGTAACTCATAACAATACAAAAACAGGTCCGCAATAAGTGGTGCACAGTTAGTCCCCATTGGAATTCCAATAACTTGACGATATACGGAATCTCCAAAGCGAACAAAAATGTTATCAAGTAAAAATTCAAGTGCATAAATAGTATCAAAGCATGTCCAATTGACATAGTTCTTTTGTTTATTGCTACTAAAAAATGATCTAAAAGAGTTTGAACATATGTACTCGCATTCCGACTTTTTAAATGCCCAGTTAATTAGGGATGTGAATTTTTTCTTAATAAGAATATGAGGCAAAGTGGTATATAGGGTAGAAAAATCAAAACTTTGAACAGATTCAAAATCACCAATTAATGCATGCAATTTATCAAGTACTTCCAACGAGTTTTTGACACTCCAAAAGTAATTAATTCCACTATTTTCAAAGGCCTTATTTGAACAATTTATTATCAGGTTTTTTATTGTACCAAGTGAACTAGTAAGTAAAACAGACAATTTAGTAGTTGAACAATAGCTGGAAGATGAAATAAATCTATATTTGTAAGGTTTTTTGTGCAGCTTCGGAAGCCAGTACATAGTTGGGACTTTCATTGTGTTTGGTTCTGCTTGTAAAGAAGTAGCTAAAAGTTTATGTTTGTTACAGATGTCGTTTTCTGAAAATGAAGTCAGTTGGAATGTTGGTGAATTCGTGATTTCCTTTTGCAGAACCTCTGTATAAAATTTACGTCAAACAATAATGATATTATTAGCAGCTTTATCAGCCGGGACAAAAACAAATTCCTTGGCTAGTTCTGTTAGTTTATTTTTGATACGCGAAAAAGGGTTTTTATAGTTTTTGTTGAGGGTAAAATGTTCTTTAAAATGTTGTATTCGAATATCAACTATCTTCATTACTGAATTAAAAAAAGAGTCCAAAGATTTTTTGTCAGCTTTTTCCCGTTTTACCCATTTCAAACAGTAGGCGCGGAGTGAGTCGTTGATGATATTACGACACTCATTCCAGTTAATAGTTGACGGGGGACGATATTTAGGTCCTTTACTGAGGAATGATTTTAACTCTCGGTCGCGAACGATGTTAAGGTCTCCTGTTATAACATGGGAAATTGGTCCATAGGTGTATTCTGAATTACTGCAATTACACGACATAGGTGTATTTTCAGTGATATTTACATCTTTACACAATTGGCTATAATTAAACACATATTTTCGGGTAGATTTCTTGTAAATATAACAAATGAGAGGAAGTTCAGTATTATCAAAATATCCAGGAATTTGGTCTTTAACAGAATGGTCGTTAAAAATACCGGCAATATTTACAAAATCAAAACCTTTATTGACATACTTTATTTTAATAAAATGTTTTTTATGATCTTCAGGGCGATCAATTTTTGGAAACAGTTTAGAATAACAATATGCCATTATAATTTGGACAATTTCATACTTAGGACTGTAATATGAAATTGTGTTGCAATCCTCTAAAATTTTATTTAATTTATTTATAGGTAAAGAACAAAGCTTGGTTAACAGATAATGTCTGCCGTTGTTTTTTGAAATGGAAATTAGGTCCGAAATATTTGTATGGTTGGTCCGAAATTTTCTTTGATTGCGATTTTTTCTGCGTCCATGAGAACGATTTTTACGAACAGTTTTAGAAACTATATCCAAAATGTTAACAGAATCGGTTCTTGATATATTGCCAATTCCCATGATATTATCATTAAGACCGAAAAGGTAGACTGTCTGTAATTTTTTAATCCAATTTAATTCATTTATTTTTCGTGATCGTACAAACTTGGAATGAGATTCACCAGGCTGCTTATTTACTACTTCTAAAGGTTGAACTGTTAAATATTTAATAGGATGACTGTGCTTCTTAAGATGTTGATAAATGATACTTTTGAATTTATTGGGTCTTTTAAAACGATACAGGTGTTCTTGCGTGCGTTTAGATAAATATCGCCCAGTTTCACCTACGTACTGAATACCGCATCCCGGTTTGTTTCATGTGAGTAAATAAATAATACTGTTTGTTTTTCAAGTAATATCAGTTTCAAAATTTAGAGAAAATGTGCGACCATTAAATGTGGACCTTACTGTATTGTTGGTGGAAAGACGGGGACACGTAAGTCATTTTTTGGCATGACACTTATCGATAGAAGGGTAACCACGATTTTTATTGTTAAAAACGTTAGCTATGGTAGTATTTTTAGATAAGCGATTCTGAAGATTGAGACGTGTAGATACCCTTTGAACGAGTTTAGTATTTAATATTTTTCCATTTCTAAGCTTCATATTTGTTTTTTGGTGTGTAGATTTATTACAAAGGAGCAAAGACTGGCGTCCAGAATATGAACCATCACACAGTAGATTAAATTGTGTAAAAATGATAAAACTGTTCGGCTCAAGACGTCAAATGCTTATTGTCATAAGTTACCCGACAAATTTAACAAAAGATAGGGTATATCAAGGTAGCGACTGACGTCTGACTAAATAGATGAATGGGGCTGAATATTAAAATACTACTTTTTGATAGATATTCCTAAAGTAATGAACATAGAGAAGTTCTCGCTCGGACACACACTCCATAATCTAGTATAATATAAGAGCATAAACCTTAAGCACGGGGAGGCACTCTACTGTCTCCACACGGCACTAAAGACAAACTCTGTAAAAAATAAAATTGAGAAAGGAAATGGTGAATATGTCAAAGCGACAACCACCCGACCATAGAGCAAACAACAGCCGAAGGCAACCAATGGGTCTTCAATGTAGCGAGAATTCCCGCACCCGTAGGTGTCCTTCAGCTGGCCCCTAAAATATGCATAATAGTACAGTGATAATGGACGTCATACTAAACTCCGAATTATACACAAGAAACTAAAATTTAAAATCATACAAGACTAACAAAGGCCAGAGGCTCCTGACTTGGGACAGGCGCAAAATTGCGGCGGGGTTAAACATGTTTATGAGATCTCAACCCTCCCCCTATACCTCTAGCCAATGTAGAAAAGTAAAAGAATAACAATACGCACATTAAAATTCAGTTCAAGAGAAGTCCGAGTCTGATGTCAAAAGATGTAACAAAAGAAAATAAATAAAATGACAATAATACATAAATAACAACAGACTACTAGCAGTTAACTGACATGCCAGCTCCAGACCTCAATTAAACTGATTGAAAGATTATGTCTTCATCATATGAATATCAGGTACAATCCCTCCCGTTAGGGGTTTAGTATCATACTATCATAAAATATATGAGAAGAACATAACCCGTGTCATGCCAACAACTGTTTTTTTAGAAATAAATGTGTTTAGTTCCGATGCAAAGACCCTATCAGTGAATCAATGTTAAAGCCAAAATATGCAATCTTTAATGACCTGACAACAGTATCGTAACTATATCCCCTTTTAATAAGTCTATTTAAAGGTTTTGTTAGTTTCTGAGGAGAATACTGACATTTTTGTGCTTTATAAAGAATATTTCCATAAAATTTTGGATGTGAAATACCTGAACGTATAAGATGTCTGCATGTTGAGTTATATTTACGAATTATTTCCTTATACCGGTGATAAAATTTAGTAAATGTTTTGACCAGTTTGTGATATCGAAAACCCTGGTGTAATAATTTTTCAGTAATACATAAATTTCTCTCGCTAAAATCTAATACATTGTTACATACACGAGCGAATCGTACAAGTTGAGATATATAAACACCATAAGATGGTGACAAGGGAACGTCACCATCTAAAAATGGATAATTAACAATAGGAAATGAAAAATCATCTCTTTTATCATAAATTTTTGTATTAAGCTTCCCGTTTATGATATAGATATCAAGATCGAGGAAAGGGCAGTGGTCATTGTTATCATTAGCTTTATTTAAAGTAAGTTCTACAGGATAAATTTCTTTAGTATACATACTGAAGTCGTCATTATTTAGAGCCAATATATCATCCAAATATCTAAAAGTATTGTTAAATTTTTGTATCAAATGTTGTTTTGATGGGTCTTTGCTAATTTTAGTCATAAATTGTAACTCATAACAATACAAAAACAGGTCCGCAATAAGTGGTGCACAGTTAGTCCCCATTGGAATTCCAATAACTTGACGATATACGGAATCTCCAAAGCGAACAAAAATGTTATCAAGTAAAAATTCAAGTGCATAAATAGTATCAAAGCATGTCCAATTGACATAGTTCTTTTGTTTATTGCTACTAAAAAATGATCTAAAAGAGTTTGAACATATGTACTCGCATTCCGACTTTTTAAATGCCCAGTTAATTAGGGATGTGAATTTTTTCTTAATAAGAATATGAGGCAAAGTGGTATATAGGGTAGAAAAATCAAAACTTTGAACAGATTCAAAATCACCAATTAATGCATGCAATTTATCAAGTACTTCCAACGAGTTTTTGACACTCCAAAAGTAATTAATTCCACTATTTTCAAAGGCCTTATTTGAACAATTTATTATCAGTTTTGTAATGTATATTCTGTATGATATTAATACAAAGCATTTCTAGTAAGAGATTTTATAATAACACGGTTTGTATACAGAGACAACTAGACAAATCAAGTTAAAAAAAAAAAAAAAAGACAAAGAAACAGACAAAAAGATCACGACTTTAAATAGACACTACAGATTTTGTTTGAATTTCCAAAATAGTTTACAAACTGAATGAATGCACTCATAATGTTCGTTTTTAAGACAACCCTCAATTGTTAAGAACGCTTAAAAAAACAAGGACGAAAGATACCGACAACGCCATGGCTAAAAATGAAAAGGACAAACAGACAAACAATAGTACACATACCACAACATAGAAAACTAACGAATAAACAACACGAACCCCACCAAAAACTAGGGGTGATCTCAGATGCTCCGGAAGGGTAAGTAGATCCTGCTCCACATGTGGCACCCTTCGTGTTGTTTATGAGATAACAAATCCGGTAAATAGTCTTATTCGGTAGGTCACATTTATGAAAGGCAAGGACTGTAGTTACGACGTAAGGAAAATATCCGATATTATTTGTGAAACGGTTATTTCGCAACGGTCACCTAACTCATGATGGCGTCCGTAAAATTAACGAAGAGATGATTTCAACTTCACCATTTGGAACTCTTGATTTAACAGCTTCCTTGTGAGCAACAACCCTCTATCAAGAAAATCATGATAAGAAATGAAAGCACGGAAATATCGTCTCAATTGGAAGATATATATACCGTATGTAGATGCTGCTGGAATGTTGCTACTTAGAAATAGAAAGTTCACAATTGGAAAGCTGAAATCATCTCTTTTGTCGTAAAGTTTTGTTTTCAATCGACCCTCATTGTCAATTTCTAGATGTAAGTCAAGATTTGAGGCCGACTTAACTGTATCTGTTGTATCCTTTATCTCTAGTTCAATGGGATAGATGCATTATTATCTTTTGTTGTAACGTTAATTCAAGCAGCAATCTTGTTAGTTAATGTCTGTAGTCTGTATGATATTAATACAAAGTATTTCTAGTGAGAATAGTGAGAGTAGTCTGGAGGATACAGTCTTTAAAAAACGAGATAAAAACTTACCAACGGAAAGGTTTGTAACCAATCAAAATAAAGGATTTCAAATAATGTAAATCGTATAAGAATAATGTTGCAAGTGAAAGGTTTAGCTACCTACAATTTATAACAGCAAGTTTAATCCACCATTTTCTCCATAAGGAAATACAAGTACAGAGTCAGAAATATGATAGTTGCTTAATGTGTTTGAGCGTATGATAAGGTCTTTGTTTTTACGAATCAAATTGTCTTTTTTTTAAACTTACATTTATAAAGAGTCAATCACAAAAATACTGAACTTTGACGAAAATTCGGAAAAACCGTGATTAAATAGCAAAAAGTTAACGCTCAAACACATCAAACGAACGAAAAACTCCTTGGTACAAGTATTTTCTTAAATAGTGGACTAAACCTTGTTTTATAACTAGCTATTTAATTTGATGTAATTGATAAATTATCCCCTGTACATTTCTACTTACTAGACACCAGGGAAAGCATTTCATGGTTAGAATACTTTGGTGCATCGTCCGGATGAAGGCCATTTGTTGCTTTACATCTAATAGTTGCGTTGAACATAGCCACATAAAATCCAATCTAAAACTTAAGTACTCTTATAATTTCACAGTTTTCAGTTGTTTCCGTTTTGGTTATATAACTTGGACTGATCTTTTGATAATCATCATTTCCTTCCAACTGTATTTCAACCTTGATTTCTCCAGTTAGATTGCCAATGACACCGGTGCAAGTATGGAGGTTTGAATTTCTTGGAGAAGTTAGACCAACTATCTGATCAGCATGCACTGTCATATTCACTGTTTTCTGTTGTAAAAGAAATATGAATCAAATGCACTGTTCTCAGATCTATGAATTCGATGATTATTTATGTACACCAGATTCCAACAGTTTTGGTGGGGTTCGTGTTGCTTAGTCTTACTATGTTTTGTTTATTTTGTGTATTATTTGTTATATGTTGGCCTTTTCTTTGTTATCCATGGCGTTGTCAGTTTATTTTCGGTTTATGATTTTGAATGTCTCTCGTGTCTTTTGCCTATCTTTTCAATACTAGTATGTTAAATAAATTCGTTAGTTATTGTTTATTTTGTCAAGGGTCTTTATGCATTTTGCTATTAAAACTCGGCTTAGTAAAAGTGCTATGACTAAATGCTTTAATCAGATGTGCGGTGTAGACCATTGACTCAGGATATCAGTTTTTTTATTTTTGTTTAAATAAAAACATGTTGTTTCATATAAGAAACAAATCGATACTTTTATCTAAATATTACCTTCTGATTTGTTGTCGCTGTAGAACAGGAAATATCTTCAAAGGAAAAAAGTAATCATATAAAGGTATGTTCAATAATGTTTCTTATGATAAATAAAACCGAAAAAAGAAAAACTATCATTACTAAATACGTACATTGTTTTAAACGTAAGAATATATAGTCGCTCCGTGTGTGAGGTGCACGCTCTCATGTGCGTGGTTTTTATGCTTAATTTCTTTTCCAGATTTATTTGTTCATATTTCTCAATGGATTATTCCTTTGAATAACAACTATGGCGCGATCGTCAAGTTGCAAGATTTCTGCTCAAATCGTAAACCGACATTGAGGTCAGAGTGTTTGCTCCGTGTTAAAGTTCTCACTGTGTTATCGAGACGAAGAACAGTATAAATAGCGCTCTGATATTGTATTGTATTTTTCTGCACACCTACTGATTATGAGTCATATCTTTTGTTTGTCTATGATACTTTAGAAGTAATCATAATACTGGGGCCTAGTTTTCGAAAGTGTCATAAAATATGTCATAAGATATATCTTAGGACATATTTTATGATCATCTTATGACTATCATATGATATGCCATATGATGTAAATTAAAGCTGTCTTTAGATAGTCATAGCTATAAGGCTCTTATGACTCGGTCATAAGTGAACATTATTTTCTACTATTTTAAAAAATGAATAAAAAAATATAAATCAAAACATATAAAAATGAAAAAGTATGAATATATAATTAATTATTACCATTCTTAATATTTACGAATATTTTGTTTTTTTCATTATAATGAACATGAAATTTCATACAAATAGGAATTGAAATATCATATTGAGTTGATAATTTGTTTGAATTTAGTTTGTTATATATAATGAATCTTGAACTTCGCCTTTATGTGTTATCACACATGCATTGTTATTTAATTGTGAATAATTTTATGATTCGGTACATCAAGTACCCGCTTAACGAATGCCCGTGCAAATCCGTTAAAATAGTACTATAAAAGAAAAGAAATATGTATTATATTTATTATCCAAAAACTATGAGTTAGAAAACATTCCAAATTGTATGTCGCAGGAGATTCAAATTTTAATTTACGTAGTTGAGAAAAAGAAAATCTTTACTATTTAAATAACTGAGAAACACAACAAATGATGTTGTTGCAATTTACATAAAATTATACATGAAAAGTAATTAGAATTTTAGTTCACAATCATAAGACCATCACAAGTCAGTCGTGAGGAGTCTTAAGTTTATGATAACAGTTATGACAAATCGTAACTTGGGACACTTTCGAAAACATATTTTACGACTATGACATGTCCTAAGACCATGCTAAGACATGTCTTGGTCATAAGATACTTTCGAAAACAAGGCCCCTGGTGTCTAATTGTTTATTTCCTTTTCAACCTTATGGGTCGATATTTTCTACATGCAAACTTGAAATTCTTTGTTTCATATTAAAAATTAAACTTGATTAGTGATGCACTTTTTTGTCGAATATATTTTGTGTGCAGTAATCAATATCAGAAAAAAATAATTCTGCTTAACTCTTTATATAAATATAGATATGTATTTACATAATGCGTTGTCTCCCTGTATTTTACAACTTTAAAAGTTTTGTTTTGTACATAACTAAGTCTTTCTTACTTGTGTTTGGACATGTTACGAGATTACAATAGTTGCAGGTATCAACTGAATATATTCCAAAACAGAGATTGTGATGACATGCATGCCCATATGGTTCTTTATGTTGGCATTCTACATAATAATGACAGTTTGTTGGATGTACACGGATGCTTTTGTAGACAGTGTTGTCTTTGCATGCATCACCTGAAATACATATATCGTCATAAACATGCACCATTATTAAAAGACATGATCAAATAGTGAATTCTTAACGAGGAAGTGTCACAAATTTACGTGAGGACTTTCAAATGCTGTTCTCTTCAAAGAAAGACAATTCAGATGGTTAAAAAAATCTCATTGCAAACATGACAAATGTATAAAGATTATTAATAACGTATTATATACGTTTTGGCATATCATGCATTCGCCATGCTCGCTACAATTTCTTTTTTTTAATTATTGTTTTTTATACTTAAATTAAATATTAAGTAGACATTTAGATGAATATTTATAAAGTATGGAATTGGACAAATATCTACAGCATTCTCGTGTGAAATTTTATGAATCACTGGTTTACTACATTAACAAAACAGTACCAAGAACGAGGAGTTTCATATTTTCATTGGTTAAAGATCTGTTTTCTTTTTACTTTTCACTTTTTTTTTGATAGAATGAAAAATAGTTACAAATAAGAACACTTGGACGAGTAATAAAAACATCTTTTGTTCCATGCAACAAGATACAAATATATAATTTGATCATTATCACGGTAGGTATAGTGTCCGGCTAAGATCGTGGTTTTTCGAGTGATTTGATCGGGCTTTTTCGAGTGTTTCCACTTTTTTGGAGTGAATATAATCAAAAATGTAAACAAACAGACTTCTTTTGTAACAAGACGTGATTAAGAAGCTTGAGTTTGATAAACAAGGTTGTACATGATATGTAAGCATTTGAGATATAAAGATAGTATCATTCTGCCATTGCTTTTCGTTATAAAAGTTAGATTTAGCCTTAAAATGCTTTTATTCCAAAATACCGAATAAAGCCATTTTCTTACATATACCAATGCAAATGTCTACGGAAATGCATACATGGAATCTATATATATTCTTTCATATACAGACACTTTACAAAAACAATTGTTATTGCATTGAAAACGACATTTTGAGAGTAAATTCAGTTTTTTATGTCCGGTTTTTTTTCGAGAGCAGTCCCGGCTTTTTCGAGTGTGTCCTTTTTTATCGAGTGATTATACACATTCTTTATAGCTAAAAATGTTATGTGTTTACGTTTAAAAACTATCAAATAAAGGCTCAAATTAAGTACTTTCAAGGCACATGATGTATCAACACTTGCATTTTATCATGAAACACGTATCGTTCATTTGTCTATATTCCTTTTCTCACATTTTATAAATTGCATGTACAGTATATATCTGTGATGCCAACAATCTAATGTGATTGTTCCGGTAATATAAGTATTTGGACCTCATGGGATGAATATTACTGAACAGCAAAACGCGACTTGGAAGATAACTTCCAAAAATGTCTTAATGAACTGTTAAGCAAGTGTTCAACTGTTTTAACTAACTGACAAAAAAAATCGCTCTGATAAAGAGTCTTATAATTTATAGTAGAGACGGACATAAAACATAATTATACTAGTACACCCAACTTAGATAATTAATTGAAAGACAGTGGGTTTCAACTTGTAAATTGTGCTGTTTTGTGTAGCTTTTGAACTATAAAATTAGAACATTTTATGTAACTGTCGTTGTTATGCATACATTTATTGTATTATTGAATCGTTTCTATTGAAAAAACTTGAGAATGGAAATGGGGAATGTGTCAAAGAGACAAGAATCCGACCATAAAACTGACAATAGCAAAAGGTCTCTAACAGGTCTGTAATGCAGCGAGAAATCGTCGCACCCGAAGGCGTCCTTCAGCTGGCCCCTAAATAAACATAAATGCTAGTTCAGTGATAATGAACGCCATACTAAACTCCAAATTGTGCACAAGAAACTAAAATTTAAAATAATACAAGACTAACAAAGGCCAGAGGCTCCTGACTTGGAACAGGCGCAAAAATGCGGCGGGTTTAATTATGTTTTAATTATGAGATATCAACCCTCCCTCTATACCTCTGGCCAATGTAGAAAAGTAAACGCATAACAATACGCACCTTAAAATTCAGTTCAAGAGAAGTCCGAGTCCGATGTCAGAAGATGTAACCAAAGAAAATAAACAAAATGACAATAATGCATAAATAACAACAAACTACTAGCAGTTAACTGACATGCCAGCTCCAGACTTCAATTAAACTGATTGAAAGATTATGTCTTCATTATATGAATATTAGGCACAACCCTTCCCGTTAGGGGTTTAGTATCATACCATCATAACATATATGAGAAGATATACCTATATGGTTCCAAATTGGGTTTCCCCTTGGGCACATATTTTTTCGCCACCTCTTTAGCCAAAACAATATATTATACCAAGTAACATACAATGTAACTATATCTTTCGTTTATTTTTTTTGTTCTATCCAATCCCACCCCTAAACCGTTAGTTTTCCCATTTGAATGTTTTGAACTAGTTATTTTAGGGGCCCTTCATAGCTTGTTGTTCGGTGTGAGCCAAGGCCCTGTGTTGATGGCCGTACCTTGGACTATAACGGTTTATCTTTATAAATTGTTATTTGGTCCTGATACTCATATGGTCCGGAACATAAGCATAGACTATTCGAATTGAGACGTACATGCATATATTGTATAAGATGAGATGTATGTTCCTAAAAAAGTATACATCTTAGATATTTCATGATCTATTTGTCTTGTATCTTGTATTATTTATTTTATTGATTAAGAAATGAAAACCGAAAATGACTAAATGCTACAACTGTGAGCAGGATTCTGATTATACAAATAAAATAATTGGTCATACAGCAACTAAACACCATGATAACCTCCTTTCAGTAACAGAAAAGGGTCTAAAATGTAGAAAATTTGAATATTAATCAAGACATTAAAATGGTGATCCTGGTGTTGTAAGAAGCACTGGACAATCTAACTGGTGATAGCATTATGATATACACATTTTGTATTTGTCTATCATTGCTAAAGGATCATTTTTGGGCTAATGAACCCCCATGTATTCATATCATTGTTGATTTTATCTGAAATTTTATTGAAATTTTATGTTTAATGACAATAAAAATGGAATGGATTAAGTGTGTGTGTTTTTATGTTTTTTTATTAATGGGTTTCTATAATTAATCTCCGGAGTTCACCACAAGAAATATCATTAACTGTAAAATCAAAAGTTATATGAAATGAAGTTAAAATGAATATGAGATCCCTGCATAATGTTCTAGACACCGTTTTGTTAAGTATCAAGCTATTTCTAAATGAACACTGGAAAATAGTTGTATAACGCTCTCCAAACAGAGTATTTGCATTAAATTGAAAAAAAGATTCATTTTGATATGTTTTTAATGACTTATTGGGAATATATGATATTGTCCTTCACTTAATTACAGTTATAAACTAGAAAAAAATATTTTTTTAAAGCCTAGAATACCTTCAACTTTCTGTAAAAAAAACCCGGACCATTTGTCTAAAAACCCGGACGAATTCACAGTTGCTCTCGAAAAAACCCGGACAATAACAAACAATGATTTATTTATTTAAATACAAGGAAATTGAGCTTCTTTGTTGATCAAAACATATATACTATTCAATATAAGATGCGTAGTAAAGTTTAAAACTGTTATAATTACGAAATATCCGTTAATTGAACTTATCGCATGTTTTATCACTCGAAAAAGCCCGAACCACACTCGAAAAAAATGGACCAAATCACTCGAAAAATCACGATCCTAGCCGGACACTATATCTACCGTGATTATAGGATAACAAGCTTGGATATCAACACATGTTTAATATTATATCGGACAATTTAAAATCAAATTATTTTTCGTACCTATTAAAATAATATTGAAAACAATGTTTAAGAAAATCAACTTACTTTAAACGTTTTTTTAAAAAGTTTTTTCCTCTTTAAAAAACATTTTAAGTAAGTTGATATTTTTGAAAGGAACGCAATTATTTTAATTCTAACAAATAGTGGAATAAAAAATCTTTTAAGTTAAAAATATGATAAAAATGTAAAACAATCTTAGTCAATATTGTACAAGATCGCATAAACATTCAATATTTGAATGTTCAAATACCTTAAAGCAGATTGAAACATTCAATAAAATTATAAGTCCAGTTAAGTTCTTAATTATTCGTTTGAGTTAAATTTGCATATGCATATGCCAGTTGTTGTCCATGTTTGATGTGTTTGAACTTTTGATTTTGCATTTTGATTATGGACTTTCCGTTTTGAATTTTCCTGGGAGTTCAGTATTTTTTTTAATTTTACGTCTTTCATACATAAGCTATATTTACCTGGTATAAGTGAAACAGTTTCATTATTTGAATAAAAAGCCGATGTGTCTGGGAAGTATTTATTAAGTACTTTGCATCTAATGATAGCTTTTTCCATATCAGAGGTGAATACTATTCAAAATTCTATTTTTCTATGAATTTCGCATGACGTAATGTTGTCTTCTAAGCTTTCAATTGTTACTTCTAATTTTCTGAACTCTAAATCTCCTGCCTTCATAATTTCAATGCTAAGAATGCCTGCAGGATAGCCAATGTCAGCTTCGCAACTATGCAATAACCAATCTCTGTAAATTGCTAGATCAGCTATTTGGTCAGGATGTAGTCATAAAATTGAATTTCCAGTAGGCGAACCTTAATAAAAAAGGAAGATGAATCTTGATCATCAGTGTCAAGAAACCCCCCCCCCCCCCCCACACATCAACAGTAATGTAAAAATGAAAAGTTAAACTTTGTCATTTGTCATGTTATACATCATTCCCCAATTTAGACAGATATTATATAGAAGGTGTGAAAGTTGCTATTGTATACTTATACCTTATAAAATCAGAAAATTGTACAAGATGAGAAAGACAGCCACATTTGATATTATGCAAAGATGATACGAAATATGTGTTGCTCATTCTATTTTTTTTTATTAAGTGTTTTAATATGTTAATTTTGTGTCATTTGCTTTTTTTTGTAATTTAGTTGTCAATCTTTATATACCCCTTTGGAATCTACAGTCACTTTGTGAGACAGTATTTAGCAATCAGAAAAAAATATAATGTAAACAGAATATACGTACTTGTGTATAAATATTTATTCACCTATATGAAGACAAAGTGTTTAACAACGGTCTATCACAAAACTCTCACAAAGCAATCTGGAAACTCGAATTTGAATTAGAGAAACACAATTCAAGGTACGACAAAAGAGTACACTTTGGAACACCTAACGATAGGTTATTGAAAAATAAAACTATATCGTTCACTAGAATTATTTTAGAATATACTGTCCGTCAGCACACACACTATTTGAGTGATAATTGAGTCTGAGACTGAGGGGTTACCAAAATTTTAACTGTTTATCGCAGGAACTGTTTTTTTTTAAACTTTTTTTTTATAAAGTTTGGACCAATTGCACTAGCTGATATAAGAAAGAAGATGTGCTATGATTGCCAATGAGACAACTATCTACAAAAGACCAAAATGACACAGACATTAACAACTATAGGTAACCGTACGGCCTTCAACAATGAGCAAAGCCCATACCGCATAGTCAGCTATAAAAGGCCCCGATAAGACAATGTAAAACAATTCAAACGAGAAAACTAAAGGTCATTCAAAGAAACGGAACAAGCTTTGGCTACATTGGTAACATATTATTAACTGTCATCTTTCATAAAAAAAATTTGTAATATTATACCAAATCGTAAAGGTGATCAGAAAATCTTCGGAACGATAACCTCACTAAGCAATTGTGATGTTTGGTGGTACATTGATTTTTGTAAGCGACGGCAAGCAAACAATTTAATGTTTAACAGTGGTGACATAATACTTGCGACATAAAATGCTTTTAAGAGGGAAACAGAAGGAAAGAATGACATCATTCACATAATTTAAATTTATTACGAAATCTACTTTCATTTTTATGTTCTGTAAATTTTTTTGTATGCCGTTTTTGGCTATACAATTGGGTACTTACAGTGAGGTTGTATAGTGGAACTTGTTGCTTGAAATAAGCTGCTCTCTGAAAAGAAATCGATAAGATCTTTGCAAGACTAAATATAAAAGAGGGGCGAAAGATACCAGTGGGACAGTCAAACTCATAAATCGAAAATGAACTGACAACGCCATGGCTAAAAATTAAATAGATAAACACACCAATGATAGTAGACATGACACAACATAGAAAACGAAAGAATAAGCAAATTATGATATTCCTCAGAGAATTAAAACCTCACTAGCACTCAATGAAAACATAGACATGCCATAAATTGAAATTACCACTTGACACATAACAATGATTCAAAAGAAATGTACAAAATCATGAGCTGTTCTCGGTTGTTCCATATTAATATGATATCTGTATTTATTGTATGTCCTTTAATCACAGTTAGTAAACAAAAACTAATATAAGAAATATATTTATAGGTTTCATAACGAATGAGAATTTTTATCGCTTGATACCAGATTAAGTAATTTATACAATAAAAAACGGCTCTGATACGAGAACACGTATCCCAATTGCAACGGAGGTATTGAAGCCAACTTTGACATTTGAAAGTCGTTCCTGTCCTCATAAATAACAAAATGAAATTTCATATTTTCGTTTTACATTGCAAGACGCGTCAACAAATTTATCGTATTTTTCGTCGCATTTATTAATATTATTAATTCGTATATTTTAACAAATTTGATTCGTTTAGGGATAGTCACATGTTAAACTATATTTTCGAAGGTAGAGAGAAAACGGCGGATAGCAAAAAGGCATATTACCCGGCAAAAAGCATATTGCACGGTTATTTTTAGAATATCTAAAAACCGATATACTTTGTGACGTCATGTAATGAATTTCAGGATATTGTTTAACGTTTTGAAACAAATGATATCTGTGATCAATTATTTGACGAAAAAAAAATCTTCAAATACATAAGATGTCCCAAAAAAAGGTAAATGAAATAACAACTAATATGTTGTTATTGTCAAGGAGACAATGTATCATTACTAATATCTATAAAGTTCCAACAAACCTAAATGACGATTTTGATACAAACATGGTCGGGAATTAATAATATATCAAATATAGCCTTTGTATGAGGTCAATACAGGATATATCGACCCAAAGAAGTATATCTACCTCGGACTTCGTCCTCAGTCAATATACTTCTTTCAGGTCAATATATCCTTGTATCGACCTCATACAAAGGCTATATTTGTATAATATCACACTCCATTCAGTGTGATATTTGACGTCGTGTAGAAACTTAATTAAGAATTGAATGCTTCTTTTTGTAACTTCATTGGGGTGTAAAAGCGTTGACCGAAGTACATTTTGTATGAAGCGCGGAAGCGCTTCATACTAAAAACGTGCGCACGGTCAACGCTTTTACAACCCTATGAAGTTAGTAAAAGACGCATTCAATAATTATAATTACATTTTGTTAGCAATGATCATAAAAACACGATTTTTTAATTGTTTTATTTAATTCACCTGTGCACTTTATTGTGGGACCACGTGTTATCATGAATGAAAAGTTTTATTGAGCAATGCAATTGCTTACGGAATAACACGTGATGTGCAGTTAGTCAATCAGAATAAAGTATCACAATGAAACATACATCTAATGTAATTATTAACCAGCAATAACCATAAATGACAAGTTTATACATGCATACATGTGAATATTTGTACTTTGTATTACACAAAAAATCAAAAGAAGCGCATAATACAAAATTTTAATCATCCTAATATAGCGATGAAAAGATTTATCGATACACATTTTCCAGTTGTATGTCAACATTTTTTACTGTACCTGATGATATTTCCTGATAGTGTGTTGGTGTCGTGAGCAAAGCAGCCGAATTCGAAGTGGTATATGTTGACGGTTCCGTACTGCGTATTGTTGTTTCAAAAGTAACAGATGAAGTCGTTGACGAATTTGTTTTGTTTGATACTGATGGCAAGAAAGAATAAGCAGATTCCTCGTCTGAAAAATATTCATATAAAGTATCCTTTCATTTTCTTTACTTTTAAGTTGTTATATTAGAACAGGCTTGTTAGGAATATAGATTAACACTCAACTGACGATTCTCCATTAATTATTCTAGTAGTATAATTTTCAGGACTAGTGTCCTTCTTGAACATTCTACGTGTTTGACACGAATTAGGCGTAAAGCTTTGATAAGGAATCATGAGTTTAATGAGGCACCTTAAAAAAGAAGATGGAACTTGGGAAAAAGGGGGTAAAATATAGGCCTATGTTTTTTAAGTTATTTTACCAACTTTCGCCTTTGAATGTGGAATGTGTAGAGAAGAAAAGGAGAAGCTGTGAAATAAGGAAGCATTCCAACTGTGTTCCTTTTTCTGCGATTGCATTTCCGTAAATTCCTTTACACTTTACAAAGCAAATTCAATAAAGTATTTTTTAATTTACTTACACACTCTCAATGTACCAAATATTGAAGTTTAAGTCATTATCTTTGAATAGATTGATTATGCATAGAAAACAAGATATATTATGAAGTATTTCATTTAAAAAAAAACACTTCTATATCTTTAAACTCCCTGGTCTACATGGTCTATGTTATATTTAAGGAATGACTGTAAAAATTTTTCTATCTCTAAAGAAATAACATTAGAAGTGTAATGCACACTGAATAACCGCGTAGCGTGTTTTTTTTTTTTTATTAAAGTGTGCACCACATTTTTTATGTTATTTCGAAAAGACTGAAAAAAAATATTACGGTTATTTCTTATAATTTAATTCTAAATTTAATTTTAAACAGGAATAAAACATGAAAAACGTTGATGACGTCAAGGACACGTTACTAAATTATCTCTATGAGCTGATACACAAAACGACGTTCTGACAGCCAATCAGAAGACGCGTTGCATCCAAAATAAAAAAAAATTGTGTTAACATGATTTTTTTAAAACTGGTTTAGTTAAAATTCCAAAGAAAATAGATTGACATTCCAACGAACTAATAAATTCCTAACTTATAAATATACCATGAGCTCCTTTAACAATAAATTCTTTAGATGTTGTCTTTTATATATCTGAATTCGAGGATTATACAAAAGCTTGTGTTTATTAAGGAATGACTGTAATGTTTTTACTGTCTATGAAGATATAACATAAAAAATGGGGTGCACACTGAATAACCCGCGTAGCGAGTCATTTAAAGTGTGAACCACATTTTGTTTATGTTATTTCGAATAGGCAGAAACAGTATTACATTCAGTTCTTATAATTTAATTCTAAATTTCATTTTAAACCAGAGTAAACTATGAAAAAACGTTGATGACGTCAGGGTCACAGGACAAAATTATGTCTATGAGCTGATAAACATAACAACGTCAGTCAATCAGAAGAAGCGTTACATCCAAAATCAACTTATTAGCATATAAGTGATAGGTTTTGTTAGTTCGTCTGACTCATTGTTATAGTGAAAGGACGTCCTACATATTAATGAAGCCCTACATTGTCAAACCTTGTCGTTAATGTTTTGTATTGGTTGGTGTCTGTCTCACGCCTAATCATCAATACTCAATATAATCACTACTTGTTTCAGGGGAATACACACATGCCTATTCACCGATTTTAAAGTAATACTGCTTCACCTAGTTTTGTTGTTAAACTGTTCTTGATGAAGTTAAGTTGATCTCGAGCAATATTTCGGTAACGTATTTGAAAAAAAAGCAACGAATCACTCTTCCCTTTTAATTTGGTACGAATGTACTTTTGTTGGAAAATATTAATGACTTTTTTTAAAATCAAGAGTATCCTTAAAGTTGGAAATACCTAGAACAATATTTACTGAATTATAGATGAATTGAAGTTTCGAACATACAACTTAAAATAGACAGACCTTTGCTGATATTTCTCAGAATAAAAAAATAAGCTCCAACGCCAAGGCCAGTCATGATAATAAATGTAATCATAACAAAAGCAACAATTTTGCCAGGTGAGCAACGTGAACTCTTCAGTGCCTTTTCTGTTTCTTTCTCCGGACTGTTTAGTGGTCCTTCGACCTATAAATAAAACAGTCTTTATATTACATATATATATATACAGCGTATATACCAAAAGATGGAGAACATACATTACGACAATGAATTATGTTTTATAGTTAAACATAGCCATGTATAAATATATTCGTTTGTTAAATAATGAAAATGAATTGAAAAACAAAACCTAAACGTAAAGTGAAATTTAGAAAATTAATATGAATTTTTCAGTTTAACAAACCTATCGCCATTATTTTTGCCATTATATCACTTACATACTTTATTTGAGGAAAATTTAATTTCACTTCTTGCTGCTTTATATTGGAATCTGCTTGAACTGAATCTGGGCAGTTATCAAGATCACTGAACTCCTTAAGGTTTCCACAGTGATCTCCCTTTTTCTTATTTTCCCCGGAGTGTAGCCAACTATGAGGTTCACCTGGTTCCTTATCAGGTGACAGATGACTTTTTATGGATCCATGAACTATCAAGTAATCATGGTTAGAAGATATTTTTTTTCCGTTTTCGTTTATCGGTTGCAAGTATCCATTAGAATCTGACTGTTTCCCACAAAATTCTGGAGGAGAATGATACTATTGATTGTGTGAACTGTTTCCGAACGCACCAACATTACGTTTTTCAAAACTTATCTTTTCATTTAGGGGTTCCATTTGATGTATAGGTATAAGAAGAAGTAGTTTAAATATCAATGAGACAGACAACAACTAATCCAAGTCACAATTTGTAAAATTAGAAACTGTTATAGTATTAATGCAGTACGTGTTCAATATATTCACATGACATTCGAGTCTTTTGTATGATACAAGGACGAAGAAGTCGCGGTATTATGTAATAACTAAACACTTCACAAAGAAGAATGAATACTATTACTTTATTTAGAGATCTGACTAAATATTTGCTAAGATAGATTTTTTCTTTGAGTTGCTATAAATCATCATTATGCAAATCATTCTTATATAACCAATTTTATTTGCTAATTGAAAATTAAGCGGAATAAAATAATTTAAGACAGCAGAGAAGATAATTCTGTTTTAATTGGTTATTACTAACCGACTTAAATAAAAGAGTCAGTTATTAATACTGTAAATGTATGATGTCTCTAGTCTGGTCAAAGGGTCAGAGTGTCCTACTTAATTAAACGATAAATTGTTGAAATTAGATAACATGTTTTCACGTGCAGAGAAATTTCACTTATGACCAATGCATGATTGGATATCATCTTTCTTATTGATCAATGCTCTTGCGGGTCAGTATGAGTTTACGTGTAAGTGTATTGTGGTCACTTCCTTTTATCATCAGCATTTGATGTGTTAACTTGTGATTCTTATCAAACAATTTGTTCCAAATTCCCACCCACATACCGCCCTTAATGTTATCTTTTGAAGTTGATATGTATATATGTTTATTTATGGGGCAGATTTTTCTCCCCACCTTTGCTATTATTTGTCATTTATTCAATTGACATGATATTAGTTGATGTAATTTCGTATTACTTATGTATTATTATTTCATATTAGATATGAACTTTTATGTCAAATGTTTTATTTGCAAAATGTATGTTTTGCATTTTATGATTTTGAATAAATGACCTTTTTTCGTCAGTTTAGTTTTTATATCATATAGCAAATCAAGCTCAGACTCTTGTTTGTGTATACATAGTATGTTTATGGTATCTAGCTGTCTGTCTTAAATATATATATATCATTTGATCATTTTATATCCGGATAAGAATCAAGTATCAACTTCAGCGTATTGATTTTTTATCGTATATTATGTGTATTGGACTTAAAAATCATTAAATCAAAAAAATTAAAACGTAAACACAATTGTTAAAGAATCATTGGGAATCATATCACATTCCTATTAAAAACAAAGAAATGGAAACAAATTGATAAGAACATAGTTGATTGTATTTCCAAACTATAATAGAGATGTTACAAACCAGGTAATAACTTTCAAGCGATAGCTATAGGTAACGTTAGGGAAAAGGGATCGTTATAGTAGTAACGATATTTGGATATCTACTATCATCTATTAATCAGATATCCCATGACGGTCAACCAACTCATGATGGCGTCATTAATATTGCGGTGCTAAATTGAACCATGTGAAATACTGAACAAGTGCATACAGCAATATATATTAATAAGACTATCGAACTTCCAAATTGAGGAACTATCCTATTAAGTATCATAACATTGCATAGCTGTATGAATTGGAACTATTTTAAATGTTTTATGACTCTTAAAAAAGGCCACAGTAGTATACTGCTGTTCAAAATTCATAAATATATTGCGGGTAAACAAATCCAGGTAACAAACTAAACCCGAGACTAAACTAGTAGTATTTCAGTAATACAATCAAGTAATGACAGACAACTTGCAAACGACAGCCACTGAACCTTATGCTTTAGACACGCACATCCGAATATGGCGGAGTATCAAATCATCACCTCACAAGGACCTGTCCAAACATATCAGCTGTAAAGGACGTGCGATATATAGACTATGGATCGATTTGTAAAATGACTAGGAGTACCGGTGGCCGAGTGTTCAAAGTCTATCAACTCCTTATCGAGGTAAACCCCACTCTAATCTCCATTGACTATAATTGTAAGGTTTCTTACCGAAGATCGTTGGTTCTCTTCAGGCACTCTATCTTCCGGTGTAAAATATAAATTGACTACCGAAATAACAAATAGTGCTGAAATAAGCATTTTAAACACCAAATAATCAATCGAAATAGTTAATTACCGATCATATTGTATTTGCATTTTTGCAAACCCTAGTTCATAGTCCTAGATCAACAAATATAATTAATCGGTAGGTCATTATTTCCAGACGACTCAAAACTTCGTTTGCATTAGTGACTCTCCGTTTTTATTTTCTTCACAATTTACTTCTTTATTTTTGTAATTTTGATTTTAAGCATACTTCCAACGGATTCAGTGTATATACGAGGATAATTTTACATAGTTTTATGCAAAAAAAAAAAAAAAAAAATAAGTATCGACAATGTGCAGGACCAAAAGATTTTATACCTAGATTGCTTTACTTAGTATATGCTTAGTTATAGGTATAAAGTATTAAAATAATCGATGCTAGTAAATAGGAATAGACAAATTGACCTTGCGTCTGACTCAGCACAGGACAAGAGAGATTATACTGCTTGTATGTTTATGCTTACTGACGAGCTTTAAACTAGATTATCTGATGTATTTTTGAAAAAAAGGGAATCACACAACAGTGAAAAGATCGAAGAAAATTGATTGATGTTAGGATTTCACCTTCGTGTGACTAATTTTGTAATACAAATTCTGCACGTCACGATTTAACATTTGGATGTGCACTTCCTTGTCCTATAAGTATGTTTAGAATATTTATAGTCCACAAAAGGTCGTTGTCATATAAAATATAGCAATATCATGTAGTAAACGTCAAAACTTTCATTGTACTTACACATTAAACCATTTGAAATCCTATGGCCGTATCATCGACTTACTGTGAAAGTACTTTTATTCGTGGGGTACCAATTTTCGTGGTTTTCGTGGATGACTTTATCCACGAATTTAAGTGTCCAACGAAATAAAACAACCATTGTCCAAATCAAGACATGGAAAGATCCCCATCGGGTAGGTTTGACTACTGATTTGATCTAGAGAATATATTGAATAACGCCAAATCTGATATTACTTTAATAGCAGTCACAGAACTACAACCGCATGCAGGATTATACCTATTTAATCTTTAATAACCTAAACGGTACAATTTTTGATCTTTTAATTCTCATAAAAAGTATTTTTGATCGATGAAAGTTAGATTTCCGGTATTGATATGCCAATATGATAAAGTGTTTATTTTATATCCTCATAATTATCTTACATATGGGAAATAATAATTTCATGCTGGGCTTGATTTTGACAAGAACTATTTGACAATTCAAGATACGTTTAAAGCATATGTTTATGTTACTGTTTCCTTTAGGTGACATGTTTATGGCCTAATGAACACCTTTGATGGTCTTTAATCTGTTGATCACTTTATCATGGGTTAATAAGTGTTATCACTACGATTTACACGGGTCAATGTTTACTTTGCAATTTCCTTCAATCAAGACTATTTGTAACTTTTCGTTTCTAAAGGCTTTTATTTTTCAATTATTTTTTTTAAAAGAAAACTACAATCCACGAATTTAAAAACCCACGAACATGTTTATATTTCCCAAACCACGAAAATTGATACCCACGAATTAAAGTGCTTTCACAGTATTTTTAATACGTTATGCAGATCGGTGTGGAAATCCCTGATTGTACATGAAATTGATTTTGGAAATGGAATATTCCATTAGGTCACGAACCGTTATTAATTTTAATCTAGTTTCACCTTTTGTCTGGGTACATATTATTACCAAGATAATGAGTCGTTTTAGAAATATATGGCTCATAGAGTCATTCGTTGAAAGCGAAAGTGAAATCAGTTATTTGATTAAGTGGAGGTATACTATTGTAAAACGTTCTTAAATCAATATAGTATGACTTTTGATTTGCTTCAAATTGTTTGTGATCGATGTAATCAGCACATTCAAATACTTTTATGATATAGGGTACCTCTTTTCATTATTTTTAATGGTTTCTAAATATTGTATAGATACATTGTTGCAAATATGTTTAATTGTATACCGCAACACTCTGTAAATACCATTATTTCTATAGGTTTTGTCAGTTGGAAGGAGACATGATAAACATATTAATTAAAATTTATAACTGCAAGGTAAATTAAAAAAGGCAAAGTCTTAAAAACCTGAAAAAAGTTCAAACGCACTTCTAAATGAATCGACGGAGCGAAAAGAAAACGTGAATAGTATTTCTGACGTGGTTAGGGCATTTTCAGAAGAACATGATAGGTGAAACCTGGTTTTATATCTAGCTAAACCTGACACTTCTATAAAATTTATTGATTTTAATGCCCCCGCGACAAAATGTCGAGGGGCGTATTAATTTACCACTGTCCATCCGTCTGTCTGTCCGTCCGTTCGTCCGTTCGTACGTCCGGATTAGGATACAATTTTTTTTTTATATCTCCATCTACAGTTTTGAAGGTACAACTTTAATATTTGGTAGGATGTTCATACACACAATGAAGGTGTGCATAGCCACAGGATTTGATTTCTTTCAAATATTCTGAAAATAACAGGTAGTTGGACTTAGTCATTTTGTTTTGGTACTAGCTGCATAGCGTCACTGATGAGTCTTTGTAGACGAAACGCGTGTCTGGCGTATAAACAAAATTTAGTCCTGGTATCTATGATGAGTTTATTTATATCTATCTGAGAACTTTTACTGTATATCAGAACATTATCAGGACGACAATATATACTCTTTCTTTTGGGTATATAAGATTCGTAATGAGGGCACAATCGTCACTTTAAGATGGCTTTTTTGAACTGTTGATAATCTATACTGAGGGCAAACAATTGCGTATGGTATGTCAAAATTCAATGCAAGTAATTTACGTACAACTGGACTATTGTGTCAAGGATTTCGTTACCACAAATTAATCAACGTCTTTATTCGATCATTTCTAAGATACAAACATTTGGTTTAGAAGTTTTGAGCCTCCCGTAGAAATCCTATTACAAAAATTATATTACATATTCTTATTATTACTTTGATGTTGTTTATCGGGCCCGTAAACTGATATAATAGTTGCGATCTGTAAACTTAATGGTCTCTGAATAAACTTATTTTCGAAATATATCAATAAAACACTGTGATAAGATCTTTGAAAATTTCTTAATCTGTACTTTCTTTGATTTCGTTATTAATCAATTTAAAACTATCATATTTGTATTGCTATATATAGTTATCATCCTAAACCTGTCGAAACAATTAACTTGGGATTGCACATGCATGCTTTTTTCTCCCTTTTATGATGTATTTTACACTAAATCGATTGTATATGTGCTGTAATTATTATCTAATAAATCATGGATCTAATCATCACGTTTTACTTGACTGTAAACTTACTGCAAACAACTGTAAGTAGTCTTGCATCGGTAGTTAATATCTTTGTCTTTAAAGTCTGTACCTCATGTAGTTCTGATGAATCAAACTCTTCTAACTTATTTACACATTTGTTAATTTGGTATCTCAAATTGTTTGCTTTCCTCAAATCAAGGACCCTCAACTTTACGGTTAAGTTTTTTTTCCTCCTTGCTGAAGGGGGTTAAATTAAGGAATACCAGTACTGTAGTTGAAGAGTTGCCACCGTCAATTGTCGATTTGACGGTCGCAAATGTAGTTTTACTGGCGATACGTAGACCTGTGTTCCAATAAGGAGCAAACCGACAATATTGGCATTTTTGACTAACATTTGCCGACATAGTGTTGTAGATCATTTTTACTATTCAATGTGGTGATCTATTTTAGTTTCCAATGTCATAGGTTAAAACGCAAAGCTTTGGGCAAAAATTGTCATTTAAGGGCAATAGCTCTTATAAATAGTCAATAAATGATTTCAGAATTATCGTATTATTTGAGGATCTTGCATTCAGAAACATTTGCAAATTAAAGTTTTTATCAATTTAGCATAGTTTTAAATATAATAAGCAGCAGCCTGGTTGTTGTTTGTTGGTGTGGTTCAGAAGGTTTTTTCTTTAACTCACGATTTTTTTCATATAGATGAGACCGTTGGTTTTACAATAGTAATTTTTGTGCCCTATATAGCTTTATTTTCGGTGTGATGTATGCTTTCTTGTTGAAGGCCGTACTTTAACCTATTATTGTTTACTTTTTAACACATTTTGCATTTTACTTATTTATAAATACGCAAAAAGGGGAAAACAATCGTCATTAAACGGAGATAACTCCACTGAGGTTTAGACTGACAATTTTACCCATTTGACCTATTTATTGGTCTAGTCTTGTTGACCATTTTAGCAATTTTCTCTCGTTTATTTAAAGATATTTAGATAAAAAAATCAATAAATCATAATTAGTCATTCAAGGACAATAACTCTTATTAGAAGTCGTACGACAGATTAACATGTAACATAAAAGAAAGACGAAAGATACCAAAGAAATACTCAAACTGATGAGTTGAAAACGAGATGAAAATGTCAATGCAAAATAGGTAAAAAGACCAAAAGACAAAAATCAGTTAACACAAACCAACATAGAAAAAACACAAAACAACATAGAAAAAAAACCCACAAAAAAACCATAGAGAACTAAATACTGAGCAAAATGAACCCCCACAAAAACCAGGGATTGATTGAAGGTGCTCCGGGAGTGTAAGTATATTCTGCTCTACATGTGGCACCTGTCGTTTTGCTAATGTACGTACAATCCCTGTGATATATAATTATAAATTCTTAAATTTCTCAGACAGTCAACAAACGTTTCAATAGTGTTTCAACGTTTGTTTTATTTGGTTAAAAGACGTAATATACAGCTGTTCTTCTGTTGCCATTTGGTCAAACAAAAAAAAGGCAACAGTAGTAAACCGATGTTTAAATTTTTAATATATTCAGTGAAAACAAATCATTGGTACATACTTTAACCGAGGGAAACACATCAACTAGTAACTTTGTAGCATTCATGCATATACATGTATGGCTTGTCATAAAATTAAAAACTAATTTCAAAACTAACAATTTCAAAACAACAGACAAACGTTTAGCTTATAATATCAATAACATTAACATCATTGTCGACTCTGTGTTTTGTTAGATGAATTTCCTTTTGTAGCCATCTGATGAGTAAAGCCTTTTTCAACTGATTTTTATGGTTCGTATGTTGTACTTTAAAACATCTGTCCAAGGTAAGGAACAGGGTTTGGCGTTGGCTAATATGTTTAAACCCGTCCCATAATATGTGTGTCTGTCGAAAGTTAAAAACCTGTAATTGAGTGGTTCTTGTTTGTTGCTGTTGATCATATGCATTTTTTTTTATTGTTTTGTGCAGTTTTTGTATTGTTATGCTGCACTTATGTCCCAGGAGTACGGGAGGGTTGCGCGCCAACTAACATGTTTAACCCAGCCTTATTCTGTATGTGCTCGTCCAAAGATGGGAGGCTGTAATTCAGTTGTTGTGGTTTATTGTTGTGGTACTTATTTGTTTTAATTCTTTATTATGTACATAAATTAAACCGTCAATTTTCTCGTTTGAAATATTTTACAATTGTCATTTCGGGGTCTTTTATAGCCGACTTGAATGGACTTTACTCATAGTCGTATGGCGACCTATAGTTGTTTATTTTTGTGTCATTAGGTCTTTTGTGAAAAATGATCTCATTTGCCATCATACTTCATCTTTTTTGTATATTGTATGTGTCAGCAAACTATAATTAAAACATATCTTGCATCATCATTATTTAAACTCTATAAAGTAAACTACAAAATACAGAGTATGGTTCATACATATTGAATATTATGTTGATAAAGTAAACATATTTATACTTTGTACAATTTATAAAGAAAGTGATTTAAAAAAAGTTTCTAGTAATCGGTTTCATTTCGGACATGTTTGTACTGTAGAGCAATAATCACAATAATCTTCTTCTACACTGAAACAAAGATTACTTGGACATTCATTGACGTGTGGGTGATTCCTTACACAAGTCACAAATCTATGACAGGTTGTCGGATGGTGATATTTGTTAGTTTTGGTAAATTTGTAATCCTGGTAACAAAAGTCGTCTGAAATTATAGTTTAAACGTAATAGCATGTTCAAAAGATTATCAAAAGTTTAATAGAAGTTAAAACAAAATCTACTACAGTAACTGTGGATTAATTTATTTTCGTCGGTATCAATTTTCAAGCATTAGGGAACACTTGCATGTGGGTGGATGTTTATTTCATGGTTTAGCTAAAGTCTGCTTATAAACCTATAGAAAATGTGTTATTCGTTGAACTTTTAATTTCGTGGTTCAACTGTACCCACGAAATCAACGAAAATTGGTATCCAACGAAAAATAATAAATCCCCAGTTTTTGAAAGTATTTCTAGCAAAATATATATATATTTGATAAACATATTCATGTATTAGCAATGCAAAAACTCGAAAGTAAAATCAAATACCATAATAAGAATAAAAAAATACGCCTACAGAAAAATAAAAAAAAACCAACACCAAACCGCTCCATAAATACGTGAGTTT
The DNA here is from genome assembly GCF_963676685.1 of Mytilus edulis. NCBI lineage: Eukaryota > Metazoa > Mollusca > Bivalvia > Mytilida > Mytilidae > Mytilus > Mytilus edulis. The sequence goes on along the minus strand of NC_092346.1, from coordinate 47,502,073 downwards.
TTGGTTGCTCTTTCAAGTACTTTGACAGTCTGACAGGATACTATATTGTCCAAATCTAGTTCTTTATTAACACATTCAAGTATACTTTGTTAAAACTCTGACCTGACAATATCAGGGAACGTTTATAAGAAATAAATTCATGAGACGTCGTTCTCCTCAGTAAAAGCTAAGTGTTTGTTTGTTAATGTAGATACAGGCTAATATATTATATAAAGAATGTAATCATTTCATCGAAATTTAAGTTTAATCCATCTCGATCAATAAACTCACAAATAAATCATTTTTTTTTTCTTGAAATTTCATTTGACCCCCAAAAACTTTCTCAGTTTTTAATATTTCTGTAACGTGCAATATGTGTAACATGACTTAAAATTGTTATCTTGTTTTAATATCCTTGTATTCTAACAAAAAAAGGTAAAACATATTGTTAAAAGCTAACCAACTAAATACAAGATGTCTGATAGACTCTGTAAAAAATGATGATGTTTAAAATGCATTTTTTTTGTATACCAACTTTGAAATACCTAAACCAATTGTAAAGTGCCGGTAGTGCTGCTGATCATATGAAGTCATGGACGACCAAACGTTTATCCGAACCCGTTGCTTGATTTTTTTTTTGCAAAACACAACTTATCAAATATTAATTTATTCTTACCAGAAACCAGAAAAAGCATTTCAGGTTTAGAATATGCCGGCGAAACATCTGGATTGAGGTCGTTGGTCAATTTACATCTAATTGTTGCATTGTGCATTACCGTAGTAAAATTAATCCAAAACTTTATGACTCTTATAAATGTACAGTTAACTGTTGCTTCTGTTTTGGTTGTATACTCTGGGTCTATTGTTCGATAATTTGAGGCTCCTGCCAACCGCATCTCAACCTCTATGTTCTCTGAATGATGGCCAATATTACCAGTACAAGTATGGAGATTTGAAAGTCTTCGAGAAGTTAGACCAACTATTTGATCAGCGTGTACTGTCATATTTACTGTTTTCTGATGTAAAAGGAATATGATTTTTTTTCAGAATATGAAATACTATGAACGGAACAGAATATGTGTTAACTTATATGTCAATTGTCTCTGGTGAATAGTTGTCTCAATGAAATTCATACCATACCTTCTGATTTTCATATTCACACGATCCTTTATTTAACGGTTACTAATTGGGACATTGTTTTAATAAAGTTGGGCGGAAAGTTAGTCATGTTTGCTAGAAATTTGACAAATATCTCAAAATTGAACACTAGTTGCATTGATAATTTTTCATTTCGTCACTGGTTTAATTGTCTTATACATTTGTATTTTCGGAATTTTGTTCAATACATGAACTATGATTCAACACGTTAAATCCGACGAGTGTTAATTACATTTACTCTGTATACTCGTTTTAAATCTGTAATTTAGACACCTGGTTGTTAAACTGAAATACAAGCTACATTACCATGGTTACATTTTTGGCATATTACCTTTTGATGGGTTATCGCATTTGCACAGGAGTCATCTAAAACAATTGGAAATTGAAAAAAAAAGAAAATTATATTTCTAATGATGTATAAAAACGAGTCATTTGAGTAAATAAAACATTTAATTGAGAAAACTATTTTATAGATTTATGGTTTAAGAGAACACGTATATAATTTCAACATTCTATGCAATTCAGATACTTCATTTTGTATTTAGTGTTATTGGTACACACGATTACTTTGTATTCTGATGTCTAAGAATCCGATGCACGTATATGTTTCGAAGATCAGTAAACTATGCTTTAAATGTTAAAACTCTTTAACCATACGTGGATTTAAACTAATCATTGAAACTAATATATATTCCTACGACGAATATTTTTGAATCAAATACGTTAAATTTCTTTATATAAAACAACAGATAAAAACAATAAAGAAACGGAACTTGGATTCAATTCGGTTTAACCCATAATATATTAAAAGGCATTACGGAAATATTAAAAATTTGATATTGCATCTGGTATAGCTTCACAGTTTTTAAACTATTTGTTATTTATTCGGCTATTAAGTTACTTTATAAAAACTTGTTCGTGTATTATACCTTCTTCTTTTATTTCTAAATTCTGATTTTAATAATGTGTTCATCATTTCAAACAAATTTGAGTAGTTTGTTATTTTGGTTCCATGAAATACATTAGTTATCTTGAAAACAATCTGCAAAATAGATGTGCGCATTAAATTAACATAAGAAACGAGGGCTAGCAAGATGTGATGCTTCTTTATTCTTAAACACCTATTTAATATTCTTTTAAGCCAACTTTTTCTTACTTGTTTCTGGACATATTATAAAGTCGTCCTTGCAAGGACTGCACACTTCTACGTTGTATATTCCAAAACAATGGTTGTACTGACAGGCCCGACCATATGGTACTTTATTCTTGCACTCAATGTAATAATGACAGTTTGTAGGATGTACACGATAGCTTTTGGATACAGTGTTATCCTTACACGCATCACCTGAAAGAAATTAATCACCTTAAACATGCATAAAATATCATTATTACTTGACGATTTGTCTTTCTTAGTCAAAAAATTGGTATCCAACGAAAAATAATGAATCCCCAGTTTTTGAAAGTATTTCTAGTAAAATATATATATATTTGATAAACACATTCATGTATTAGCAATGAAAAAACTCGAAAGTAAAATCAAATACCGTAATAAGAATAAACAAATAAGCCTACAGAAAAATAAAAAAACCCAACACCAAACCGCTCCATAAATACGTGAGTTTTTGGTTGCTCTTTCAAGTACTTTGACAGTCTGACAGGATACTATATTGTCCAAATCTAGTTCTTTATTAACACATTCAAGTATACTTTGTTAAAACTCTGACCTGACAATATCAGGGAACGTTTATAAGAAATAAATTCATGAGACGTCGTTTTCCTCAGTAAAAGCTAAGTGTTTGTATGTTAATGTAGATACAGGCTAATATATTATATAAAGAATGTAATCATTTCATCGAAATTTAAGTTTAATCCATCTCGATCAATAAACTCACAAATAAATCATTTTTTTTCTTGAAATTTCATTTGACCCCCAAAAACTTTCTCAGTTTTTAATATTTCTGTAACGTGCAATATGTGTAACATGACTTAAAATTGTTATCTTGTTTGAATATCCTAGTATTCTAACAAAAAAGGTAAAACATATTGTTAAAAGCTAACCATCTAAATACAAGATGTCTGATAAACTTTGTAAAAAATGATGATGTTTAAATGCATTTTTTTTGTATACCAACTTTGAAATACCTAAACCAATTGTAAAGTGCCGGTAGTGCTGCTGATCATATGAAGTCATGGACGACCAAACGTTTATCCGAACCCGTTGTTTGATTTTTTTTTTGCAAAACACAACTTATCAAATATTAATTTATTCTTACCCGAAACCAGAAAAAGCATTTCAGGTTTAGAATATGCCGGTGAAACATCTGGATTGAGGTCGTTGGTCAATTTACATCTAATTGTTGCATTGTGCATTTCCGTAGTAAAATTAAGCCAAAACTTTATGACTCTTATTAATGTGCAGTTAACTGTTGCTTCTGTTGTGGTTGTATACTCTGGGTCTATTGTTCCATAATTTGAGGCTCCTGCCAACCGCATCTCAACCTCTATGTTCTCTGAACGATTGCCAATATTACCAGTACAAGTATGGAGATTTGAAATTCTTGGAGAAGTTAGACCAACTATTTGATCAGCGTGTACTGTCATATTTACTGTTTTCTGATGTAAAAGGAATATGATTTTTTGTCCAGAATATGAAATACTATGAACGGAACAAAATATGTGTTAACTTATATGTCAATTGTCTCTGGTGAATAGTTGTCTCAATGAAATTCATACCCTACCTTCTGATTTTCATATTCACACGATCCTTTATTTAACGGTTACTAATTGGGACATTGTTTTAATAAAGTTGGGCGGAAAGTTAGTCATGTTTGCTAGAAATTTGACAAATATCTCAAAATTGAACACTAGTTGCATTGATAATTTTTCATTTCGTCACTGGTTTAATTGTCTTATACATTTGTATTTTCAGAAAATGTTAAATACATGAACTATGATTCAACACGTTAAAATCGACGAGTGTTAATTACATTTACTCTGTATACCCGTTTTAAATGTGTAATTTAGACACCTGGTTATTAAACTGAAATACAAGCTACATTACCATGGTTACTTTTTTGGCATATTACCTTTTGTGGGGTTATCGCATTTGCACAGGAGTCATCTAAAACAATTGGAAATTGAAAAAAAAGAAAATTATATTTCTAATGATGTATAAAAACGAGTCATTTGAGTAAATGAAACATTTAATTGAGAAAACTGTTTTATAGATTAATTGTTTTAAGAGAACACGTATATAATTTCAACATTGTATGCGATTCAGATACTTCCTTTTGTATTTAGTGTTATTGGTACACACGATTACTTTGTATTCTTATGTCTAAGAATCCGATGCACTTATATGTTTCGAAGATCAGTAAACTATGCTTTAAATGTTAAAACTCTTTAACCATACGTGGATTTAAACTAATTATAGAAACTAATATATACTCCTACGACGAATATTATTGGATCAAATACGTTAAATTTCTTTATATAAAACAACAGATAAAAACAATAAAGAAACGGAACTTGGATTCAATTCGGTTTAACCCATAATATATTACATTACGGAAATATTCAAAATTTGATATTGCATCTGGTATAGCTTCACAGTTTTTAAACTATTTGTTATTTATTCGGCTATTAAGTTACTTTATAAAAACTTGTTCGTGTATTATACCTTCTTCTTTTATTTCTAAATTCTGATTTTAATAATGTGTTCATCATTTCAAACAAATTTGAGTAGTTTGTTATTTTGGTTCCATGAAATACATTAGTTATCTTGAAAACAATCTGCAAAATAGATGTGCGCATTAAATTAACATAAGAAACGAGGGCTAGCAAGATGTAATGCTTCTGTATTCTTAAACATCTATTTAATATTCTTTTAAGCCAACTTTTTCTTACTTGTTTCTGGACATATTATAAAGTCGTCCTTGCAAGGACTGCACACTTCTACGTTGTATATTCCAAAACAATGGTTGTTATACTGACAGGCCCGACCATATGGTACTGTATTGTTGCACTCAATGTAATAATGACAGTTTGTAGGATGTACACGATAGCTTTTGGATACAGTGTTATCCTTACACGCATCACCTGAAAGAAATTAATCACCTTAAACATGCATAAAATATCATTATAACTTGACGATTTGTTTTTCTTAGTCAAAGAAGGATAATAAGAATTATGTAAAGGTCTTGTCTTCCATTATATGTGCAAAATAGATTATCAAAGCAAGATGCTTTAGAAATGTAAACGGTATATAATTAGGGTGTGAGTATATGGAACACGCCACGCCAACGTTTAGATTTACGGTGCAATATCTAATATTTCTAATATAAATGACTTTAAAAATAAATGTCATTGTATTGTTAAATTATGTTTTACTTATAAGTTTGAATGTCCCTTTGATATCTTCCGCATTTTCTTTCAATAACATAAAATTATGTTATTCATATCAACGATAGTATAAAATGTTAAAATTGCTTGACGTATCATGTACACAAGTAATCTTACCTGGTATAAGTGAAATAGTTTCATTATTTGAATAAAATGCCGAAGAGTCCTGGAAGAATGTATTCATAACTTTGCATCTGATTATAGCCTTCTCCATATCAGATGTAAATAGTATCCCAAACTCTATTTTTCTATGAATTTCGCATGATGTTTTGTTGTCCTGTGAGCTTTCAATTGTAACATTTAATGATCTGAATTCTAAGTCTCCTGACTTCATGATTTCAATGCTTAGATCTCCCGCTGGAAAGCCAATGTCGGCTTCGCAACTATGAAGAAACCAACTTCTATTAGCAATTTGGTCAGGACTTAGTTTTAAAATCGTATTTCCAGGAGGTGAACCTAATTGAAATTAAAAAAAATACATTTTATTTACCATTGTCTACAAATTTAAAAGCAATTCAGGAATTGAATAATAACAAATAGAATTTAACTTCTACTTGATACACATTAATTCATTGTCCTTCCCGATATTAAACAGGAGGAATTAAATGACAAGTTTATACTGTCACTTTTCTGACCTGATCAGAATAGAAAATTAACTGAAATAAAAAAGCTACATTTTTGACAATACAAAGAGGATAAAAGAAATATTGTTTAATAGGGAATTGTTTGTTGTTTTTTTTGGTTATTTGACGTTTAATATTTGTAGAGTTTTTTTTAATACTTTTCGCCAATTCTTTGTCAGTGTCTCCTTAAAAAATGAGTATTTAATTGTCCCCTTGGAGTTTTAATTCACTTTGTTTAACATTTTTTGACAAGTATAAAAAATGCAATGTAAGCAGAACACACACATTGTATATCCATGTATTCATTTGTATAAATTGAATAACATGTACAATTTACGTTCCTTATACTGCAACATATAGAATATCAACAGTCAAGTTTAACAAATATAGGCATCTTTATATAAGACTGTCTCCTTCGTTTTAATTCTTTATTAATAGTGTACGCAATTGGACTAATATAAAGCTGTAAAGATTATCCTTATACAAGGAGTACGGCGATACCAAGGCTAAAAATAAAAACCACAATTTGAGACAAACACAACACATTGCCAAACAAAACCGAATTTCAAATATGCGACTGTTATATTTCTGGACTATTGCTTCTTTATAAGCGACATTACCTAAAATGGAATCTTTAACAGAGATTAGTGTTTCTCGTTTCTCGTTTTTTATATAGATAAGACCGTTAGTTTCCCTGTTTGAATGGGTTTACAATAATCATTTTTGGGGCCCTTTAAGGCTTGCTGTTTGGAATAAGCCATGACTTGGTGTTGAAGACCGTATTTTGACCTATAATGGTTTTCTTTTACTAATTGCAACTTGAATAAATAGTGGTTTCATTGGTACTCATACCACATCTTCTTGTATCTATATATGACATACAAATCCTATATAAAAGTAATCCAAAGTGAAAGGGGAATCAGAAAGTATAAAATGACATCATATACATAATTTTCATGCAGTTTCATGTATGTAGAATCGCAACGATCTTCTTAAATTCTGTAAACTATTTTGTATGCCGTCTTGTTTATACAGTCATGTACTTACAGTGCGGTTGTATAGTGGTACTTGGTGCTTGAGATGAGCTGCTCTCTGTAAAGAAATAAATAAGATCTTTGCATGACTAAATATGTTACTCCTCGGAGGATTAAAAGCTCACTTTCACTCCACTGAAATATAAACACGCCATTAAAATGATAAAACTTGTAATTAATACTTACTTGTATTAAACTTACAATATTGAATGAACGAGTGACAGATTCGTATAAATATTTCAAAAAAACCATAGAAAGCTTTAACTGATATTTCAGTAATTTAGCCCATATGAAACTAAGCATGTCTTATATTGAAATGGCATATATATATAATATAAAGATGATACATGTAACCTAATAGTGTGTTAATATAATTTTATGCAGTGTATGTTTCTTCATTGCAATTTGTATGGGTTTCAATTCAGCTTTGAGTTCCCAAACACCAGACGCGCGTACGAGTATTTGTTTTCTTTGTTTTTGTTTAAAAACACCGGTTAATTCCATTCAAACCGTTTCCAACACCGGATGCGGAATTTTCACGCTTGTTGAAGATGTATTGGAGGCCTTCGGCTGTTTTCTGCTCTTTGGTAGGGTTGTTGTCTCTTTGACACATTCCCCATACCCATTCTGATTTGAATTAGAATGATTTAATGTATTCTACAATTTGAACTATCAGTTGACACACAGCAATGAATAAAAAAAGGTACAAAACAAGAGGAAGGAACTTATCTTGGCTTCTGCATGTTATTATAATATCTGTATTGATTGTTTGTCCTTTTAATCACTGTTTATATATTGAAAAACAGCCTTTATATAAGAAATTCATTTATAACGTTAATGCATGCCTATACGTATACGTTTATGATAGTGATGAGTTCTTGCGTCTGACGAAAATTACATTCCTGCATGGTTATATCTTGCCATACGTTTATATTTGTTTGGTAAATGATCACTCAAAATCTGTCTTTGAGATGTAGATTCATTTTAATACCGAAATTTCGTCTATATATTTCACAAGTGTATAACACGGAGAAGCTTTGAAGGTACATTACTCTCGTTTTGTTTGAGTCAAATACTGAAAGGAATTGCAGTAAATGTATCTATTACAAAAAGTATGATACCAATAGACATTACACATTGATGAAGTGTAATTACGGATTGAACATTCTTCAATTTAGATTAAATGTATCTTGTATAATTTCACTGGTCCAATTTAAATACGAAACGGGTTGAGGTATAAACAAAAGTAGTACAAAAGTAGTACAACCCAGTATTAGGTAATGTGGCCCTCTATCCCTTAATCTGTAACTTCGTTTATGTTTGTGTTTCATCTTAATTTGTTATTTTAGCTAAACTTGTGTTTATGGAATATGTGTGGTAGTCTTTGTTTTTTTCTTAGCTCCTCGATTTTATATATGAATCTTCTGCATATCGTTGAAAACCGTTTATTGACAAACTTTGACGTTAAGGTTTCCGTATTGGCGACATGCCGTTATATTTACGTATATACCAAATTTTCTTTTAACTATATTTTCGAAATATTTGTTAAGACTGTATTGTGCAAAATGCTTTTTCATTCGCCAATATGTCCATTTAATTTTTTCTAGAGAAACGTCACTTTTTTAACGTTGAAAGACGAATGATAAAGAGGAAACAAAACTAAAAAAAGGTGTGATTAATAAGAATTGTACAGAAGCATATCATGGGTTTATATATCAACATAATGTATGCGTTTATTAGTGTGAATATTCGGATATTTCATTTCAATCAACCTTTAAAAATATAGTTTGTCATTCATTAAACTGTAACCGAATAGTTACATTAGATATTCAAAAGCTTTAAAATGTCCAACGTTTACGAAATGAATAGACAAGATACTAATATTACATATAGATTTGTTTAAACTTAACAAGACTGAAAATTTCCATGCCTAGTTTTAACCAGTTGAAACATGGTATACGCACACGTACGTTTTCATATTTGAATTCATTGCTTTGCTTTTAAAATTTTGTGTTTGAACGTTCTGAATGAAGATTGATCTAGAAGGGGAATTTAAGATGCATGATCTTTTTTTTCTTCAATTTATAAACAATCTATAAATATTAAAATAACTTAATTATTTGTCTTTATACGTACACGGATATATATTACTCAGGAATTTTATACAAACTCATTTAGAATTCATCAGTAACCATTGAAAAACCCTACAAAGATTCTACTGACTTAAAGTTTGTTTGAATAGCATATCTATTAAAATAGTTTTTTGTTCATTAAAAACTAACTGAACCTGAATTGAATTTACTTAATATTAGCAAAACGTTATACTGTAGGTAAAAATGTTATCAGTACACGTTTCACCTTCGGATACGAGCTAACAATATAAATCAAACAAACTTTCATTGGTATTTCTAAGCCATAAGAAATAAGCTGCACAGCCAAGGCCAATCAGGAGTATTATTATTATTGCAGCAAGAATAATCATTCTACAGGGAGAACAAGGAAAATTTGCAGATGGTTTATTTGTTTCTTTGTCTTGCGGCAAGCAGTCGTCATCTGCTGGTCTTAGTACCTACAATAAAAGATCTAAAATGGCAAACAGCATTCAAAAATGAACAGAGACAATATATAGCTTGAAAAAGAAAAGGAAAGCCAAAATGAAAACCAAAACGTTATATTGTCATTAAATTTCAAAAAGGCCTTAATTTGGTTTTTATATGGATCTATTTTAAATGCCGTAATACTAATTTCAACAAATATCTTTAAAAAAACCCAATATAGGATTCAAAAATATGATGGTTTGGTGCCAGTTTATGAATATTAAAAAGTAATTAAAAATACCAGGTTTGCAATTTAGTACGCCAGACGCGCGCTTCGTCTACATAAGACTCACAAGTGACGCTCATATAAAAATAGTTATAAAGCCAAACAAGTTACAAAGTCAGAGATCATTGATGACCCATAATTCCAAAAATTTGTGCCAAATATGGCTTAGGTTTTCTATTTCTGGGATAAGAAAATCCTTAGTTTTTCGAAAATTTATAAAAAAAAAGACCATAGAATTGATATTCATGTCAACATCGAAGTGCTGACTACTGGGCTGGTGATACCCTCGGGACGAAACGCCCACACAGTAGTGGCATTGACTCAGTGGTGTTTTTACATGTAGCTATCAAAAGTACCAGAATTATATGACACGTTCGTCAATTTTGATATCGTAAGTTCCCTCTTTAAGTGAAAACAATTCTTAAACTTGTTAAGTTTACACACCGGAAACATAAAAATGAAAATGAAGTATATTTAGATTATCATACGACCTTCAACAATAATCATACCTAAGACCAAATATTAAGCTATCAAAAGTCCCGATATGGCAAGCCGTTGTGAAATGTATTCCCTAATCATGATATTACAGTTTAGTTTTTAAGATTCGGGTTACATTTATACACATATTAATGATTGCAAAACACTTACATATTCTTTTTGGTCAAAACATTTGACGTCTGACTGCCCAGACGTTCTAAGTTTTGTTGAATCTGCTATTTCATAATATATTCGAACATCATCAAGTTCAGTAACCTCTTCTTTGTTTGTGATGTATTTGCGGTGTGGCAAATCGGGAGGTTTGTCTGATACTTTATCAACTTGCGATTCTTCTCTGATAGATCCCTGTACACTGAGATAATCATGTTTGGAAGATATACCCTTTTCATTTCGATTACAAGCTTGTAAATATCCATTGGAATGTCTCTGTTTTCCAAAAATATCAGGAGGCGGAAAAAACCCGTCACTGTATGATCTGTTAAGGTATGCGCTAAAATTTCTGTCATCGAAACTCTTCTTTTCGTCTTGGAGCTCCATTTTAATTCTATTACTGATTAACGGTTATGCAAGATTTGAAATATGTTTTAACATATCTATATACATTTTAAGTCTTTTGTTTGATTTAAGAAACACGATACTACCAGTTTGAAATGAAATAGAATAAGAGTCAAGACTTTGTCAAAAGATCTGCATTAGTATAGTTCATGGTATATGCATTATTTGAATGCATATAAATAGAGACACGAGCAAATTGGATATTATTTTCCGTAATAACATTTGAAATTCGAAACTGATCAACATTTATATGTACAACATGTATATTTTGTATATTGCGTTGTATTGAAAAGAAAATATTCAACAAACAATCGTTAAAAACTTATTAAATAACAAATGCAGAATAATTTATACAAATGTTTCTTTCATTTCTGACTTGTAAAAATAGCGTATGGATAAAATGATGTCCAACTATGTTTAAAGAGACAAAACGTTTTATCGTACTTATAAGTTTCGTAGCCGCTGCCGCTGTTGTCCCATATACCATCAACCTACAATATTTTACAGAGTTGCGGCATTGCATTGACACAAAGCATCATCAGTTTAAATGTATGCCAAGGTTTTTATCTTTCAAATCATTTACCACTGTAGTGTAAATCTCAATTTTGAGGAGAAGATGGATCAATTATAAGCCGTTGTTTTTTTTATGCTTGTGAGTTGTAACACCTAAACTGACTATGTGGTATGTGCTTTGCTCATTGTTGCAGGCTGGACGGTGACCTAAAATTGTTAATTTCTGTGTCATTTGGTCTCTTTTAGTGAGTTTTTACATCTACTTTTTTATAATTTATTTTTGAATTCTAAAAAAGTAGATTGGGTAAAAAGGGTTATAAAAAATGTTTTATCAGTTTCATTTTGTAACAAATTTTTGACTACGGCAGGAATTTTTTTGAATTTTTCAAGAATTTGTACACTCAAGAGTGGGTTAATCGACATCTGATATTAGCAATCAAATGTATAATGAAGACTATTACAATCAAAATCTGAATCATTTATGAATTTTATTTCTATAGTTTGTCCATATTTATTGGTGAACAAAAATATCTCTTCCATGTTTGTCTTGATGAGGAGCTGGATGTATGAAGTGTTGAAGTTCTGTTTAATCTTTTAGTTATTTGGTGTTTCATAGTCCTGGAGAAGAAGATGGTATAGGTGTATGTCTATCCTGATATAAATTTTGTACGAATTTCTGGAGATACCATATCAACACCTGAAAACAGTGTGACGAGATATTCTTGTTAAGACATTTGTGACAGTTTGGTTTTTGTCTTTGTAAATATTGGAAATTGTCAAAAAACTGTTTGGAAATTTAATCTTGGTTGGGTTAAAAAATTACAACAACGAAGGGTTTGGAACAACAGTTGTGTGTATTTGACGGGAAATGTTGATCAGGGGTTAAAATTGAATGCGAGTTGAATTTGCTTGTCTGTTCAAGAACTCCGCCAATGACTTGTTGACATAATTGTAATGTATAATTATCAAGAACATAATCAAAAGTAATTAAATAAGACCTGGCCGGAAATTCCTTGTTTGGATTCACAAAAGCATTTGCTACTGGTAAAGGCGTTGGCTCGACGGTATTCATACGATGCAGCCAGAACTTCGCTGGAAAGTCAAACATCCTGAGTAATTTTTGATGAAAAAGTAACACCGTTTTCTCCATTTGATGCATGGCAAGCATTCAAAGTGAAACTAGCTAATTGGATTTGTATTTCATTTGTCGAAACTTTCTGCACTACTTTTTTGATTATTTGTAATTCCTTATTTTGTTAATTTTGCTTTTAGCTCTGTTAATTGTTAGGGTCTATCTCGTATTTTTCATCACAAGTGAAATAACCGTTCTCAGAAAATTATTGGTCGAAAATTAATTATGACGTTAGATTTCCTCAGAATTTTCTATTGTGACGTCCTAAAAAAAGCGATCATGCCTGATGATGTCATATTATAAGAACACAATTTTCTACAAATGTTTTAAAAGAACGATAAAAATTAAACTGTTGAGATTTGAGAAATATGATAACACACTTGTTGCAGTGTGAAATCTATATTTCTCCAATTGAGACAGTTAAATTTAAATATTGTATGCGCGAGGCTTGCGCCGAGCTTTTTAGATAATTAACATTAAACTGTTGAGAGTAGATAAATATCGTGATACACGAGTTATATTGGTGGAATCTGTTTCTGTAATGATTTGTATCCATCATTTTCAAAGATTTGAAGAAAGGTGTGTATATTTATGAGACGTCATCAGGCATGGTTGCCTTTTTCATGACGTCACATAGGAAAATTCAGAAAAAAACCAGGACATCTTGTCGTCATAACTAAATTTCGATCAATCATTTGCCGGAAACAGATATTTCACTAGTGTGTAGAAACATTTTTCTAATACCGATCAAGAAATGTGAAAATAACACAAAAAATTGTGAAATATCGTTACACTCTTTTTGCAGTGATGGAATCTAAATTTTATCCACCATTTTCAATATAAAGAAATGTCTTACCAAGTCGGAAATATAACATGTTTTTCTTTCGGTTGATGTGTTTGGGCTTTTGATTTTGCCATTTGAGAGGGGGCTTTACGTTTTGAACTTTCCTTGGAGTCTGGTATGTTTATTTATTTCATTTTTCACCACTGAAAATTAGTACAATGAAATTATTTAAACAAAAGTACTGTTACCAACATCATGTTCTCTCTATCTTACTAATCAATCACTTCACATTCGACATATTTAAAGAAAATATTTCCTTAACCGTTTGATCTAAGCAAGACCTTTTGAAATGCCAAAATACAAGTACATAACATTGATTGGACGTGGGACCATAATAGTTCACAAATATATATCACATAGGAATTTTTTTAATCAATTTAACAAAATCAAAAATGCAAGTGCCGATGAAAACAACATTCCAAGATCTTACCGGGGTGTTAAATTGTCATTCTATAAGAATAAGTTTATTCAAAGGATCGATGAGTTGTCATAGATCGTATCAAACAAAAGTTTGGTTCTGCCATTTAAATGCCAACTTCCTGGTTCAAATGTTTGTATATTTACAATATGTATAGACCATAAAAGGAGGTTGTCATGGTAGGATATATCAATATCATGTTTTGAACGTCAATATCGTTAATAATATCAACTTATTTAACAATTGGAAATGTGTAAGTGATATTCGACTTATTGCAGAAACTACGTAGATTAACCCAGGAAAGTCCCGATTTATCACTTAAACTACGTAAAAAACGGGGTAAAACCGGATTTACCGGCACAAAATCACAAACTTTTAGAAACTTAATTAATATAAAATGTATGTTTAGATATATCAAGAAAACGGTACTGGAAGGCAGATGCGATTCGATATTCCATTTGCTGATCCACTAAATGCAAACTTTAATTTTCAATGATCTTATATTCGAGTTTGAAATGTTTCGCATTCATTACCTTCAATTACATTTTGCCTTTATTATGCTATGTCCCATACGTTAACTCTGTCATTGTTTTAAAATTGTGTTCTATTTTTATGCTGTTGTAATGCTTTCACAAGTATAGGAAGGGTTTAACCCCGCAAAGTTCTTTATGTGCCTGTCACAAGTCAGAAGGATGTAATTTAAGGGTATTACTTGTTGCAATATATCATATTAGTGTTTTGTATATTGTTTTTTATAAGCAATTCACGCCATTCGCTTTATCATTTGAATAATGTTACAATTGTCTTTTCGATGCTTTTATTGTATTGCACTATGGCATGTTTTGTCCAATTTTTAAAAGCCGTACAGTGACATATGAATTTTACTTCTATTTTATTAGGTCTTTGGTGGAAAGTTGTCTCATTTTACCTCATCCCATTGTTTTATATACGTTCTGTTAGATGATTTTGATGATACCATAATCATTGCTTAGAGTATGAATCACATATCTACTTTTGGGACTTTTTTTGGTCCGCTCTTTAACATCGTACTTTATTTGGACTTTTAACATTATTTGATTCAAGCGTCACTGTTGAGTCTTTTGTAGACGAAACTCATAAATCGATAGGAAAAAGAACAAATCTGGGTTACAAACTAAAATTGAGGGAAACGCATTAAATATAAGAGAACAACGACAAAACATTTAAATGTAACACACACTGAAACGAATTAATCATTAGACAAAATCCAATTTTTGTGCCAAATAAGGGCCCTATTGCCCCTACTCCAATTTACAACTATAGATCACCGTACGTCCTTCAACAATGAGTAAAGCCCATCCCGTATAGTCAGCTATAAAAGGCTTTGAAATGAAAAATATAAAACGATTCAAAGGAGAAAATTAACGGACTAATCAATGTACAAAATAGTGAACGAAAATCAATTATGTAACACAGAAACAAAAGACAACCACGTACAGAAGTTGGCAAAGTCAAAATAGTTTGAAGGCTCCGCTTCTAACCTTGGACAGTGGTGTAACAGTACAACATCAGAACAAACTATAAAAATCAGTTAAAAAATGATGAACTCATCCGATGGATACAAATACAAATAAAAAACACTGAGTGGACGTGGACAGGTACTTGTACATCCAAAAAAATTCCAAAAAGACATTAAGTACATATTTGATAGTACTCGTAGTTAGTGACAGCTAATAATCACTGATACAAAAATCATGCATCAAATACATTATCAATCAGTGTACATCCAACATCCATTTCGCTCTAACTTAGCCTATAAAAATGATATAAATAATTGTATTAGAACGGATTTGGATCTGAATCTAGCCAAAAGAAATAAAAAAAAAAAAAAAAATCAAAACAAATCTGTCGACAGCTTTTTCACAAATACTTTTACAGATACCTCTGCTGGAGGATATTAGTCAAAGAAGGTATAATCAGCTCAGTAGTCAGTACTTTGTTATGACATGATAAATAAAGTTCAAAATTATAAGCAACTAAGGTCTCAACCCATTGAGGCAAAATTGACTTCCGATGAATTTGGCCACCTTTTAGGTCCTTTTTGGTAATATAGATTCTAAACTGTTAAGGTTATTTTGCCTTCATGGCTTTCAAAGATTCGGCTTTGAGATGTCTTAAAAAAAGGTAAATCAAGAAAATTCCTTCGTAAGCATGCAATTTATAACACGTTGATTATATTTTAACTTGCAAGGTGTACTGCAATGTTGTCAGTTGATTGCAAAAGTCGCGCAAATTTTCTAAACGAAATTTTCGCCTGATTATGTGCTGGTGATGAACAAATATGTACGTGTACCTTTCCTAGCACTGGACTCTTTTTATTCATGAATTAAAAGCCCCTTTTTAAATATTAGTGTATAAAAACGTGGACCATTTTGTGTAAATAAGATAAAAGTTCAACGCTTTTACAGCCTACACAATTACAAGAAAATGTATAATCTTCTTAACATTACACTTTTATGACACAACCATTCAATTGAGCGTTAAATCAAGACTGCCATTTGTTTTCGTAACTACATTTTCACGTTAAAACGTAGTTCATTAAGTCGGAAATCATATACGACTTTTGGAATACCTCAGCAGAAAAAAAACCCGGAATAGTATAAAACTTCTGTGTAATGTTATCATCTGAGTATGACATGGTAAATGTTCAAGATCATTGATGAATAAAATGTGTAACCTGGAGTGAATAGAACTAGTCAGGGACCTGTTATTCATAGACTGTCATTGGTACATGTCTAACATATTTGTTTTTTTCGTAATTTTTTGTTCAATTGGCCTTTAGTTTATTGCGTTTGAATTGTTTCACACTTATTTTTAAAGTTGGCATTTTTAATGGACTAAAGGGTACGTTATTTCCCAATATTTAAGACGGTGACTTAAAATTACACTATGTTTTTAATTGGAATCTGTTTGGACATTTGGCCAATTGACAATCATACCAAATCTCCCTTTTTTATATGGAATGCATAGTATAGCTGCCTTATTTTAAGTCTATTTTGAACATTTCTAGTTCTATATTAAGAAAAAATGTATATGACTGACAGGATCACGATAAAACAAATAATAAATTGTGATCCGTCAATTTGATGATGTTCATTCAATTATTAATCGACAAAATAAGCATTGAATGTTAGAAAAAGAAGTACAAAAAGAAAACGTTTTAACTATAAATATGTGTAACCGGGTCATTTCAGGTTCTCCGAAACATTGTTCGGTATTGTTAAATGTATATTATTCATGAACAATTGCTATTTTTTGTTCACTTTGGCTAACACATATTTGTGAAAAAAATCTTCAGTTTTAAAATTTTAATTAAACTCAAATGAATAGTCAGCAATTTCAAAAGTACAGACAAATCAGCCGCTTTATGTGGTTTTTAAAGATGACTTTAGTTTGATTAATACATATCGTTCATAATTATATACATTTAATCTGCATAAATTAACACCACAAATACAGCGCATGGTTCTTCTTAGTAGTGAATATATTGTTAACTTAAACAGATATATTTATATTTAGTGTTACATCATTTTTAGTACAATGTTTACAAGGTGATATACAGTAAACAAGAGCACATTTTGAAACTTGTTTTGAAACAGTTCCAATAAACACAGCAATGAAAAATCAGTCAAATTGCAAGTGATCGGTTTCATTCAGGACATGTATTTACTTTAGGGCAATCATCACAATAATCTTTTTCTAAACTAAAGCAAAGAACACCTGCGCATGCTTGCACAACCGGAACGTTCCATACACAAGTTACAAATCTATGACAGGTTATTGGGTGATGATATTTGTTGGTTACGGTTCCGTTAAAATTCTGGTTACAAAATTCACCTGAAATTATAGTTTAACAGTTATAAGATGATAGGAGTTTTACATTGATTGAAAAGAAGACAACATTCTACAATTTGAAAGTCTTTTTAGTGCAAGATTCGGTAAATATGTACATTTGTTTACAATTCGAAAACTCAAAAGAATAATCAAATGCCATAACTACATGAATAATAAAAGAAAATGTCAAATGAAAAAATAGCTAAAAATATTTATTAACATGATTAAGAAAACAAAGGATTTAAATTCGTGTTCAAACTATTGTTAAACGTAACATAATGAAGACACCTGAACCCTATGTTTTTTCTTCTATTGAATTCATATGTGCTTATTCAATTAAAACTGTTTAGTAAATTAACTGTTTTGTGTCTTTTATTCCAATGTTTGAACATTTTTCTTCTTGTATAAGTAATTTTGATGGTATCACGAGAGATTAAAATGTTCTTGTTAAATGAGTTACTTTCGCTTAATTAAGAATTTTATCATTACATGTATTAACATTTTTATTATAATTTTTATTATCATAAAAAACCGTTACACAGACAATTTTGTGTTAATTCGTGTACTTTGACAGAATATAATTATATAGTTTCTGTTCAATTCAATTTGGATGGGATTTTATGGAAATATGTTTTTCAGTAATCGAGGCAAAATAATTATTTTCATTTTATTTGATCAATAAAAAATTATCTTCCAAGCACCAAGCCTCCCGAAAAAAATCAACGTTAGTATTGCTATTAATCATTCAAAAGTTATGGAAAAGCCTTACCGTCTCTGCTTGTTTATTCTATTTTGATGCAATATACAACTTATTATATATGAACGCCTACTTTCTGGAAACAAGTTGAAGAGTTTCACTGTTAGAATATATAGGCAAAACATCCATATGAAGGCCATTGATTACTCGACATCTAATGGTTGCATTGTACATAGCTTCAGTGAATCCAATCCAAAACTTGAGGATTCTTTTAATTTCACACAGTTGACTGTTGTATCTGTTATAGTTGTATAACTAGGACGTATTGTGTCATAGGTATCGTTTCCGAACAACTGTATTTCAATCCTCATGTCTCCTGTTAGATTGCCAATATAACCAGAACAAGAATGGAGGTTTGAAGTTCGTGGAGCAGTAAGACCAACAACTTGATCAGAATGTACTGTCATATTTACTTTGTTTTGCTGTAAGGTAAAAGAAGAAAAATAACAAAAATTATACCGAGCTCTGACAGCAAGTTTTTAACTAATTTTATGGACTTTGAGAAACTATGACATTTACAGTTTTCACCAAATCTTTTCGCCATGGCTAAAAAACATTCAAATATTCTATTTCCAGTTGGATATGAAAAATGTTATACATTGACTTTTTACGTGAACAAAAACAAATTATGAAAGGAGAAAATATTGATTTAAACATGTAAATAGCTTTGGTATATATCAAACTGTTTTTTTATTTCTTCAATCTTTGGATGTTACTACAATTTAAAAATTATAAAAATAAATAAATAAAAAAATGGATGTTTGTTAAGAAATTAAAAAACGGAAAGATGTCATCTTTGGAAACAATAATAAACATAAACTTTAAATATAAATTTGATGTTTTGCAACGGATCAATAGGCTTTATTTGCTTTAATGTTTAAGTTGTATACGAGCTACTAAGTATTCACAATCGAAACCATTGAGAAAAATGTGCACTTTTGACAAATTATCATCTCTCTTACACATCTTGTTCTACCTTCTTTTAATTTTTATGTTACCTGTTGAACGACTGTCGTATTTGTACAGGAGCTACCTGGAAAAGGAAAAAAAATATCAAATACTATACATGTATATCTTTCTCATGATTTATACAATATATATTGTTATTATATTTTCGATATAGATCATTCACATTTGCAAATCTTTTTGAATAGCCATATTCATTCGGTACATTTCGACAATTACCAATCCACTATTGCGTGATGTCTAATCACTTGATAAATAACATAGTAACATATTTCATACGAGTAACAAACGTTGAGTATGATCTGCTTCCCGACTGGAGCACATGCTATCACTACTGGGTTGTGGTATGGTTCGCATTGCTCACTATTTAACTTTCCAAATTGTGAATTTTGTTTTTGATTGTCTTTTTGTTGTTGTTATTTTGCGATGACATTGCCAGTTTGATTTTGTATTATGAATTATAATATCAATTTGGTATATGTTGCCTCCTTTTTTTTTTTTTTTTTTTTTTTTTTTTCTTTTTTTTTTTTAAATATAACCAATAAGAATTCTTAAATGAATATGTATATGATACTTTTAAGGAACATAACTACATGTAGCTTTCAGTAAATGTGTGTCAATGAAAAATTTTAAATTTGATTTTGCACCCAATATAGTTTGGTACTTGATTTTTCAACAGTTTTTGATGCTTCATGATTATCAAGGTAATCTGTTTTGTTTGCATCTGTACAGTCATAACTTAAATCCGTTTTTGTGTATTGTACTTTTGATGTGTATTTTCTATTTCTGTTTCGCCTGATGGTTCGGTATTTTATACATCCCAATTTTAATCGCTTCCAATTCAACGATTTGACAAGTTTTCATTTTGAAAATATGTAATTTTGAAAATATGTAATTATGAAAACAATTTGCAACATAATTTACATGATTAAATTTAATTAAATTAAATTAGCAATCAACAAAACGGCATCTAATACAATGCGTCGATTCGCCTATCATCAAAATTGTCAAGTACACTTTTATTCAACGTAAGCTTTCTTACCTACTGTTCGATATGTAACATCATTGCAAGGACTGCATGTTTCTACTGTATAAATTCCAAAACAAAAGTTGTACTGACAGGCCCGACCATATGGCACTTTGTTCTGGCACTCAATATAATAATGACAATTTGTGGGATGTACACGGTTGCTTAGGAAGACGGTGTTATCCTTACATGCATAACCTGAAAAAGATATTCATTATCAAGATTATAATATTATCCGATCGACAGATAACTTTTAACTTTGTTGAATTTCCGTCAAAAACTTTGGTTTTAGTGAACATCGTTCGTGCGCTTAGGGGTGTCACTTCCGTTCGTATACTGAGCAACCTATTAAAAAATATGAAACTATATTGCACAAATCAGTCGACTCTTACCTAACTATAAACACAACGTAATATAGCTTTGATTTTGTAATTAGAGAAAAACAATTCGAATTGTGTCAGGACTACCATTATGAATGCATTATATAATATTGAATTAACTACGTATTATCATAAGATATATTTTAATGTCATGCCGCTTCAAAAAATGTTTTACCAAGAAAGATTGAACAGTTAGTTGTTTTCCATTCGTTTGTTGTGTATTATTCTTTGATTTTGCCGTTTAATGAAGGACTTTCTGTTTTGAATTTTCCTCAGTATTTTTGCGGTCTTACTTTTTAGCAACGCAGTACTTATGATTTTGCCATGCTCACATTTAATGCAGCTTATCCGCATACTAGTCAAGATAAAACGACGTTCTTTCCATCAATTTTACATATGAGACGTTCTTTCGTGTTGCCTCTTTTTATATCCCTTAATGACTTTAGAAACGATTGTTTAATTGGTGAGTAACGTTAATTTCAGCATTATTGACTACTTTATGGCGGTCATTGGTCTGATTTAATCGTCCATAGTTCTTTTCATTTGCTAAATAAAATGAATAACGTTACCCTGATGAAAGTCTAATCGTTTTCCTAACCTTAAACAATGTAATAAGGATAGAACAAATGAACTACCGATAACAGATCAATATTTTTTGTAAAAGGGACTTTATGAAAAATAAATAATAAAACGACAAAAACATACAGTACCAATTTTAAAGTGTTGACGAAATCTAGTTCAAAGCCTTTTGAATATATCTAACAAATTTCTCATGCTTTCAAGTGCCCAAGGAAAAAAATATCAAGTCACACTCGCCCAAGCGATAAAGTAAGAACCCCCCCCCCCAGCTGTTTGAGAAAATCATGCCATTCTATATAAAGATAGTAAGTAAAAAAATATAACTTTCGACAAAGTGCAATCCATTAAGTTTTGAATATCTCATAACATGTACCAATTCATGTTTAGTTAAAAAAAAGTCAATGTTAGAACCGACAAAAACAATAGTCAAATGACTAACTACTACCGAATCTGATTCCCTAAAAGAATTAGTGTTTTTTCACGAAACGTCTTTTTTTAACAAAAAGATTAAATAACTGCTATTTGTAAGGTTGTAAAGGATAATATTTCATAAAGTTTAACTACAATAGAAATAAAAGTCCTAGATCGTATGAAAAATGAAAACAATTAAAAGCGAATTTTAAAAGCACTAAAAAGACGATTCAATAAATGTAAATTCTTGCGATACTATCTCATTTTCACTTTTTTTGTGATTCATAAATTTATTGATTTTATTTCATTTTTTTTCTCACCTAAAATGATTCATGTTAGATGATTTTAATTATACTTAGTTCAAATTTGCAAACACAAGCGATATATACCTGGAATAAGAAATACCGTTTTGTTATTTGAATAAAAGGCTGGAGAATCTGGGAAGTGTTTATTAATTACTGATCATCTGATGATAGCCTTCTCCATATCAGATATAAATATTATTCTAAAAGTTATTTTTCTAAGAATTTCGCATGATGTATTGTTGTCCTCTGTGTTATCGATTAAAAAGTCTAATTTTCTGAACTCCAGCTCTCCTGACTTCAAAATTTTAATGTTGAGGTCTCCTGCCGGATAACCAACGTATGCTTCGCAATTATGCGACAACAAATTTCTGCTAACTTCCGGGTCAGCTATTTGATCAGGATTGAGATGAAAAATCGTTTTACCAGTTGGCGAACCTTAATGGATACGAAAGAAAGTTTATTAATGATAGTAAAAAACATGAAAAAATTAAATATCAACAAAAAGTATATACACATCAATTTGTATTTCTTATCTAAATTGAATATATATCAAAGATGAAATGAAACTGACTGATAAATATTTCAACTATTCTTACATTATCTAAACAGAATAAAAAAAAATACTTGAGATACAGTAGACGTAGTCATATTTTTAAATCTAATACTGTGAAATACAAAGTTTTACGAACATGAACAGTAATATCCAGTTGTTCGCAATTTCTTTTAAATAAGATGTTCAACTTACGTTGATGAAAGTAAAAATTACATTACGATGCTACTTAACTTATATTGAAATCTGATTGATTCAACCCTCTCTACAAATGACTACACCCTCCATCGTACTTGAACATACTATAGGATTAATATGTAAACACAGATTTGATGGCTACAAACGAACATTATGATTAATGGTCATCTACCATAAACGGCCAACTGACACATAATAATGTCACTAAATATTTAAAAAAAGATAACCCTAACTGTATCATTGAATCAAGTGAATCTGTAAGAGCGTGTAATAACATTCGATAACCTATAATTCTTACATGGAAAAATGTATAATGAAGAAACAATTACGATGACAATATACCCCATAATTTGCAATTGGCTATTTGTAAGGTCAATGGCAATTTACAAATGTCATTATCAACGTGTTTTTCTCAACCAAACGGTGATACCGGTATAAGACACCTACAGTTTTCGCTGTTATGATTCTCAACTTCATTCCATTTTGAATAATTGATAAAAAAAAAATGGTGTTATCACTACATTTTACCTATTTTTATTTTGTCGAAGCCATTTTTACTGGTTAAAAAACGTGTTATTTCCGGCCTGAACCAACTGTCAAACAACTGTAAATCTTAGAATGGTAGTTCGACCTTCTAACCTCTGTATTGTAATGCTAGTGGTACAGTTGTAGAACTATTTTAACTATTCAAACACGGAGGTCGCTGATTACATTCAAAAGCGCATGTCTACTATTTTGATTTTAATTAAATGGGGTTTTCTCTTTCGAGAACTTTTTTTAGAGTAGGTGTCAAAAGTTATAAATATTTCCTCAGATACATTTACGTCTTTTAACTTTCATCGCAAGATAAAGAAAAATTATATGAAAAATCACTAAAAGCTGGATTAATATTTCAAAGATATTTTTCCTTTTACATCTTTATTTACGAACATACAGTATAGACCTTTTTAAAATGTATTACGTTGGAATAACAGTATGTTTAGAATAAATTCTGTATGTAGCACGGTAGTATTTGCATTCCAGAATTTAGGTTACTCTTTTGTGTACACTACTTAGGTCAATGTATCTTAACAGTGTGATTGGACAAAACATACGGTATCAACTGAACATACTTTCCCAAACTGAGGGATGAATCAGGTGTAAAAAAATATAAAATAATTTTACATACAGATTCAAATTAAATTCTGAATAGTAAAATGAAAGTACTTCAGTTAACTGTGAATGTAGAATTTTGGGCAGTGTTAGAAAGTGGTAAAAATTCTAAAAAGGCTATCATCATCCCTTATAGGCCAGGAAATACTACTGTGCCACCTGTAGCATGCCAGAAAGAAACTGAATTAGAATTTATTTTGTGTATAGCAATATATATTTATTTTATATATTTATGTATTTAATTAGTTTTATTAAAGTCATAGATAGATAGATAGATAGATAGATAGATAGATAGATAATTTTATTAACCAATCATGGTGCCCAAAATTTGAGCTATACAATCAAATGAATTACAAAATAAAGCACAGAAAAAGATTAGAATGATTAAAGTACATTTAAACAAAAAATCACATGAATACACATTTACACTAATTAACCTGATATAAACCAAGTTATTGACAAAACATAGTTGTTATGGGTGCCACTGTGACCTAGCTGGAGAAATTACATAATTCTTTATAGTTCTAGGTCTATGGGTGACAACTCCTGATCAATTTTATTTCCAATATATATATCTATATATATTTTTCTTCTATTTTTTTTTCAAACAACAATATTTTCTATAATTTTCTTTCGTTCTTCAAAAAGGGAGTGCAATAAATTACTAGATAAGTTTGAAGTAACAAACACATCTTCAGATGAAAGAATCCAAACAAATTTCGTTTCATCAGATAATCTTGAAAAATTTTTGAATTTAGAATTTAAATTAGACAGATGTTGAGATCGAGTATCTTTTAGAACAGGACATTTTAAAAGAAAATGTAGTTCGTCTTCAACTGCGTTCTTACATAGCAGCATGATCATGACAGCTAGTTCTAAATCTTGTGATTATTTGTCTGTCTTTTTTTGAATTCACGTCTTTTTTGTGTTAACTTTCATTTTATAATCAACTGTAAATTTATTTAATTTGTTAACACAATTTTGAACCATTTTTAAATATGGTTCAAACATAAAAATATTTTAAAATTTTCTGTAAGTTCTTAATTTATTGCCAGATTGTAATTTAGTACACTTCCCAGAATTGCTTTCTAAACTAGCTAACCAGCTTTCTTTAAATTTAATAGTTAAAGATGTTTTTACTTTTTTTAGAATATGGTTTTGTTTAAAGTTTGACTGGTTAACAAATAGATATTATAAGTCTAGAAATTTAAATATATGTTTAATGCTTCCAATCCAAGATTCCTGGTTATGTTTGTCCATAGAATGAGATAGATTTATGACTTCCCTTAGAATAATATTTGAAGGTTCAATATCTTTCATAAGATGGATCCAATATTTTACCATATTCATTATTACATAATACAGTGTAGGGAGTAAACCTAGTTCTCCTCTACATGCCATATTTGATGTTTTTATATCAACTCCAAGTGAAAATTTACAAAGCTTAGTATGAATTTTCTCCAGTACAAGATAATCAGTTTCTTTTGATATAAAGTTATCCAAATGTATTTGTTTCTTATGTGGTATATAACCCCAAATTTCATATCCATACAACAAGATTGGTCGGATTGTATGGTTATAGATGTGTAATAAAGTACTAGGTTTTTGGCTTTCCACTGAAAAGGTCTTCCTTAATTTGAAATATGCTTTCATTCCTTTGTTATAAAGTTCTTTCTCTGCTATTTGGAAACTCCCAGATGATGAAAAATTTATACCTAAGTATGTGTAGTTCTGTACACATTCTAAAGTCTGGTTTCCTAATGATATTTTAATATTTTTAAGTCTTCCTGATTTGTTAAATACAAGAACCTTGGTCTTTTTTTTGTTAACTTTCATTTTATAATCAACTGTAAATTTATTTAATTTATTAACACAATTTTGAAGTCCTTGCTCTGATGATGATAAAAGAACTACATCATCAGCATACATTAAAATATTTAAGGGATGTGTATTTAATGGGATTGGGTCACATGTTTGAAACGAGTGACCGGTGAAAAATAATAAAAATCCAATTCTTGAACCAATGTATACATATATCATAAACTTAGTCTTCTGTGCACTATTTTATCATTTTCTCGCTTAAATTTCGTTAAATCGTCAAAAAATATTTCAATAGGTCAATGTTGTTGTGAAAATATGGTAGTTAATTAATGGTCGTGTTTTGAATCCGAAATTTAACGATTATCACCCGTTTGTAAACAATCATCAAAGAAGCATGGAAATTCGTATAAGGACGTGTATAATAGGTAAAAATAAGATATAGTTTATCTTAATGACGGAGCGATGTTTACGTTTGTTTTTTTCCATTCGCAAATTTTTTTGATTTGAAGTTTTATATGACTTTATAAAAAAAAGAAAGATAAATAAATAGAAAAATCGAATTCCCGATGTATATTGAGTGTATTTTTAAGTGTAAATTAAAAGTCCCTACGCTTATCATTGCCGGATAAGTAAGTTTGGTGGATTCCCGTTTTATTTTTATAGTGGTTTAATCGATAAAAAGTATTGCTAATAATATTGAATGGTGGTATTCATTAGTCATTAAATTTCTAAAAAGCTGTATATTAAAGATTATGTCTAAAGCTTAACTTTTTACCGAATCATGAGTTACGCAAAATATTCCTTAAGTCTCATATCAATTGTGATTACAACAAAAATAACTTAGAGTTAAAAAGGTCTACATTAGATACGTATTAATTTTACTAATTCCAATTAAAAAACGTTTTCCTCAAAGAATTCATCTGTGATCTTTATGCGATTGAAAAATGTCAAGTGCAATATGAGAATCAGTTGTTCGTGATCCCATACTGAAATAATTTTATTGCTATGGTCCTGACCGGAATAAGATTTACACATTGAATCATTTTAGCAGTAAGAGATAATTTAAAGAAATATCTTGGTATATGATCATATGAACTTTTAATATTTCTGCACAAGTTTACGTGTAATTGCGTTGTGGTCACTCATTTTAATCATCAGCCTTTGGTGTGTTAACTTGTGATTTTTATCAAACAATTTGTTTAAAATTTCCACCAACATACCTCCCTTAATGTTAGTTTTGGAAGTAGATATGTATATATGTTTATTTCTGACATATTCCCCCTCCTTTGCTATTCTGTGTCGTTTATTAAATTGGTATGATATTAGTTGATGTAATTTCGTTTTAATTATGTATAAATTATTTCATGGTAAATATGAACTTTTATGACAAATGTTTTATTTGCAAAATGTATTTTTTGCATTTTATGATTTTGAATAAATGACCCTTTTTCGTCAGTTTAGTTTTTATATTATATAGAAAATCAAGCTCAGACTCTGGATTGTGTATACCTAGTTTGTTTATGGTATCTAGCTGGCTGTCTTATTTTTTATTTCATTTTTTTGGCTTTTTCCTTAACTCGAAATTTCTGTGATTTTTATTTATTCTATTCAATTACATGGATCATCCGATATTGATAATATATAAGTTGGATATATTATAATCTAAATCGTGTAATTTATTTTTTATTTTTTCACATTTAATACGTAAACTTGAAAAAACAATATTTCTATATTGCATATGAAATAACTTCTGTATCATTACAAGAAGTTCAAACGCGTGATTTCCGAATATGGATATTGACTTGAGTCGGGCAAATGTTTTTGTCGCGTTAAACTAATACGTTTAACATACCTAAACAAAGGACAATGAGATGGACAAGACAATCATATAAAAACATAATCAATAGTTAATCATATGAATCAAAAGATTAGCAACAATTAAATACTCCCTGGCCATGCTCGTCCGAATTTAAAACATTTTTTTAACTAAATCCTTGGTTTAATAAATAAAACAAAGCTCTAGATATAGGACTGAAATAAAACTATGTATTATAATCATATACATTTTTATGACACAATAAACTGCAAACTGTCGTAGTTACTGTGAGCACTTTCGATGAAATGACACCCACAAATGTCTTTATATAATATAACGGAACCCCACCTTTTAAACCGCCAAAGTATTTCAGGTGCATATATTAATACCCATAAAATTGA
Organism: Mytilus edulis; assembly: GCF_963676685.1. NCBI lineage: Eukaryota > Metazoa > Mollusca > Bivalvia > Mytilida > Mytilidae > Mytilus > Mytilus edulis. The sequence continues at coordinate 47,473,859 of NC_092346.1, read as the reverse complement.
GAATGGAAATGGGGAATGTGTCAAAGAGACAACAACCCGATCAAATAAAAAACAACAGCAGAGAGTCACCAACAGGTCTTCAATGTAGCGATAAATGCCTGCACCCGGAGTCGTCCTTCAGCTGGCCCCTAAACAAATATATACTAGTCCAGTGATAATGAACGCCATACTAATTTTCAAATTGTACACAAGAAACTAAAATTAAAATAATAAAAGGCTAACAAAGGCCAGAGGCTCCTGACTTGGGACAGGCGCAAAAATGCGGCGGGGTTAAACATGTTTGTGAGATCTCAACCCTCCCCCTATACCTCTAACCAATGTAGAAAAGTAAACGCATAACAATACGCACATTAAAATTCAGTTCAAGAGAAGTCCGAGTCTGATGTCAGAAGATGTAACCTAAGAAAATAAACAAAATGACAATAATACATAAATAACAACAGACTACTAGCAGTTAACTGACATGCCATATTTATTTATAACCAAAACAAGAACTCGTTATACAACTACTCTCACTATTTTTTTAATCTAGTTTGTGTATCTAACGAGCATAAAATCGATTTTCATAGTAACGGACATGTTTCTATTTTTGATTAATAAAGGCAATTTTGCATATAGATGAGATAAAATACAGCAGTTTTTCGTCGGAAGTATTTTAGTTTAAATCTATACAAGAACCCAAACATGATAAAATCTGTCAATATGAGGAAACAACTCAATCATATTGGATTAATTAAAAATCTTCTGTTCCTGGGTTTTAGTTGTGGTAAAAGTTTTACTCTGTTTGTTTGTTATCGTAAAGATATATTGAAAAAAATGATCTAATTGTATTCACTAAGTATTTAAAAGGTTTAATCCACCATTGTCTACTTTAAAAAAATGTTTGTATTAAGTCAGGAATGTGACAGGTATTGTCCATTCGTTTAAAGTGTTCGAGCTTTTGATTTTACCATTTAATTAGGGATATTCCGTACTGAGTTTTCGTCGGAGTTCAGTATTTTTGTAATTTTTATTTTTTTTAAGGCAATGTCTACTGGATGACAGACAGCGGACGTGATATGTCGAGTATAGCTATAGATTAAATGGTCAAGTTAGAGCAAGTCAGCTAAATATAATTGACAAAATGATTTTTGTACATCACTTACATTTGTTTTTGGATGCAAATTGTTGATGTCTTGAGTAATATCAGGTTGTGTTGAAGATATTTCATTTACTAGTAAATTTGGCATTCCTTCACGTGTTTCACTAACGATGGATCCCTGTATTGTGTCGTAATCATCCTCATAAGGGGTTCCTTGTTCACTTCCACAACCAGACTGTAAATATTCATTTGAATCATCCGCTCTTTCACCAAAATGTGAGATCATATACATGTATCCAATACTTGATGTGTCATCAGAAGCACATATAGTTTGCTTTGTGCAGCTCATCTTTTTTTAATTTTGTAATTGAATGACTTTTCAACTGTAACAAACAAATGGTAGTGAATCACGGTGACAGTAGTTTTCCGTTTCGAAACTCATAACAATATACATATGAAAGTGTGAAGTTTAGCATTTAAAATAGTAAATGCAATAAAGGACCCGCCTTGTGATCTGATGACTATATACACCAGGTTTGAAATTTGACTCAGTAGACATTGAGAAAATTTCCATTATATAAAAAGTCATATTTCATTTTTCCCACATTATGAATCATAAAAAGGCGAATTCCATTTAAACTTTCCTGGTCGCTTCCCGGCAATACCATGCACGCTGAGGTCAGTATTTCACTATTACAACGATAAACTAGTACTAAAAATAAATTCAGAATGTTTTGTTATTGATCAAAACAAATGAGAGGATACGTTAAACATACATAAAACATTGCATTTAATATTATTTTCATGGATTATGTGTACGCTTTATCCCTAAATATCGTAGTAATCAATCTTGCACTGTTGGTTATTGTTCTAAACTACAAAAACTAAGTTTGCATTACAAACAGTAAGTTAAATTTAATTGTCAACAATTATGAATAAATATTGCAATACCGGCTAAAACTGCAAATTCCTCATATGAAGTTTGTTTCAACGGTTCTAACTACACTGTGTATATAGAAATGAAGATGTGGTATGATTGTCATTGAGACAACTCTCCACAAGAGACCAAATGACACAGAAATTAACAACTATAGGTCAGCGTATGCCTATTAGCCTAGTGACATTTGATAGTTACATAAATTATGGGTGTTTGCTATCGTACGCTTTGCAACGTATTGAAGAGACATTGGTCGTGGGTAGTAGTATCCCACGTTATAAATTACATCTACAAGTTTGACTTATTTTCTACATACATTTTAATTTATTTATATTTTAAAAGACTAAGTAAAGCACTTTTATTCCAAAATTATATCAGTCCAATGACTTTTCTGATGTTTTATAACCTTTATAATTGTAACATAGAAATCGAAATGGTTTAAGTAGAGGGACAACTTCCTGTTACTCTTTCAGAAAATTTGACTGCCACCACTTTTGCCCAATATCAAATCATTTACATTTGTTTGCTAATTTATTTTTACATTTCCAATGACCACTGCCATAGCTGAAAGCAGTTTCAGTGTCATGTGCCGGGTTATAAAATATGTGCGTTCTACCGATGACAACATAAATACTTTTGGGTTTTTGTATCCTCAATACTTTTGACTTGACATTGAAAGGTAATTGACTGTTTTGCAACCAAAACAAATTAGAGGCTTGTTTTTTTTAATTTAAAGTCACTGGTAAGAGAGGTTGACTCTTTTATTAATTTATAACCACGCACAAGGTTTTGAGTGACTAACGGGTTATATTTATAACGTGACATGTTTCTCGAACTATTATCCTATTGGCTTTTTATTTTATACAGAACAAGATAGCTTTTTATTTTATTCACAAACAAACATGACAAATTGTTGTATCATGAATATTGCGGTACGTCGAAGTTTTCTGAATACAGCCGCAGGAAAATGCGAGCCATCACCAGTCGTTCGTTTGTTTCAATTTGTTCTGGTCTTAGTCAATCTGATTTTTTTACCTCTCTGGCATCTCCTTGTTGTTACAGTTTCTTGCTTGGAGAAAGTTTACCTTTTTCACAAGTTCTTTACTTGTATCAAACAAAAATGCTTTTGACTCGACCTTAATATTCAATATTTTCAGTTTATATTGTAGTGTGTGAAACCCTTAAATCCATGGTGTCTTTAAAACGTGATACATATTGATCTTAATAAAGATATTGATTGATGATATGGTTGATGTTTAGCGCCATTTTCAGCATTATTGTTATTGATAATCAGATATTTTTTTATAATGTATTGATTCGTTTTATAAATATGAAATCCCATAAAGCATAGATACATTGTATGTGTATACATTACACTTGTTCATCATATTTGTCTCATGATAGTAACCTACGCAATACCGTATGTATTTTCCATCCTTGGTGTATTTTCTTTTCCTTTATTCTTAAACTTTCTTTGTCCTTTGCGTTTTGATAGCTTGAATTACCAGCTGTATACATCATACATCATGATAATTATGTAAATGTAAATGTAAACTCGATGCACACAATGGTTTTCCATCATTTAGGTCTTTCCCCTAGGCGAGGAAAGACCCTATTATTCTCCCATGTGATATTTATATATTGATAATATTTAGCAATAATTTATCGTTGAATTTGTGTCTTGTTTGGTATATAAGAGAGAGAGGCAAATTGTACCAAAGGGACTTTTAAAGTAATTAGTCCAAAACCAACTGACAACTGGCGAAAAAAAAGAAGACTTAAAGACAACCAACATTGCACAAAACATAATAACTGAGCAGCAGGAACACCACCAAAAACTTGGGATGGTCTGAAACTATATTTCTTAACTAGATTTTAATCTAACATTTATTATTAAATTGTCCTGTACCAAGTTAGAAATATGGCAGTTGTTATCAAAAAGTACGTTTTAATGTATGTGTGCGTTTGTTTTTGTCGCAGTTCAGTGTTTCTGTTGATCTGTTGTCCTTCTTTTACAGTTGATGTGTTCGTCTCGGTTTTCGTTTTTTGACACGGATTACTAGAAATTTTTCTTTTAATAGATTGATGACTATTGCACAACGGTATAATACTGTTTTATTGATATTTATTTCGTTTATTTCATGTTAAAAACAAGATGTGTGGTGTCCTTGTTAGTGGTGTAAAAGTAACATCATAAGAACAAGGTATAAAGATCAAAAGACTTAACTCATAAGTTGAATACAAATAGAAATACAGCTATCAAAAACACAGAGTGGACGTGGTCGGATATATGGATATCCCAACAACAAACAAAAAACCCCAAATAGTACAGATTTGAGATTACTCGCATTTACTTACAGCTAGTTTAAAGCCACTAACAAAACTAATAAAAAAAGTTCTGGCATCTAAGACTATAATTGTTTGTACTAATATTATTGAAAAATTAAGCAATGAATCTTTATAAAATATACCGCAAAAAACGCCGTTTTTTCATAAAATCCTTAAAGTTTGTTAACAATAAATTATTTCTAAAGATTTATTATACATGTTTATGTAAAGAAGATTTTAATAATGTTTTCTTTTTTTACCAAAAAAATGCTTGTATTTATCTGTTGAAAAAAGTGTCTATCCACAATATGTAATGATCAGTGTTGTTAAAAGGTATATATAGTAAAGTTATAAACAGTTTTGAATGTAGTATTACACGGCTGGTAATCTACAGTAGCAGAACAATCGGTTCTGCAATGAAAACCGAGAGAGGATTTCTCGATTATGCTTGAGTGTAGTCATTGTTACCGCTTCGCAAGGTATGTACATTTCTAAAATCGGTATTTTCTAATTCAATCGCAAACATATTGCATATTGAGGAATGCTATGTTTTGGTAAATGTTTTTTTCAGTTTGAGATGTTTCTGTTCCGTTTTTCTCTATACGAGACTAAATGTCGTTTCTGAAGGCTCACACGCTGTAAGAAGTTGATAGACGGTTACCATCCTGACCTTTACAGCAAGTTACATGTAAATGTAACTTCTTAACTTTCTCAGACAGTCGACGAACGTTTCAATTCATTGACTATGATAGTGTTTCCACGTTTGTTTTATTTGATAAACAAAAACGGCAACAGTTATATACCGTTGTTTTTCTGTTGCCATTTGGCAAAAGAAAGATGCAACAGTATTATACAGCTGTTTAAGTTGTAAATCTATTAAAAGTGGAAACAAATCCGGATTACATACATACACCAAGGGAAACCTATCAACTATAAGAGTAAACAATGGAACATCAGAAACACTGAGCTGCAACAAAATCAAAACACCAACAAACATCGAAACGGACTATATGATAACAACTGCCGTATATCTGACTTGTTACAAGACATTTTAAGGACAGATGGTGGGTTGAATCTGGTTTTATTGCTAGCCAAACCTATATGGAAATTTTCAAAACACCGCTTAGATAAAGTTATTATATAATAAGCACAAATAAATGCAAGAACACCCAGACCACAGTAGACCATAAATGAATAATAAAAGAGTATACTTCAACCTGTTAATTGCAGAAACAAAAGTGAACTTCCAATGATTTTTGTCAGTACACACGGACACAACAGACGAAGTAAAACCGTTAATATTGGTTCTTCAAAGATCTGTTAGTTTATAATTTTTAAATTTTTAGATTCAAGCCTCGCTGATCATATTGATGAGTCTTTTGTAGACGAAACATACGTTTGGCGTAAACAATTTTTATCCTGGTATGTATGATGAATTGTTTTTATATTTACCGTACGAAATATGTCTAAGCGATTTTGTGAGACATAAGAGTGCATGCTTTACAATATATTTCATTTTGCTTGCGCTTTGTCGAATGGTCGGTATTACCTGGATTTTAAGGACAAGATGAATCTTAAACGGTAACTATAAGATGTGATTAAAGTCCCGAGTGTTGACAATGTGTTGCTTGCCTTTTTTGATTCCTTTCCAAATTTATTTCTCCATGTTTTATGCCTCAAATTGCAGGTAAAAAAATGTCAAAAGATTTGAGTCCAGAATTTTAAAGTAAAGTTACTGTAGTGATTTGGTCTAGCTGAAAAAGGTTAAGAAATAGCACTTCGGAAGCTGTCAATAGATTTGAAAACGCCTTAACCATAAAATTGTCCATATTTTGAATAAGAGCCGATGAAGTTTTCTATAATTTTGATATAACTTATCCCAAAAGTAGTACAGGACACTGTAAAATATTGATTGAGAAAGTGCAGGTGGGATTTTTTTAAATATTCATTTACTGTTGAAAAGAAATGCACTACGAAATAGTTGTGGTCTCGGACCAACTAGAACAAAGGATTTTTTTCATCGTAAGCACGGTGAATGGTTATATAGTACGTTGATGAAGTTCTTTTGATTTAAAATTTTCTACCCAAGAATGGGATAAATCAAAAAGGCATAAAACAGTTTTGTCGATTATGAACCAGTGCTTGTAACTTTGTAACATTCATGCATGTGAGTTTTTACAAAATTGAAAACTACTTTCAAAAATACCTATTTAAAACTAAAGATACAAGTTTAGTTTATAATTTTAATAAAGTAAACATACTTGTTTTTGTTAGATATATTTCTATCTTTACCCATATGATGATTTAAGCCTTTTTTCAACTACTTTTGATGGTTATTATGATGTACTATACACAACTGTCTCAAGTTAGGGGCATGGTTGGGCGCCGGCTAACATAAATAACTCTGCTATATCCTATGCGTGTCTGTCTAAAATCAAAAACCTATGATTGAGTGGTTGTTGTTTGTTGCAGTTGATCATATGTTTTGTTTGTTTATTGTTTTGTACAGATCTTGTATTGTTATGTAGCACCACTGTCCCAGGGTTAGGGTAGAGTTAGGCGCCTACTAAAATGTTTAACTCTGCTGCGTTTTGTATGCGCCTGTTCCAAGTCAGCAGCCTGTAATTCAGTGGTTGTCGTTTGTTGCGGTGTTACTTATTTGTTTTTCATTCTTTATTTTGTACATAAATCAAATCATTAGTTTTCTAGCACCCGCAATGACCTGATTTATTATAAGAACACATGTCTCACACATTGAAACCTTTGTTGAAAATTTAAATTAAATGTTAGAAAATCATTTGGTGTATAATGATTTCTTGGCAATTATAGTATAGCTAATCGCCGTATTTGAATATCAAAAACAAGACAACGCGTGACCGAACGACGCATGGATTAAACGAGTGCGCAGCACGAGTTTAATCCACAGCGGCGTTCGGTCACAAGTTGTCTTATTTTTGATATTCAAATACGGCGATTAGTTATTCTTTTTATTACATTGGCATATGGCTTTTTTTTTATGAAATTAATGTAGAAAATTTAGGGAACTATATCTTTTTCCTACGCATTGACAATTTGTTTTGATCCGACGTTATCGACGTCTTGACAACGCCTATTGTTGTGTGACGTCAGAGAGTGAAATGACCACGTTTATTTCACATGTGAAATTATCGGTTTTTATCTAACTGGGAAATCAATGTAATTCATTGCAACCAATGTAACGTTCTTGACATTTTTTTTTTCTTAAAATGTCCTGTACGAAGTCAGAAAAATGGCCATTTTTATATTATAGTTCGTTTCTGTGTGTGTTAGTTTTTAGTGTTGTATTTCTGTTGTGTCGTAGTTCTCCTCTTATATTTGATGGGTTTCCCTCAGTTTTAGTTTGTAACACGGATTTGTTTTTAACTCAATCGATTTATGAATTTCAAACAGCGGTATACTACTGTTGCATTTTTATATATCACAAAAACTTGTGTAAAATATGTGAACAGAACGGAACAGTCTCCAGTTCTTTTTCTTTAAAAATTTATTATAAATGAATTTGACTTACTCAGAATGGCAATTTCCATCATTTGCTTATCTTGTTTTACAGTTTTATTTTTTTCTTTCTTTAGATACTATTGGATCATGGTAAAAACAACTAAGTGTGATCGGTTCAGTTTTATTGTCAAAAGTTATATATGTGTGTCAAACAAATGATAAGAAAGCAAAAATGAATACATGCACTGTATAAATCATCCGGATTTTGTCTGGTTGAAAGTTTACATCTATTAAATAAAAGTCCCCCCCCCCCCCCCACAAACTGTCTGTGTTTCCGCATGCCGCCGTTTAAGTGTTTACTGCTTCCTTGTCCCATATTTAAAGGTGTTTTCATAATATGTATAGACCGTAAAATGATCCTAGTAATTTATGAAACATATAACTTTATTGCAAAAACATGAAACCCAGGCGGGTTAAAATGCAAACATAGTACAGTTTACACAAGTGACAAGAACACAATACATGATAAATGTTTTAAATACGTGAAGTTGATATATAGGAGATAGCAATCTTATGTTCTCAACATTCATTCTATTTAAACACCATTAGTTATACTAAAAAAATAAAAATCTTATGATTTTGTAACGGATTAAAAAATTCAAAATGACTGGGCATAATTCTGTTATTTATTTAGAAAATATGAATACAAATAAGTCAGGAAACCCCCCGATTTTCTAAGTTACGACAATTAATTAATTTCAAACGCCTTTTAGTCTAAGTGCAGAGACACTGGAGTTCAGAATTAAATCTAAAGGACTACATATTTTAACGTTGTCATCAGTTGAAGGTAGATGTGTACTCAGGCGACTATTCGATTAAGGGGAAGCATCTACGTGTAGCTCTACATGTATCATTTCAAATGATAATATGTTTTTTGATTGCAAAACTATTGAAAGAATCCCATTTATATATATATATTTCATTCATATAGAACGTTACATTTTACAATACTTTCTTTGACTGTATTTAGAAATCGAAAATTTACGCATAGATGTTTGCTGTGTTGAAAAACTTACTAGCATCCGCATAACCAGTCATTAGGTGTTTTATTATATTGAACAACACAGTCATTAAATGTTTTGATATACCAAATTAACTAATTTTCTAAAAGTGTACATATATCATCTGAAAAAAAATGTCACATAACTTGAAATGCACAAGATGAACTATACGTTTTTTTTTTTTATAGTTCTTCTTGTATTTGTAAATATTTCATTAAACTACATAAGTGTCCTTACAAACAACGGTATATTGCTGGGTCTTCCAAGTGCTCCACGAAACCCCTTTCTAAATTATTAACATCCATTTTATCAGCAATCAAAGACGGGCTTCAAAGTTATTGTGAAACTGCCTATTCTAGAGGTGGCGTGAATCAGATGTGGATACTTAAAAATTCCAAAGATCTTTTAGAGTACATACAATCTAACTCTCTTTCATCTTGTAACAGTATTAAAACATTTGACTTTTCTACTCTTTACACAAGTATTCCACATTCCAAACTAAAAGACAAATTAAAAGAGTTGGTATTACTTTGCTTCATAAAAAAGAATGGCCAACGTAGATACAAGTATCTTGTCTTAGGGAGGGATAAATCATACTTTGTAAAGAACCATTCTGATTCAAACAAAAAATTCTCTGAAACCGATATTATCAAGATGCTTGATTTCTTGATTGACAACATATTTGTTACGTTCGGAGGACGTGTTTTTCAACAGACTGTCGGCATCCCAATGGGAACAAACTGTGCCCCTCTACTTGCTGACTTGTTTCTTTATTATTATGAGGCTGACTTCATGCAGGAACTTCTTAGGAAGAAAGATAAGAAGTTAGCAATATCCTTTAACTCTACTTTCCGCTATATAGATGACGTTCTTTCACTAAACAATTCAAAATTTGGTGACTATGTGGATCGCATCTATCCCATCGAATTGGAGATAAAGGATACTACAGATACAGTTAAGTCGGCTTCATATCTTGACTTACATCTAGAAATTGACAATGAGGGTCGGTTGAAGACAAAACTTTACGACAAAAGAGATGATTTCAGCTTTCCAATTGTGAACTTTCCATTTCTAAGTAGCAACATTCCAGCAGCACCTGCATACGGGGTATATATCTCCCAATTGATACGATATTCCCGTGCTTGCATTTCCTATCATGATTTTCTTGATAGAGGGTTACTGCTCACAAGGAAGCTATTAAACCAAGAGTTCCAAATGGTGAAGTTGAAATCATCCCTTCGTAAATTTTACGGACGCCATCACGAGTTGGTTGACCGTTATGGAATAACCGTTTCACAAATGATATCGGATATGTTCCTTACGTCGTAACTACAATCCCCTTCCCTTTCATGAATTTGACCTACCGAATTAGACTATTTACCGGATTTGTAATCACATAAGCAACACGACGGGTGCCGCATGTGGAGCAGGATCTGCTTACCCTTCCGGAGCACCTGAGATCACCCCTAGTTTTTGGTGGGGTTCGTGTTGTTTATTCTTTAGTTTTCTATGTTGTGTCATGTGTACTATTGTTTTTCTGTTTGTCTTTTTCATTTTTAGCCATGGCGTTGTCAGTTTGTTTTAGATTTACGAGTTTGACTGTCCCTTTGGTGTCTTTCGTCCCTCTTTTGCAATCAAGACTAGAAATACTTGTGTTAAATTTTCCATGCAAATGATAAATTTAAGCTAAAGTACACCAAACGCAAATTCACTTTTCGAATACGACGACCGAACCCATATTATGAATAAGGTACTATATTTTAGATCTTTAAAAAATGCGCGCGAAGATTTTCTCTCTTTTATAATTGCTTCTTGCAAGTGAAATTACAATCGACACAAATAGATTACACCGTTTACAATATTATAGTTTGACGTTGCCAAGCAAAATAGTCAATGACATCATTATTGTCCAAGTAAAAATAAGCATGAAAAAGTACGGGAAAGATGATTATGAAACTATTAACCGGGGTAATAGTCTTTGAAACTATTGACTGGCAAATAGTCTGTGGAATGAAATAGCACAACTATTTCATTATTTTTTATATAGAAAAAACATACTGAGGTAAATAATACTTATTGACCATTGAAACAAATCCGTTTAAAAAAAAAATGTTTTGCTTTTATGACGTCATTTGGCGAAATTATATTTTTTGACAAAATTTACAATGTTTTTAAAAACAGAAGTTCCAACTAATAATGCCAACCTCTCATTGAAAGGTTAAGGTAATGCTTGCCATCAATTCTTTTTTAAAAAGCATACAGCTACTTTGTTGAACAAAGTTCGGCCCCATAAGAAATCATTCAAATGTATACATTATCTATTGATTTACCATAGACAGTATGTGTAAAGTTAAATTAAAAAAAACCGATAACAATCTTAAAACTAATCCGAGAGGTTCAAAATTTACAGTTTGTTGTTTTCATATCGAAAGCATTGATTTGAAACGAAAATATTTTTTATTTTTTTGGCATTTTTTGAAATTTCATATATTTTTTGTTTTATATTTAATACTTTTTGATAAATTCTATTCGAAAGTCGTGTATCGTTTCTTTTGTTGACTAGTATATTTGAGATTGTGACACGCTGATGACTGCTGTATCCCTTATTTTGATAATTTTTCCTATTATGACTGTTTTATTCACGCATCGTTGTAAATGTAATGAAATGTAATGCGATTGTCATAAAAGTGAGAGGTTTAACGCTATAAAACAAGATTCAATCCACCATTTGCTACATTTGAAAATGACTGTACTTAGTCAGGAATATGACAGTTGTTATTCATTCGTTATTGATATGTTTTATCATTTGATTTTGCCATTTGATTAAGGACTTTCAGTTTTGAATTTTTTCTCGGAGTTCTGTATTTTTGAGATTTTTTTTATCCAACAAATGTCATGTGATATACTGTCAAATATGCATAAAAGTGTGAGTGTGGTACAAAATTTACAGCGGTAAGACATAGAAATCTATGCAAAGTCGATCTATGGAAACAGATATATAGTAATCCCCATATATAATGTGTACTGCTGCCATTTGGTTCAAACTAGCTTCAAGTTTCAATTCTGTTTGACTTATTTTAAATTTGTGAGAACTGTCATGCATTTATGAATGTTTAGTGTGACTATAAATTTTAAATTCTGTTTCTCGTTCTATGAAAATAAATGTCCGTTCTCAATTTAAACTTTATACCTTACAACAAGATTATTTTCTTTTTCCTGTGTACAATATCCTGTTTGGCAGCAATGCTTATTATTCAAGGTATTGGTTTACTTTATATTATTGTTAAACATTTTAAAGCTGTATACTACTGTTGCCTTTATTAATTCAACCCTTGATTTATTGATTTGTATTTACATTGTGTCATAGATCAAATTTATTTGTTTGTGACAACGCCACCTAAATTGAATTGGATTACGCAATATCATTTGCAAGGCATGTTTACGGCAGAAACACAAACTTCTTATCAAAGACATGACACACAGATTCATGTCATAAATGATTCCCATAAACTAGTTGACTGCAGTAAAAAAGCATGTAAAGCCCTATAGCTTGAACTGCATAACTTGACTGTGAAGCATTTGATTCAATTGTAAGAAAAATCATTAGCACCGTAACAGTATAGTATTAAAATGGCATATAAAAACATCAACATACGCATTTTTGAAGGATTGTTTTTGGTGTGTTACATATGAATATCGGACGCCTATTGTATTATTGGTATAAAAGTGACTTTTTGTTCTACGTATACTTAAGTGCGGGATGGTTCACTGAACCAAAATGAATAAACGTTTTGAGAATTTTCAACATGCCAAAACTAGAAACTGACATGCGTAAACTTTCGAAAAAGATTCTGGTAAATTTTTGAAAATCTTGAAAAGATTTGATAGAGTGGGGTCAGATAAAGATATCCAAATTACTATTGATCAATTATATGTCGAGTATTTTAAGTCATTAATAAGAGCGATGTTACAGATGATGATATTGATTATGAGGATTTAGCTAATAGTATAAAAAGTCAGGGTGTTATTGAAATTATAGATCAGGAAATCACAGAGGATGAAATGCTGTCAGCTGTTAAAAAAAATATGTTATGGTAAAGTCCCAGGGGACGATGAGATTATCAATGAATATATAAAAAGCACGGTGAATCAATTTTTGCCTATTTACATTAAGTTATTCAATTTAGGTTTTGATTCTTGAATCGTCCCAAATTCATGGCTTATTATGTTATTGGTATCATTAAGCCGTTTTTTAAAAACAAGGGGGATCCAAATAATTTGGATAATTACCGAGCTTTTTGTCTTACATCGAATTTAGGAAAATTGTTCACCTCTATACTTAATTTAAGACTTAGTATTCTGTCAGACGATATCGGGATTATAACTGATGCCTAGTGTGGTTTTCGTAAGGGGTATTCTGTCTAAGATAGTATGTTTATCATGCATGCTTTAATTTCACTATATTTGAGTTCAGAAAAGAAATTATTTTGCGCTTCTGTAGATTTTAGAAAAGCTTTCGACACAATGTGGAGGGTGGAACTATGGCAAAAAGTATTAAATATAACATTAGTTGGACAATATTTAACGTTATATTGAGCACGTGTACAGATATTAAGTCTTGTGTGAAAAATGGGGAACTAAAAACAGATTTGTCCCGTGTGAGGTAGGTGTAAGACAGGGAGAACAAATGTCAACCTATCTCTCTGCCTTATACTCTAATGACTTGGAGGAATATCTGGATGAAAACTCTGTGGATGGTCTAAAATTTATGAATGTAAAATTAACAGAGACTCTTGCTTTGTATATACAGTTATTTATTCTTCCGTACGCCGATAACACAATTAGTTTTGCGGAGTCGGCATAAAGCTCTGGGTGTGTTTGAGCAATATTGTTTTGAGTGGAAACTCACTGTTAAGGTTCATCATAAGGAATTGAAAAATATGGCCGTGTTTACACCTCCAAAATTACTATGAGTACAGACAAACTGGTACATCCAGGAAAGTTTTAAGGCATGGCAGGAACTAGATATATAAAAGTTTTATGAAGTCTACGTTTCAGAAAATTAAAAACTTACCTGGATTTTGATGTTCATTTTTTTCCAGTCTGCAGAAGATAGCAAAATAAACAAACACCCGAGTTTCATTTGATACGGTCCACTCAGTTACACAGTTTAAACCTGTTAAATAACCTATTGTTTACAGGTGTCTATTGTCCATCTATTGTCCATTTAAATCAATACTATTCACAACATTGATTATATGAGGGGAGCTTCTCAATCGTTTTCACTACTTAGTTAATTTTTGCACCTTCTGCAGGAACGAAAAAAAATGGATAGCAAAATCTAGAAAAGTTTATAATTTTCTGAAACATAAAATGCATTTAAAATTTATATATCTAGTTCCTGCCATCCCTTAAAACTGTTGCAGGTGTATAGGTTAGTCTGTACTCAGAGTAAAATTTGGGGTGTAAATACGGCCATTTTAGCCAAAAGGTTATGATGAACCTTAATGTATCAAACAAAAGACTGTAATTTGTTCAAAGAGAAAGTTTAATAGGAATGTTACTTTTAAACTATGCATATAACTGAAATTAAAGATTCATGTGTTTATCTTGGTCTGCTGTTTAATTACAACGGAATTTCTTTAAAGTTCGAAAACAATTGGTAGACAAAGCTCAAAAAGCACTTGATGCTCTTTACAATAAGAGACAAAATATCTCACTTCCCATTGATTTACAGTTAAAATTATTTGATGCATTGGTGGTTCCTATTTTGACATATTCCTCGGAAATATGGGGGTTTGAAAATAAAAATGAGACTTAAAAATGACATCTACAGTAAGCGAAACGCCTAATTTTGTAATGTATGGGGAACTTGGATGATTTCCACCTGAACTACAGAGCAAGTTAAACATGGTATGTTTTTGGCACAAGCTAGCAACAAATGATAAAATTTTAGTCTATCCTGTAAGCTGTATCAGCTACTTTGGTACATGCATAAGCATGAAGGTTATAATTGCAAATGGTTTCACTATGTAAAATCTGTGTTTAATGACTGTGGCTTTAGTGAACTATATAATATTCATTTAATATTTAATTATATTAAAATTAATGTAAGGCAGCGTCTCCAGGACAAGTTTATTCAAAAATAGTTCTCTGATATAAACAACTCAGCAAAAAAAGGGGGGATGTTATTAACACTTTAAAGAAAACTTTTGTTAAGAACCATATCTGTTAAAATTAAGACGGGTCAAAGAGTTAATATATGTAAATTAAGGGTATGTAATACGAGAAAATTTGTCTACTTTGTAAAGCTGGTCTTGAGGATGTATAGCGCTTTATATGTAAAAGTACCAATTGTGAAGTTAGGGATTCAAGGGGGAAGTTCATACCTCCATATTATTTAAAATATCCAAATGTAAAAAAAGTACTAGCCATGCTTAGATATTGTAATATTAATGTGCTGTCTAAGCTGTCAATTTTTATTCAAAAGGTAGAAAAGATGCTTGTCTTATTTAAAACTGTAATAAACAAAGACTTATTTTTGAAGATATATAATTCAGCAATGTATACTGTTTGTATTAAGAACTATGTTGTAATTGATATTGTGTATAATATGCTCCTGTTATGCAGTCTTCTTTGGCTGAGTTCTCTTTAATAAATTAAACTAAGTAAGATGGAGGTCCTAGTTTTATAAAATACTTGCCATCGAAACAAACCTTTAAAATTCAACATCACTACCCAAGAAATAAATCAATCACATGTCGAATATCATTGTTACGTCTTTGTGAATATATGGTGCATGAACAACAACACCAATCAGAGGTCCAAATCACTAACTCAGAACATTTTGATGACATGAAAACCAAGGATGTCGTGCATCTGGTCCATTTGAAAACAAATGCTCATTATTCGAACGTTAATTATCTCTTTGAAGTTATCATATTAGAAATTTTTCTGATAAAAAAACCCAAATATACAAGGCTTTTAACCTCATACACCCTTAATATTTTTATTAAATCTATGAGTAATTAGGACCAGGATGGCTTTGCATCAAAAGGAAATAAAACTTAGATTTACAAACGATTTTAATATTTTATTGACTGTAAGTATATACATAATAGACAATGACATTTCAACGTTTTTATTATACAAAATACAAAATTCAATCATAAGTGAAACGCTATGAATACAACCCATTTGTCTTTTTGAAGAGATTTCCTGTATATTACACGTCCAATATTTTAACTTAAGTACTACTGATAATGAAATTTGTAATTTACAAACCTAATTATGTGTATAAGATGAGACATAGAAAATGGTTTGCCTGCTTCAAGCACAATTGACATTTTGAAAGAAAAAATAACAACGTATAAAAAATTAATAATGAAAATGACAAAATCGGACAAATTATTTTATATTGTGTGAGCATGAACAACAATTAACTATTTTCTAAAACAAAAGTTGAATAAAATACACAGAAATACAAATGGAATAACTAATATGATCTTGATTAATTCATGTAGCTAAGCAGCGATTTATTACATCTTTGTGTAAATACTTTTATGCTATTTTATGTACTATATTAGGCGCAACATTTTATTGAACAATTAAGGACACGAATCAACATTTCCGCAATTGTCACATACTTCTATTTGTGGATTAAAACACTCTTGTTCTGTATTACACTTTTTCCCATAAACTAAATTTCCATTGCAGTTCACAAATCTGTTACAATCTGTAGGATGCTTGTAGTTACGAGTACCATTGTAGTTGATGTTGCAGAAATCATCTAAAATTGAAATGAGAAAGAATATTTCAGTCTTTATATTCAGGCATCAGAACAAAATCGTACAGAGCAAACAAAACATGATACTTTTAATAATTACAAGATTATTATCCAAAAACAGGTAATGCAGGTAGCAGTTTTATTCAAAAGCACAATGTACTGATGTTTACCGGCAAAATGCATATTTGCAAACTGTTCCTCGTTTATTTTAATTTAAGTGAGTTTAAGAATATATGCAAAATACTTGCTCAATTTAGTCTAGAATAAGAATGTGTCCCAAGTACACGGATGCCCAATACGCACTTTCATCTTCTATATTCAGTGGTCCGTTTAAATCTCTAATTTTGTAGTTAAATTAGAAAGAGCATATCATAGGGAATATGTTTACTAAGTTTCAGGTTGACTGGACTTCAACTCCATCAAAAACTACCTCGACAAATAACTTTAACCTGAAGCCGGACAGACGGATGAACGAACGAACGGACGGACTAACGAACGGACCAGAAAACATAATGCCCATAAATGAGGCATAATAATACCCATAAATGAGGCATAAAAACCTAACTCATTCGTTTCATTGAAAACTATGACATGAATAATGATAATTGTGTTATGTTTTAGCAAAATATTAAGGGCATACAATACGGTTTTGATTCCTTTTGTAATTTTGATGAAGATTTCAATATAGACTATTTTCTAGCTGATTACATGAAATGTGCTAATAATAAATATACCTCCATGTGCAATTTTTTTTAGTAAAACTAGGTTGAAATTTTAGATGTTTTGTCAAAATTAGGATTTATGGACGTATTTTTCCTTTCGACAGAAATACATAATTTTTGTTTTGTTTTAAAAGACAAACACAAGATTTGTTTTGTAATTACACTATATGTAAATTCTGTTTTATACGAATATCCTTTAAATGTGTGCATTTTTTTTCAAACAATTCATATTTATCAAATGTTCATGAATGTAGAAAAAAAAATTGCACTATTTATGTTTTCATGAAAATTGCCACACATAATCTTCTTACGTAATCAAACCAGATGGTGTTTTAAAAAAAGAGGAATTCATGTACTTTGTTAAGTAAAATTAGTTTGAATGATAAAAATCAGTAGAAAACTGAATCTTCTTCAGATAAGTCAATGTTTGATGTCG
Organism: Mytilus edulis; assembly: GCF_963676685.1. Classification (NCBI taxonomy): domain Eukaryota; kingdom Metazoa; phylum Mollusca; class Bivalvia; order Mytilida; family Mytilidae; genus Mytilus; species Mytilus edulis. Next base: position 47,456,031 of record NC_092346.1, on the reverse strand, counting down.
AGAAAATAACAATTTACGTTAGCAACGTAATTACCTCCCCTGTAACTTATCGTATGCCTTTAACGATTTAAAACAACGGTTCTTATTCCAGACGATTTACAAATCTTTGAACAGGCTCATGTTGCCCAATCGTTTTTTTTTATGATTTAGTCCTTTGTTTGTAGTGAATCGTGTTTTGACATGGCAGTGTTTCCTTGGGTTTTGAATATCCCCTTTGTATATTCTAGACTATTTGATGATAAATATGAAGTTTTTAAATGCATGTAAAAACCGTATTCCAACGATATACTATTATCAGAACTCAAAACGTTGTATACGATCAATGTATAACTTTTGATCCCTTGTTTTTTTTTTCTCAATTTAAAATAACATGTGTGGTTTGTACCGACCATATGTGTTGAACCAATTCAAAGTATATATCTTATTTGTTTTTATTTGACTGGGTAAATTGTTGTCCGTGCATTTAATCATAAACCGTTCAACCAAATCTTTTAAATCTTTAATATGTTGTTACTAATGTCAAAATGGAGGTCAAGTTAAATAATTACAATTGACTTTTACCGTTCAGGAATTATGGTCCTTGAAAGATTGAAAAATGGCGTTTCCAGTTGTGTCCGTGTATTTACGCACGAAGCGTTCAATCAAAGCTTTTAAAATTCAAATTCATGTATGTTGTTACTGATGAAAAAAATAGGTCAAGTTCAATAATTGCGATTTTCACTTTTTCTGTTCAGGAGTTATGGTTTTTAAAATAATGATAAATTGTGTTACCAGTCATGTTGTTGCATTTACTCATGAGCCATTCAACCAAAGCTTTTCAAATTTTAATATGTTGTTACTGATGACAAAATGGAGGTCAAGTCAGATATTGAAATTTTCACTTTCACCATTCATCAGTTATGTTTCTTGTGATATTAAAAAATGCCAGGACACGAATAGATATGAATAAATTCGGTTTGCTGTCGTTTTGACAGCATCTTGTCTTTTCTTGTTTTAATGTAAATCAAGATGGTTTCTTTTCTTCACGGATGAGGGCTTTACTTTACTTAATTAGTTTTTTTTATTATTGTTGAAGGCTTTACAATAAATTATAAATTCTAGCTACTTATGTCTATAGCAGTGGTATTTGAAGTTGAATTTAGTGGATTTGAGAAATGGTTTTGTTTCTTATTTTTATTTTAAATTTTCCATTCATTTTCATAATTTCTATAATCATGTGAAATGTCGAAAATCAAAATTTTAAAATTGTTACTCTGTGTTTAAAAAAATGAAATAAAAGTCCAATACTTCATTAAAATATTACAATGCTTCAAGACCAGCATGACATCCCAAACATGTCATAAAACAGTCCGGCAGTTTTTTCTATGACAACTGTATATTAACTCCATTGTTTTTGTTATTCAGTTCATACTCAAATATAGATATTACTCACAAGGAATAAGGAATAACTGTTCAGGAATGGAATGAATTGCAGGATCAGTTGGAAACTGCCCATTTATGACACTACATCTGATTGATGCGTTGTTCATTGCAGCTGTAAAATTTACCCAGAAATGTAAGGTTCTTGTTATCATACAGTTTGTAGTTGTGTCTTTCGGAGTGACCATGTACTCAGGAATAAGTGTTTGAAATTTGTCGGCGCCTTTGAAAAGTATTTCAACCGTTAGTTCACCAGCTTCCTTTCCAACACTTGCATTACATGAATGAAGCCTATCATATCTTATTGTGGTTAAACCTTCGATTTGATCAGGATCAAGTTGCAGGATCGGGGTTCCATTCGGTTTTGCTAAAGTAAAATAGGAATAAAAGCTGAACAATTTTTAATAACCATATAAAAATATTCCAAATCTATTTATACACAAAATTAAGCGCATATACAAACGATTGCTTTTTTGAACGATATATAATCGATTATGACATGAACAAGCCGTATTTTATGATGTTAACTTTTCGTTTACGTTTAGTATTAAAATATGAAGTTGTAGTCTGTTTGAAAATGAAAACAATTTATCACCAAAAACAAAATGACGCAGAATTTAGTTTACATGTAATACAAAATGAATAGCTTTCATTTTTGATATAAAAATTACACGAGTAATGTGCAAAGGAAACAGTTTAGTTGAAAAGAAAGAATACAATACCATTAACATAATATAGCAAGTATTAAACAATGAATTGCTTACTTAATATTGTGATACGTCCTGATGATGATTGTGTCACCTCACCCTCCACATTAAGTACCACATTGAATGTTCCATCATTTGAACATGAAGCATTTTGAACAGTAATTGTAAGATCTTTTAACTCAAAACTTATATTGACGTTATTCTGTGCATCATTCAAATACATGATTTGTCTATTTTCTTGAATATCAGCAATAGGAATATCCTCTGATGATCCTGACATTTGGAATGTTATATTTATAGAAGAAAATATCGTTTTGTTCACTGAACAGAAAATTTTTACTGGTCCAGCAAATATAAGAGACGAAGTATCAGTGCATGCTATATCTACAAAATGAAATATTGTTTTATTTTAAGTTTTGAATAGTTAAGCAACTATTTGAGTATTGTTTAATTAAACACTATAATAGCTATCGTACCATTTGTTTGATACAAACTTCATACCAAAATCATTTATAAAGGCTTGGCAACAATGACATCTTAGCACTAAAACATTTCAATAAAATTGAGAATGGAAATGGGGAATGTGTCAAAGAGACAACAACCCGACCATAGAAAAAAACAACACCAGAAGGTCCCCAACAGGTCTTCAATGTAGCGAGACATTCCCGCACCCGGAGGCGTCCTTCAGCTGGCCCCTAAACAAATATATACTAGTTCAGTGATAATGAACGCCATACTAATGTCCGAATTGTACACAAGAAACTAAAATTAAAAAAGTACAAGACTAACAAAGGCCAGACATGAGTTATCTTTTTAAATGATATTGCAATATAAATGTTTATCGCTATTTTGTGCATTTTTCCTTTGATCCGTACCAGGCTCAATCGAGAAAACCAATCTTGTTGAGATAATCAACGATTATCTATATATATAGTAAATATATAAAATTATGACAAGAGGCATTAAATTGAATTGACGAGTAGGATATGGCCATTTATATCGAACTGTATTATTATTTTACTTTAAATAATTGATTTTCGTCGAATGACCTAGGTGAAAATTTCGATGACATAGACTGTAAAATTATTTGCCATCCCTATCGAGGGTTGACTCCTGATTTTTTGTTATTACAATTGCAATATTTGTTACAGTCATAACATCTTTCATTCGATCTGGACATGTACAATCTTACCTTTTGAAGGTAATGGAGTTGTTGTAGGAGGCGTTGTTGTTGTACAGAAATCTGAAAAGACAATTATTGCATAATAAGATGTAATTACATTTGTATTAAGTAATGTTACAGCAATATGACCGACTCACCACTGCTTTGTTATAATTTTTAGCTTTTCGGTTAGGAAATTTCAAAAAGATACCAGCTGGTTTTGCAAATTTACTTAAGTTACAGAAACAATCTTAGTGAAATTGACTTGTTCGTTCAGTTTATTTTGCCTGCTACTAAATTGTTACGTTGTTTTATGATTGATAAAAACTTTACTTCTGCCACTTACTTTCTATAATTGATGACTGCTATACTACATATATGTATCCCCTCTCCCCAAAATATCCCAACATAACAAAACAAATAATTTTTAAAAGTAAATCGTTATTGAAACAGCATACGTTTTACAATAATGTTATGGAAATGATTAAAAGAAAATTGTTTGATTGAAATATTTCTGTTTGCTAGTGCTGAAATTTTGGATAAAATATTTTTATAATATTCAACAGCTTTATGAAACACCACTGTCTGAAACACTCAAAATAAACTTATTTCAATGTAACATTTTTGTGAACACATTTCTTCAAGGTTTACGATAGGATGTATATTTCTTTTGTTATTCTATGTTGCATACTTTTTTAAGTACTTAGTATTATATAATTGCCTTTAATAGTTCGTCTTAAAAAAACCTGTTATATATATTTAAATTATCAATGTTTAATTTTGTGATCATGATCATGTCTTAAGATAGATTGTGTATAGATTAAATTGAGAGATTTGTCGACAACTTTCAAAATGTAGCTGATATCATACTTATGAATTCTCTCTGATGTTAACCTGTCGACTCTGCTGCTCCTGATACCATTATAATGTAACTCATATGTTTCCTCAATAAATGTACAACGCAATGTAAAGTAAAAAAATGTGTTTTGTTTGTATATTATATACTTTTGTTTAACTTTGTTGATTCTAAAATAGAATTGGTATATACTGAAGATTTAGACCGGTTTTAATTGCAACTTCAAAATCCAAGCTGAGGAAAGACACTCCAGGTACATTACGGCTAATCTATACTATTAAACGAGAAGACCTCATTTTGCGTGTCGCTTCTCTTCCTTCCACAATAAATCAATCATCATGCCTCTGTGTCCTATAGGTAACATGCATAGTCGCATTTGTCATTCATTCTTATGATTATTCAGATTGAGTTATTTTTGGAGAAAAACGACAAAAAAGGAGTCCGGATATGATTCCGTCCTCAGACTGACTTTTTGTCATAGATAAGACTTCCGTTTTGAAACATGCACAAATACAACCAATCGCATGCTATATAACAAAAATGAAAAATAGATAAGCCAATCAGAGCGTTCTCAATATCGTAGTGTTTAGATCGCAAGAACCACAACTATATACTCCTTAGAGAGGACAATGATTTTTTGCGTTTATCTACATGTAAACTACGATTATACTACTTTAATATATAGAGACTCTCTGTATTCTGTCTACTGTTTTTTTTTAATGTTAACTATTTAAGGGGTCATACCAGTTTCTTTTAAAACAAGTAAAACATGTGACAGAAGTAAAACTAATCGTAGAGCGTTCTCCATATCATGGTGTTTATATCGCAAAAAACAGCTATTATACATCCTTAGAGAGGACAATATTTTTCGGGTTTATCTACATGTAAACTGCGATTATACTACTTTTATATATAGAGACTCTCTGTATTATGTCAGACCATTTCTATGTTAGTATAGAAAGTCCCTGATTCTGTTTACTGTTTTCTTTGAAATGTTTACTATTTAAGGGGTCATACCACTTGCATATATATTAAAATAAGTAAAACATGCTCAACTTCACCTAAAACTACCTCGACCAAAAACTTTTACCCGAAGTGGGACAGACGAACGAGACGGACGGACGACGGAACGCACGGATGCACAGACTAGAAAACCTAGTGCCCATAATTGAGGCATAAAAATTTATTGTTAAAAGGGAAAATAGTGATTTGGCAAAAATGAAAGTAAGGTAGAGATTAGAGGGAGTCAGGACCTTCTTCGGGGCGTCGGGATCGGGCGTTTTTAAGCTCGGGATTAGGGGATTGATCCTTACGGGATCCGGGAATATATTTTTCGATTTCAGGATATGAATTTCTTTAAATTCTGCATCTCGGGATTTCATGGTTTTAAGCAAGGAGTATGGGATTTCGGGATTAGGACCCCTCCGATCGACAACCCCTCAAATAAGCCTTAGTCGGTATTAGTAATTTTTTCATGATTCAAATCCTACCATTGGCATGTTAATAAGGCTCTCAAAAAAAAAATTGATGGATTGTCATAGAAGCATATTTTTTAGACTAATAATGGTCTATATATAAGCATTTACATTTATTTCATGTTTGGAACGGTGCAAATTTTTAATTTGATTTGACTTTTACCAAAAGAAGCAATGTAGCAAAGGAGAAGAATATTTGTGGTCGTAGGCCAGAAACACGAATATAATTGAATTTAACAGAAAGGAAACAAATATCGGACTTTCGAAAAAGGAGATACCTTTTATGTAATTCTCCATACATAATATCTTTAACAAAAAATCATCCTACAACAGTTCACAAGCTTTATATGCTCGCGATTTCGTGGGTATGTTCTAGTGAATTATAAACGGAAAATGTGTTTATTGTCTTCCCATCTCCTTAAGGTAGCACAATACAAAGATGTTTTACTTCCAATCACTAACCTTTAAAATGCTGTAACTTTCGTATGAATGCATTGAAAATAATAAAAGAGGTATATATAGACAGATAAAAGATCAATCTTCTAAATGGTTGCAATATTTTGATTATGCAATAATTATGTAATTAATTATTATGTAATTAGTGGCAAAATCTGGGTAAGTTCACTTGAATGAATTTAGCTGTATTATTTCTTAAACTATACAGAAAATTTTAACGAAATCTTAATCAACACATCATGGGCTTCAAAAGAATGTCTCAAATTGTCCTTATGGTATTCCATTCTCTCACAAATCTCTAATAAGCGTTAACATCCTAACCACATAAAAGAGGATAATGTTTGACATGTTTACGTTGAGTCGTTTGTTTTCTCCTATTTTTGAGTTTGAATTCACATTACTATAAGACGTGTCACGGTACTTTTCTATCCCAAATTCATGTAATTGGTTTTGATGTTATCTTGGTTATTCTCATCGGATGTTGTCTAATGCTTAGTCCGTTGCTGTGTGTGTTACATTTTAATGTTGTTTTAGTTGTTCTCCTCTAATATTTAATTCGTTTTCCTCAGTTTTAGTTTGTTACCCCGATTTTGTTTTTTGTCCATAGATTTATGAGTTTTGAACAGCGGTATACTACTGCTGCTTTTATTTGATTAGGTGTAAAATTTGTTCTGTACATTCTATCTAAAATCTGAGACATTATTTTGTAGATAATGGTCATAGGAACAACATATAATAAAATCAACCCTCTAGGGATACCTATGCTGAAGCTAATAACATTTGAAAGTGGAAATTTGGTGAAAAATATTTTAGACACAATTAACATTGCAATTGGTTACATAATTGCATGATACTAACAAAGCATTGATTTGAAAGAGTTATCTGTCAGCTATCCAAAACTACCACTTTTATAAATTTTCAAACATTATTAAGAAAGTTACAGCATTTTAAAACTTAGGAGTTGTAGTTATAAAATCTTTGTATTGTGCTACCTTAAATGATATATTTCGTTTGGAAGACCAGGGGAAGGTTTCAAAGATGACAATATTAACTTTTTTGTCTTATAATTAATTTAATACCTTGCGCTTGCTGAAAGAAAAATATCAAGTAATCAATTCGACGGGAAATGATCAATATGTATGTTTACCTTATGTCAATTCAAATATGTGTTTTTGAAACATTGACATTGCAATGCATCCTGAGTGTTTATCATTATTTTCTCTATAACAGAACATAGTTGTATCTCTGTATTATTTATTTTGACTTGATATATATGATTTAAGACTTTAAAAATGTTTGCGTTATTATGCTCAAAACGTATAAAAGATGTCTAATTAAATTTTTGACAAAAGCAAAGATCTTACTTATCAGCATGATTAATTATTTCACAAAATGTGTTGAATCTTCAGAACATAAAACAGTTAGTTATAATTTATCTTGATACATATGAAATTGAGAATGGAAATGGGAATGTGTCAAAGAGACAACAACCCGACCATAGAGCATACAACAGCAGAAGGTCACCAACAGGTCTTCAATGAAACGAGAAATTCCCACACCCGGAGTCGTCCTTAAGCTGGCCCCTAAACAAATATATACTAGTTCAGTGATAATGAACGCCATACTAAACTCCAAATTGTAAACAAGATTGATTGTTGGTTTCTTAACGTCCAGTGGCAAATATTTCATGCATATTCAGGACGAGAACAAGTTAACAATAAACACAATAAGTAGGTTGTTATAATAGAGGATGATGGTCGAGGAAATTTGGAGTGCCACTAGAAAATGAAGGTATATTGGATAGAGACAAAAATTTTGCCTTGCAACAGGCCACCTACGGACCCCTCAGAGAGTTGTTGCAAGGGTTCTTAACGTGCAAAGAGCGTGGAAATCTCTTTACACGAGGCATCGGATTTAACGTTCCCTTTCTGACCGGACGTGACTGTAAACTTGATACATCCCGCACAGCCAAACGGACGCCCCACTTCGGCAAGCGTTTTACTGCCAGTCGGGAGAAGACCAAGTGACCATATTTCTATACCCCAGTCACCCTTGGGGTGTCCAAATTGTAAACAAGAAACTAAAAGTTAAAATAAAACAAGACTAACTAAGGCCAGAGGCTCCTGACTTGGGACAGGCGCAAAAATGCGGCGGGGTTAAACATGTTTGTTAGGTCTCAACCCTCCCCCTATACCTCTAGCCAATGCAGAAAAGTAAACGCATTACAATACGCACATTAAAATTCAGTTCAAGAGAAGTCCGAGTTTGATGTCAGAAGATGTAACCAAAGAAAATAAACAAAATGACAATAATACATAAATAACATCAGACTACTAGCAGTTAACTTACATGCCAGCTCCAGACTTCAATTAAACTGATTGAAAAATTATGTCTTCATCATATGAATATCAGGCACAATCCTCCCTGTGAGGGGTTTAGTATCATACCATCATAACATGTATGAGAAGAACATAACCTGTGTCATGCCAACAACTGGTTTATTAATAATAAATGTGTTTAGTTCCGATGTACATTTTTATGAGAATGGAGTTTAATAAAATGTTTGTATCCGTGCATTTTACGGAACAGAGGGATGTTTTAATTACAGTCATTTAGGAAACATTCAATCCGTTCTATTATAATATTAACGAGTCCATGTGTTTGCACCAGATGCGAGTTTTGACAATGAATGAAAAAAAAGGTATATTACTAAAAATTGTTGTTAAAACGGGTGTTGGTCAATCTTATTTATCTGATCGACACTCTTTTTAAGGAAGTTCGCTACTAAGTTTCAAAATAAATAGCTTTTCATAAAACTATTATATATTGATAAGGGATTAATTCAGGAATAATAAAGCAAACAAATATATAGAGGTCAATGTGCTTGTTTCCGAGATATTAACCATTGAAATTATGTTGGGAAAATATTCTCTCTTGATTTTTCATACATGTAGCTTCATCATTGAAAAATAAAGTTCTCAAAAACTATTAAAACATAAATAAGACTTTATAAGACTTTTACAAATGGCCTATTATTATGCATGCGAAAAATTTATTAAAGAAAAATGGGGATCAATGGGCAGTTTTGTAAGGCATTCAAATTAATAAACCAGAGGATTCCGATAATCTGACAAAAATCCAAATCACGACATGCGAAAATCCTTAAGGGACATCTTTTGACAACTGAATTGATTATTTTTTTTTGGTGATTTATTACTAGTTTATTATCAATAGTTGGTAATCTCATTTTTATTCCAAACTCTTTTTTTCTTAGAATAAAATGAATTGGATGAATTTCACTCCATTTGACATACCAATAGGAACTTCTTGTTGACATACTTCAGCTGAACAATTACTAGAACATTCTCCGGTAATGCTGTCACGGCACTCTCCATTTGAACAAGCAATTCCTCTTGGGAACATTATGCCTTTGTCTTCTAAGCATAACACTTTTGAGTCACATCTACCTGGATGCCCGCGATAAGATCCTGATGACCCACATGCACAAATATCTCCTAAAATTTGAAATGAAGTTCCTTACAGGCAATTAAAACTTTTATTGTTTGCTATATATTTAGTGACTAATTTTACCTTTGAATTCAAGATATATGACAAATGCCATGATTTCTGTTTTACTAGTTGTCAACTTTCAAGTTTTGAGTAGTACAGATCAAACTTTACCTTATGTTACGTCTTGTTTTCTTTAAAAGTGTATTGTTGGATGTTTTTCCTTCAAATTCACATAAAGAAGCCAAATAAAATTGAGAATGGACATAGGGAATGCGCCAAAGAGACAACAACCCGACCATAGAAAAAAAACCAAATATATTCATGTATTGTATCTAAAATTACATATTTCAAGAGCAGAATCTAGCATTACATGTAATAAGTGTTCAATTGAAGGATATTTCATCGAAACAAGTCATCTTCAATGAAATTTCCGAACACACATTTTTCAAAAGGTAATTTATAGGCACTTATTTTCAAATTCTTTAAATTTGGTAAAGTCTCACTTTTTTAAGACATTCTTAAATTTGAATTGAAAAAAGGGATGAGTTGTTTACCGTTGTGTAAATGGCATACATCGCTTAAAAGAAAACAAACCCGTTTCAAAAACAAAAACCCAAGGAAACATATTAACTATAACATTATAATAACGGAACAAATACTAAGTAATTGTCAGTACTTTATATTTGTATTAGATGCATGCTTATTAAAAATAATTTGTATATCATCAAATAATGTGTCACTTTATTTAGAGTTGACTATTCCCCCCAAAAAAAAATCTATGAAAACCTTGCTCTTTGTTATATCAACTACTCAAATGTATGCATTCTCATTCTCATTTAAAACTTTGCTTCTGTCCAGTATCTTTTTTCCTTCAAATCTGCCCATCTATAAATAGATTTACCTTAAAATATTATTTTAACACTTACTTGGAATAAGGAACAAAGACGCTTCGGCAAAAGTTTTATTATCAAGCACTTCTAACGGTCTACATCGTATTTTGGCTTCATCCATGTCAGCTGTGAACAATAATCCAAATGTGATTTCTTGTCTACTCTGACAAGAAGCTATACTTGTATTTCTTTTAAAATCTTTGACTTTGGCATCTTGAATTTCATGATATACTGTTGTATTGATATATAAAATTTCTAATATTAGGTCCATTGCTGGATATCCCACAATCCCTGTGCATGAATGAGCACCAGTGTCCCTGTAAAATCCTAAATCAACAACCTGATCTTCGCTCAAAGTAAGAACTGGTGAACCTGGAGTATCTGAAAATAGATCTCAAAATTAAGTAATAATTATTTCATGCCATGCTACATGCTAATTTAAAAAAAAAAGAGAACGTAAGGTCCAAATTTCTATCAAGTTAGCAAAATTTGAAGCAGGAATGCAGATATTTAATGTGCATTTTCATCTAAAAGAACCAAATTATAAGAATATGACTTAAACATATTAATAGTTTTACAAGTGTAGATTATTGGTGTTTGTTTTTAAATGTCATTTAATTGGCACTTTAAGGGGAGGTTACTCTAAAACAGTGCATTTTCTGAAGGAAAATACATGGAATTTTCCTATTTTGTATTTTAGCCGGAAGAAACGTACAGTGACCCTACCTTTTCTTTTGATATTCTCAAAACATTGTCTAAAGGTTATCTTTTTATTTATTTTACAATTTTATCATTTTGTTAAGTTTCTAATCACAAAATGGTTTTTTTTTCCTGTTTAGTCCATATAAAATGTCATTTGTTTCACAACCTGAAAGCCTGAGAAAATGCACGGTGACCTATCATTTTTATTATATTTTTGAACATATATCAATAGATACTATATATAGCTAGGTTTTGGCAAAGAATGAAAATATTCTATCATTTTTATTTTAGGCTCCCATACCACCTTAAATTCGATAAACCTTAAATTACAACATTGTAGGGCTAATAACTCTTATAATAACATTAACGGTACCATTTTTTCTATAACATATTGTCAGATAAATTTTGACTGAATTCACCATTTCTCCATCTCAACAGCTCAAAATATTAGCCTCAGTTCTTTCATACCGAGCTTCAATGGTATATAAACTCATCATAGATACCAGGACCACAATTTTATATTTACGCCAGACACGTGTTTCGTCTACAAAAGACTCATCAGTGACGCTCGAATCAAATAATGTTGAAAAGGCCAAATGAAGTACGAAGTTGAAGAGCATTGACGACCAAAAATTCCTAAAAGTTATGCCAAGTACGGTTAAGGTAATCTATTCCTGATGTAGAAAAGCCTTAATTTTTCAAAAATTAAAAGTTTTGTTTACAGTTAATTGGTGCAGGAAAATTGGTACCGTTAATGTTATTACTACCACTGGGTTGAAGCCTCTGCTGGTGGACTGTATCACCAGCCCCAAGTAGCCAGTACTTCGGAACTGGCATGAAAATACGGATTTTGTGTGTTATTAAAATTTGCTGTTACAAAATGTTAGAAATTATTATAAATTAAGGAATGTATCTCCCTCATTCAAAGCTCTGATTCCTTTCACAGATTTTGCTATACTTCTTGGAATTTTTGGATTATATCTCTTCATCTTTTAGATAAGCTTTGGATTTCAAATATTTTGGCCACGAGAATCACTGAAGAGACATGCATTGTTGAAACGCGCATCTGGTGCAGGAAAATTGGTACCGTTTATGTTATTTAATTATGAACATAAGATAGTATGCACACACAAGCAAAGGACAACATTTAGGAAATGACCTTGACCTTTGACCTTGAAGCACTTTCTGTTAATTGGACCAATGATCTTAAATCAAGATACTCTAGGTCTCTATTACATCCATTTTATAAGTTACATTGACATATTACTCATTGCAAATACCTGTATCGCTCACATGTAATAACCGATGCTTTGAAAATCATGTTACATGAGGTTAAAGACATAATTAATAGTATTAGAGAGTAGATATTTTAATGATGTCTAAGATAAAAACAAAACACTGCAAAATATCCGTAAAACTACCAACTTAGGGGAAGCAACCCAACGGATTGCCGGATTCCACTGAAAATTTCTCGTAGATAAATCTTAATCTAATAAACATTTTTGCCACCTGTCAGATTTGCTCTAAATGCGTTAGTTTCAGAGATATAAGCCAAAAACTGCATTTTACCCTTATGTTCTATTTTTAACCATGATGACCATGTTAATTGGCAGGCGAGGTCAGCGGATACATTTTTAGACTAGATACCCTAGTGATGATAGTGGTCAAGTTTGGTTAAATTTGGGCCATTAGTTTCAGAGAAGAAGATTTTTGTAAATGTTTACAAATGACGAAGAAGACGGACGACAAGTTACGAGAACAGCTCACTTGACCTTTCAAGTAAAAATAAAATAAAAAATAAAACACATTTTTTTCCGATATTTTCAACGGTTGTAAAAAAAGATGCACACACTGAAAAAGCACTGTTTTGGGAAACAGGGTTTAACATCACAAACAAATAAGTTAAATCATGACAAATATTGAATATTTCGGGTAATTAATATCCTTCATCAGTAAGATGTCAAATGACTCGTATAATTGTAGGCAAACTGAAATAATAATCTTGATAATCATACATATTATCATAAATCAGTCCACTGGTAAATTGTTTTGCTATTGACGATTGGGCGAAGGAAAACATTTTTTAAACCGCGATGAGAGTTCTTTATTGATAAAAACGACAAAGAAAGTTCACAGGAGTAATCGACAGGTTTTTAGGGTTAGGCAGCAACCATTTGATTTTCGGGTGGGGGAGGGTAGGGCTATGGATATTTTTTGTGGAAAAAAAAGTTTGTTCCCAGTTTTTGGAGAAATATTTTTTTTTTTACCCTGAGAAAAAAAAGTGTTTGTTTCACCCTCAGCTGCCACTATTTGTAATGATAAAATTGAAAAATTGTTCTTGACTTGTCGCCAAAAAATCGATTGTTTTTCGACAAAGGCGGAAAAAAAATTGTCCGGTAAAAAATCCATAGCCCCCCAGAAAATCAAATGGCCTTAGTTTGAGGCGAAAAACAGTATTGGTTATAATTGCAATTCTTTGTTATTTTCAATTGTACCTTTAACAATAAAAAAAACTGTTCTTTACTTGCAACGACATATATATCCAGTTTGAGAGTATGTGTATCATACATATGTTTATACATTATGTGAATCAATACCTTTATTATTGTTCAATTTTAATATATAGTTACTTACTGAACACAGTGAATTTTCCTTGGTCCATCTCTGAATTGCCATTGATATCCATTACAACTCCAAATGTACCTTCATTTTCGCAGATCGTGTGTAGAATCGTAACATTAATGATATTGTTGGACAAAGTTATTTCAACCATAGCTTGCATGGTCAGCATCACAATAGTAGTATTGCTGTAAATATTACATATTGTCACCCCTTCTGATTCTCCTAACTTTGTGAAGGTTACATTTATCATTGTAAAATCTGTATCGTTGAATACACAGCTCAATGACACTGGCCCAGAATTTAACAGAACATTCACATTATTACAGGAAACATCTAAAAGTAGAACCATTGTCATACATTTGTTATACAGTAATTGCATGTAAGTTGATTATCTGAATACTAACTGAAAATATGCTACATTTTTGAAATTGAAAATCATATAACATATTTCTCTTTAAAATGCCCAACAATTCTTCTTTATCTAGACGTACAATAATACTAATACAAAAACAAAAAAGCTTACACCAAAAAAGAAAAAAATAAGCTCATTCATTTGATCTGTTGAACAACACAAATGACTCCATAATTAACAGTATTATATATAAAACATTTTTAAATTTTGATAAATCTGAGAAAATGGAAGGGAAACTTATACTGGGTCAAATTTTTTGCGTTTCTTTAGCGAAAATTAAACACACTCGAAAAAAATATGTACGGTATGCTTAAAAATAAAATTTATTGAAAATACAATAAGGGCGTCACTGACGGTACTGGTATCATTTTTTATACAAAATGTTTCAAACATAATAAATACACATCAAGCGTATGATCCAAAGTTAAACCATTGTGGTGACGTCAGCCTATTCATTTACCGTGGATTATTTTTCTTTGTACAACATTGCCCCCCGCAGAGCTATAGAAAAACAGTACATTAACGGGTGTTACACGGACTCTTTTTAGACGATACACGGACTCTTTTTAGTTGTTACACGGACACTTTTTATGAATAGAATCACTCGTGCATGATAGGTGAGTTCATGGGCACTTTAACTTTCAATTAGATTTGAATTGTTTGGTTCATCGACTTATTTCCTGTCTTTTTGTTGAAAAAAATATTTACGTTAGCATCAATATCTTGTTTCAAACATTTCCAGTTAAATACTATTCACATCAGTTCACTAAGGGATTACACATTTAACTTCAATAGTTGGAGGTATGGTTTTCTCCTAAAATAGATATTTTGATCCCAAATTTTATGAGAAAAAAATTATGATGGTCAAGCAGATGACAAATTAATGTTTTGAATGATTCCTGATTTTCCAAATGCCGTTAATAGTGTTCATTGTCGGATCCAAGGGGGGGGGGGGGGGGGTTCGGGGGGTTGGAACCCCCCTTTCTTGTTGGCCAATCAATGCATTTG
Source organism: Mytilus edulis (assembly GCF_963676685.1). Taxonomy (NCBI): domain Eukaryota; kingdom Metazoa; phylum Mollusca; class Bivalvia; order Mytilida; family Mytilidae; genus Mytilus; species Mytilus edulis. Next base: position 47,440,812 of record NC_092346.1, on the reverse strand, counting down.
AATGGGGACATATAGTTGGAACCCCCCTTTTTAAAATGACTTGATCCGCCCCTGGTGCTAATTTAAACAAAAACATTTGGGTGATGGCGTTGAAAAGTAAATAGTTAATATACTCAAAAAGAACATACCGCCCCCTTTATGAAGCAAAATTTCTGGTCAAAAAATGTTTTCTTCAATATATGGACATGAATAGTATTTTGGACAATGCTAAAAGTAAAGAAAGGATGATACTGACGTGAACATTTCAATAAAAATAAGACAGGAAATAAGTAAATAAAAATCAAATCTAATATCAAAAGATAAAATACCTATCAACTCACCAATCGGCACGATTGATCCTATAAACAAAAAGTGTTCATGTAATACACGTCCAAATAAGCAGCAAATCTAGAAGAAAATCATTCAACTTATGTCATCAATTTTGAGCGGTAAGCTGCGATTGGATCATATAGTAACACGTGTTTAATCACGATCAACACTTGCAGATCTAGAGACGAGCATGAATTTAAAAACAAAATCAAAGTATATTCCTGAATATATATAATATTAAGACAAAATTCACTAATGAAGTAGGAAATTCATTCTTTTGATACCAGTATATTGTTATCGAATTTATATCAGTGGCAGATCCATGTCTAAATCCAGACCAAAACAGGGGGGTCAAACTTTATGTCCCCATTTAAATACATTGATCTTCAAAAAAGGGTTGTTCCAACCCCCGGGACCCCCACCACTGCATATTTAATTCATGTAGTTGGCAACAAACGCGCGATTTTTACGATTTTTTGTTAAGGGGGAATGAGGGGATTGAATGGCTCATCCTGCAATTTTTCATCAAAAATAAAGATCACAGCCTGTGTATTTTAAAATGAAATAGCCCCCCTCCCCCTCCCCGCTTTCCGTTTTATTCATAAAAATCAAACGTTATCTTACTAACCACTAAAATATTCCTTAGTATATTACTGTTTTAAGAAGTTGCCTTTTAAAAAGTCTTAAATGTGTACAACATTTATCTTTAACTTGAAATGGTTCTTTTTTTTTCTTCAAATTATTAGATTCCTGATTTTTTTTCTTGAAAAAAAAATCTCGGTTGAAGGAAATGAAAAAAAAAATGTGTTTATACTATAACTTACAAAATGTACATTTACTGCTTTAGTGGCTATCCAAGTTTCTCAAATGTTTAGTCTTGCTTAAAGTATTATTACTTGAAACATCGTACAAGTCAGAGAAAAAACAAAAGTAACAAAAGAAACAGGCCGGTTACAACCAGCCGAATAGTTTTTCTGCACTTGTAGTCAGATCAAGGTCCTCGGCTATCGCCTCGGACCTTGACCTGACTACTCGTGCAGAAAAACTATCCGGCAACGGTTGTTACCGGCCTGTTTCTTTGTTACCTTTGTATTTTATCTAATACAGAATCAACGCTTCTAAATCTGTCGCTGAAAAGGACTCACGATATTGTATTCTTTTGTTTCCTTTGTGTGACTAATTTCATTAAGTTTGAATAGACTAATTTACTGATTTCTGTTCACTAACGGAATTTATTTAAAAACTTACCTTTTATTTTTGTAATTTCTATATACCTTCACTGGGAGTCGAACCCGTCCATGAATTCTTTTACGTGTTACTGACATCAACATATCAACGAAACCTCTTGGCTATCAATCGGTTACGATTTAGATTTTATATTTTATATAATATAAATGAATATATGACATACATCGGTACAACATACATACAGGGCTTTACCTTTATATTTACAAAATAGGGAAATGTTTAAATTAGTATGAATTGGTAGCCAAGAGGTGTCATGGTTAAGATAAATGAGATTTAGGTACGGACTTGTCTGTTTAGGTTCCAATCCCTGAATTCTCTTTGTTGTTCCTATTAACTAGTTTTCTAGTTTTTGTTTTATTGTGGATATTTTGTTTAATAAAAGCAAGTTTGCTCGTTTATTATCGGATTATTGTTGGCTCTTCCACATGTTTGAAACAAAAATGAATACATTCTATTTGTCTACTTTTTATATGAATTAATATAATATGATTTCATCTGTTTTACTACATACTACATTAGTTTACAACTGTTAATTCGCAAATTCCTATGTCTGAAAATCGTGATGAGTCTAAAATAAGACTGTTTATTTAAAAAAAATAATTGGAATACTTTTGAAATGCACAATATATATATTATGTTCTATGTCGGGTTGTTTTCCTTTTCACACGTACATTCTTCATTTCCATTTTCAATTCTGATAGAAATAAGTTCGAATATATCTTATTTTGTAAAAAAAAAATACAATATTCAGATGACTGATAGTATGAAGATCTTTATGGGCAGACGTGTTGTGTTTTAATATATTTGTATTTTTTTAAGCATTGTGATATTTTATTTATTATAATCGATCGTTTGACACGATTACATGGTTATTTAAACTCACTTACAATACCTTAATAGTTATCCCACGATGACGCGGTGTGTCAGTGTAAGATCAACCCGATGGCCGGTGGCCAGAGGGTTAACTTACACTGACACACCAAGTCCGATTGGGATAACTATTTTACATCCCAGCTGTTTTAGATTTGTCGAAAACTTATTTACAATTCATAAAATCTAGTTTAGAACGCCACACAACCATTATAATACACTTTATACATTACTATAGGATTAATACCCTTTTTTGACACCCGAACACGATGAGTAGATATCAAACAATGTTAACTCGCCCCACTGGCCAATCGGCCCAATCGATATCGCCACGTTATGAAAAAAATCGCCCCACTTTTAAAAAAGTGTAAAATCAAACTGACAACTCAATTATTAATGAAAAGGGTTTACAGCCCACTGAATAAAGGTCTGCCAACTCTCCCCACTTAAATATATCTTGCTTCCTTTAAGTGTGTTAAATTACGGATGGTTTGTATCCAGTCTTCCTGGTGAAGTGGTTGTGTCGTGGCTTGATATGCTTAAGGTCTTGAGTTCGAATCCCAGCATATACATTGGATTCATTCTACGTGAATTTTGATAGATAGTCCTTTCCGTATAATTGCATAGTTAATTATAAGTTTTATAGTGGATTTGACATTCCCGCCAAAATCTTAGAGAAGGAAAGCATGCATAACAAAGAAACTCAAACTGGGGTGATCCGGCTCAGATCATCCCTGTAAGAACAAAAGAGCTGGGATGTAATTCTAATTACGAATAGACTTTATTTTTAAAAAAGCATTAACACAATAGTTTAAGTTATAGATACAATGGATAAGCGTTAATTCATGAAAAACAAACCATTCGCCCTCCGGGCTCATGGTTTCTTTTTCATGAATCAACGATTATCTATTGTATCTATATCACTTAATACCGACACAGCAGACCAAAGCCAATTAACTAATAAATCTCAATGCGTTGATCTTAATAAAATTGAGAATGGAAATGGGGAATGTGCCAAAGAGACAACAACCCGACCATTGAAAAAACAACAGCAGAAGGTCACCAACAGGTCTTCAATGTACCGAGACATTCCCGCACCCAGAGGCGTTCTTCAGCTGGCCCCTAAACAAATATATACTAGTTCAGTGATAATGAACGCCATACTAATTTCCAAATTGTACACAAGAAACTAAAATTTAAATAATACAAGACTAACAAATGCCAGAGGCTCCTGACTTGGGACAGGCGCAAAAATGCAGCGGGGTTAAACATGTTTGTGAGATCTCAACCCTCCCCCTATACCTCTATCCAATGTAGAAAAGTAAACGCATAACAATACGCACATTAAAATTCAGTCCAAGAAAAGTCCGAGTCTGATGTCAGAAGATGTACACTGCATGAAATGATGCATTTAACCAAGTCTAATTATTGATTAAATTTGATTAAACTTACAGTGTTAAATTTAAGTCAAATTGAATTGATATTTTATGAATGATTTAATCAATTTTAAGTTTTCAGTTAAACGTTTCGTATAAATAGTTTTAGTATACGTTTAATACAAAATAAATCTAAAATTTAAGAAAGTATAATTGTTCAATTAAACTTCTTGTAGAAGTAGATTTATGATATGTTTAATAAAAAATAAATCTAAAATTTAAGGAAATATAATTGTGCAATTAAACCACCCATAAAAGTAGATTTATCATATGTATAATACAAAATAAATACAAAATTTAAACTAATATAAATGTATAATTAAACCACTGGTAAAACTAGATTTATTACATGTTTAATAACTGAATAAATCTAAAATTTAACCAAATATATATGTTTAATTAAACCAATCTTAAAACTAAATTTATCGCTAATTTAATGCAAAAATAAATTAATAATTTATACAATAATTGTTTTTCCATTAAATCTTTCATAAAGGTAGCTATAGAGTTATTGTATTTTCAATCCACTTATAAATCTCTAATGTAAACAAATATAATAACCCATCTTGATGAGGGCGTATGACATTTGCACCGATTTTGAAATTTTTCATTCTTTCATTTGCGCCGATTTCATTTTTTCATTTTCGCCGATTTTATATTTTTTCCTAATTGGATTTACAGGTAAGTTCATACTTTTACATTGGCTGAGCACATAGTATAAAGACAAATCAAGTGACATTGCAATTGGTAAATGGCTATCCCAATGTTTCGGGTTACCATTCCTTTCCCTAAATGAAATCGATGACTGCTTCACGTTTGACATTGTCTGACGCTCCGCTCCTTCTGATGACAAATGTCATACATTCTTAGACAATGTACAAGTACACATTCCATAATGGACAACCAATTAGTGCTGGCGTCCATAAAATTAACGAAGGGATGAACTCAACTCCACCATTTGGAACTCTTGGTTTAATAGCTTCCTTGTGAGAAAATGCGAACTCTAGAAATGCCCCCACCAGTACGTGTGCCAGACAAAAAAAAAGATGGCATTCGTTATCGACAATTACGCCAAATATAGAAGAGACAAAATCATAAGAAAGGAATATATTAGATGTATTGCCTAAACATACTCAAAAAGAACAGACCTATGATTTGAATGTATTCCGTTTTTATGGATTTGAATGCTGTACATATATTTTTAATTCGTCATTTTAGTATAAACAAACTAAGTGCTTTTATCATAGGTTTTTACTTGTTGATTTTAAGCAGGACACAACAGTTATATACATGTTATAATTGACAATTCATAACATATGTACAACAGGGGCCTGGTTTTCGAAAGTGTCATAAGATATGTCATAAGATATATATCATATTTTATGATCATCTTATGACTATCATATGATATGTCATAGGATGTAAATCAAAGCTGTCTTAAGAGAGTCATAGCTATGATGCTCTTATGACTGTCATAAGTGAACATTATTTTCTATTATTTTAAATAATGTTTAAAAAGTATAAAATATAAGAATGAAAATGAAAAGTATGAACATATTAGTTATTACTATTCTTAATTTTTACGAATAATTTTTTTTTTTCATTATCATAAACCTGAAATTTTATACAAAAAGGAATTGAATTATGAGTTGATAATTTGTTTAAATTTAATTTGTAATATATGTTTAATCTTGAACTTCGCTTTCGTGTATCATCATACATGCATTGTTATTTAACTGTGAAATTCGGTACATCGAGTACCCGCTTAACAAAATGCCCGTGCACATACGTGAATATAGTACTATTAAATATACTAGGAACGAAATAATATGTAAATCTATTGTACAAAACCATAAGTTAGAAAACAAATTCCAAATTGTATGTAGCCGGAGATTCAAATTTTAATTCACGTAGTAATAAAATCTTTACTATTTAGCTAACCGAGAAACACAACAAATATTTTTATTACAATTAATATGAAATTAAGCCAAAAAAATCATGAAAAGTAATTAAAATTTTAGTTGACAATCATAAGACCATCATAAGTCATGTCGCGAGGGGTCTTAAGTTTACGACAAAAGTTATGACAAATCGTAACTTAGGACACTTTCGAAAACATATCTTACGACTATGACATGTCCTTAGACCATCATAAGACATGTCTTAGTCATAAGATACTTTCGAAAACCAGGCCCCTGGCTAACGGAAGAGATCTTTAATGATAAATGAAAATTACATTACTGGGATGGAGAGTTGTCTCATTGGCACTGATACCACATCTTCTTATATCATTTCACCTGTAATTTACCTGTTATTTACCTGTAAAAAAATCGGCGCAAATGAAAAAAAAAAATCGGCGCAAATGAAATGCAGATCGGCGCAAATGCAAAACGCCGCTTGATGATAGATTTATTGTCAGTGTTAACAGAACAAAAAATAAAAAAAGTAACAAATTTTAACTTTTCAATTCAATCCATCTATAAAGTAAATTCATAAAAAGTGAGAGTGTGATACTCAATATCTCGCATTTAACCGAATGTATTTTTTTTTTCTTTCAAATTAACCCATTGAAAAATAGATTAAAACAATTGTTCTACAAATATATTTTAAACTGAAGCAACATATAACTGTTTGATTAAATAAAATAAAATTGAAAGGGAAAAGGAAATAATATATTCAATCTTTATTTATTAATTTAGTTTTTTTCTTTACATAATACAATTAATTGATCTGCCAACGAAAATCGTCCGGCTTAATATATTCAAACTTAAAATACTAGAACTGCCTTTTTTTGTTTAAGCTAATCCGTAAATTAGATAACAATATGTTTTTTGTGTGTGTTTTGTGAAACTTCAGCTATAGAATTTTGCATTCTTAGTTAAACCCTAGCTAAAGAAGGGCGAGTAACTACCCTGACACTTAATTTGTTTTCGACTCGAGTAAGCTCCCTTTCCTCGGTTAATAAGATACGCGTCGGCTAAATTGGATAGACTCCCTTTCAACAAGAGGCAAACAATTTTAGAATATCGCGTATACGCACATTGACATGTTATGCAAAATTTATCATTAAAAACCAGTCCTACAATAACATAACCATGATAACGTAGCACTTTGATATCGTAACTACATGCATGATTATAATTTATATTGCCAGCGTTAACTGAAAAAAAGATTCTTTCATAACTTCTAATTCTGTAGGTCACATTCGTAAAAAGGGAAGGTTATTGTAATTACGACATAAGGAACATATCCGAATCATCTATGAAACGGTTATTCCACAACGGTCAACCAACTCCGAAAGAAATTATTGCAACATCACCATTTGGAACACTTGGTTAATAGCTTCCTTGTGAGCAGCAATCATCTATCAAGGAAGTCATGATAGGAAATACAAGCCCGTGAATATCATAGCTATTGGGGATATATTCTCCGTATGCAGGCGCGGTTGGAATGTTGCTACATACAAATAGAAAGTTCCGATTTGGAAGCTGAAACCATCTCTTTTGTCATACAGTTTTGTTTTTAACCAACCCTCATTGTCAATTTCTAGATGTACGTCAAAATATGAGGCAGACTTAACTGTGTCTATAGTATACTTTATCTCTAGTTTGATGGGATAGATTCGTTCAACATATTCACCAAATTGGGTAGTATTTAGTGAGAAAACATCATCTTTATAGCGGAACGTAAAGTTAAAGGATATTGCTAACTTCTTATCTTTCTTCCTAAGAAGTTCCTATATGAAGTCGGCCTCATAATAATAAAAAAACAAGTCGACAAGAAGAAGGGCACAATTAGTTCCCATTGGAATTCCGACAGTCTGTTGAAAAACTGTAACTGTTTGGAAATTGAGTAGTTATATGAACCCTTCAAATAAAGTGAGAGTGAATCTTTCTATTCGTATTGGAATGCTAAAAAATCAATGAAATTTACATGTATACGTGCATTTGCACTTGCACTTGCATCAGGTCGATATCTATCCAACACAGCTCACATGATTTAGCATCATACGTTTCATCAAAGATTACGTCAAGGCTGAGAACTTGAAAGTTGACAATTTAGAAACATGTTTGGTATAGGTTGTAATTAAATTTTGATGCCAAAATCAATATGTCGACTAAATAAAATGCATTGCTTTTTATGCAATTTTCAATACAAGATATTTCAAATAACACACAAACACTCATACACGCTCACAAAAACCGCTCAATTGACTATACACACACTTCATAAAAATTGTTTGAGCAATTGACTATACACACACTTCATAAAAATTGTTTGAGCAATTTACTATACACACACTTCATAAAAATTGTATGAGCAATTTTCTTTAAACTAACGAGTACATACATTTGTAGCGTGTAGAATTCACATCACCAATAGAGTGATTAATCATAATATAAAAAGTTAAGTGTAAGAACAACATCTCCAGCTTTAACAAAATGGAATACAGAAAAGAATAATAAGTACTTACAAACTCCATGGCAAAGTCATCATTATTCTCTATAGATGAACACTTAGTAACATTAGATATTTTATTCAAAATCATGTCTGATAATAGTAAAAAATTGCAACGACAAACAATACGCAAACTGCTTAAAGATATGTAATTGTAGTTCATGCAACATGGTGTAGAAACTGATAAATTTAGTATAAAATGTATAAAGACTTACAGGGTGAAGGAGCCGGTGTTGTTGTCGGCGGGGCAGGAGTTGTACAAAAGTCTGAAATAAACAAAATTCCAACATGTAGTGAAGCAAAGCTAAATTTTGCTGAATTCAAAACTACAATTTAAAGGATGCTGAACAATTGAACTAACCCTTGATAGACAAGTGCATGAGAACTTTTATTCATGTTTTGTTTAAAATCTAATATAAATTGTGTTCAATTCTTTATTTCAAATATTTAACTCTCAAACGTTCAACAAGTAAATGCATAGCGAAAACAAATACATGTAAGTTGCCATATTGCTAGTATCAACGATTAACAAAATTTTAGTTACGCACTGTACTGAACATTATATTAATATGAAATCCTTCAAAAACATGTGTTGTCCTGTTTTAAATTTAATTTAATTCTCAGTTAGATGGAATGTAGTATAGTTTTTCCTATACTCTTATACACATAAACGATGGGTTTAGTTACAGTGAATTGAAATGTGTAGATTGTACTGTATGTTGTAAAAACAAACCAATTATATTATTAATATCTAAAATGCAAGGTCTCGTCAGACAGGAAATGTGTTATAAAAAAAAATGCGAAGAGTGAAACAACGATTTTTTCTTCGGACGAACGGACGGACAAACGAAGGAAATAAAAATAATCAAATAAACCAAAAGTGGTGAATAGTTAAGTGTCAAAACACTTTCGTACTATCTTCGTCATGACTGGATATACCTCAAACATGCGATGAATATATATGACAGCAGAAAGATCTTACCTTACAGAAAAACATATTTACTATTACACAAATCAATCTTTGAGGACAAATGGCTCTCTAGATTTCGTTTCATAAGTGTCAATGAAGGAGAAAAACACACTTCCCATTTTTTGTCATACCAACATAAATATATATATTTATATTCAACAAAAATACTATGTATCAGGTTACAACTTTAAAACATGCTACAAGAAATATTTCCGGTCTGAAACTAATAGCATTAATGTTTACCCGATGGAACTGTTTCATTGCATACTGTAGCAGAACAGTCATCCGAACAAACTCCTGTTATACTGTTTCGACATTGGTTTGATGCACACGCAATACCTCTTGGATATGCGATGCCACCTTCTGTTACACAATACACCTGCACTTTACAGTTGCTTGGATGTCCCCGATAACTAGAACTGGCACTACAGTCACATATATTTCCTTTGTGAAGAGAAAAGATGGAAAAAAATAAAAGAGACTAGACTTTTATTATAATCAAAATGCTTCCTTTCAAATAAACTTATCATAGACACCAGGATTGAAATGTTATATTTGCGCCAGACGCGCGTTTTGTCTTCAAAAGACTCATCAGTGACGCTTGAATCAAAACATAAATTTAAAGGGCAAATTAAGTACGAAGTTGACGATCATTGGGGACTAAACATTAATAAAACCTTTAACTTTCAAATTAACTAAATACGTGGAGAAGGTTGGTGTTTGATAATATGTATACATAACAATATATTATTCTGCCTTGTATCACGATGAAATATAAAGTACTCCTCATTTTGAAAGAAAAAAATTTAAAAACACGTTGGAAATTTAAACCTGAAGTCATTAACTGTTACAATGAGGACATATTAAAGACAATAACGGATGAGAGAACAATACATACTCGGAATCAAATTTAATTCTTCGCTTAATGTGTATTCAGTTAAACTATCTGATACTCGGCATCTCAATCTGGCACCATCCATGCCTGATGAAAACTTTAAACCAAATGATAGAGTTTCTGTTGTGCTGCATTCATCCGAAGTATTTGATACTAGTACGGGATACTAAATCTATATTTGAATTGGATATTGGTTCAAAACTCGTGCCATTGTTATATGTTATATCTATTTCTAACTTTGCAGGAGGTTCACCAATAAGTCCTTCACATGTATGAATTCCAGACCCCCGATAATAATTTCCATCAGGGAAGACTAGGTCTATAACTTGGTCGACACTCAGAGTTACTGTGGGTTTTCCAGTTGGACCTGTAATAAAACTTCACTTTTTATGACCTATTTAAAATAAAACCTAACTGATTAAAATTACCATTTGAATGAACGCCTACTTACTAGAATATAACTTGTTTAAGAAATCTGCTTTGTTTATACACTTTTGATAATTGAAATACAAAGGTTTGCTTTATTATCTTCAAATTTAAAAAACCCGGATATTCTAAACAGATATTTTAAGCAATTAAAACCTAGTACAGTCAATATCATTATATACTATTATCGATAGTATTTAACGGTTCCTTATGCTATTTTGGATCTTTTTTGTAGTGCTTATTTTCGATCATACTACAGAAAAGTGTTCAGATGTCGACCAGGGTTAAACTCGGAGAAATGACACTGGTAATAACTACATAAAAAGCACATTATATATGCAGGTGCATGTATTGAAAAATGTAGTATACATGTACATGACAAAACATAACAATATAGAATCAGATAATTGCATTTAAATTTTCACAAAACACTAACGAAACCTTAACTTCCACCATCGAGGTAACAGCACACTCCGTAAGGTCAGATATTGAAATTAATTGTTGGAATTGACGTTCACACCACATGGACGAATCAACTTAATTTTAATTTATAAGCTAGATAAAAAAGTATATTTTGTAATAAAAGTTCTTTATCCATATTGTGACCGGTTTGTACCGGTCATTTTGGTTGTTTATTAGCTCTCTCTTATTTATTTCATATTCAGACTTATCAATCTTACATCGGATTTTTCCGGTAGTACATGTACTTGCTGTGTGTAAATATATTGATATAAAATCATTTATCTCTAGTTCTGTAGAATACTTTCCACTTAGCGGACATTATAACGGTACATGTATGAGTGTAATTTGTTAGTTATGGTTGTTTTTATCATGCATGTTTATAAAAGTGCTAAAAATTAGGTTTATAACATAGTCATTTTAACACCACCAACACCCCGATGGGCTAATGATTCAAAAATAATTTTATAAAGACATCATCCTATAATTAGCAATGAACAAATCCATATATTATAATAAATTTACATAACAGTCACTTACTTCTTATTTTCAGCAATACATTCTCTCCAATTATTTCATTCATTTCACCTGAACTATTACTGATCAAAGCAACCTTGTAAGAGCCGTCCATTGTACAAGTCACATTAATGAAAGTTATTATCAACTTTAATGTTGATGTACTTTCGACGTTTATGCTTATATCCTGATTTTCCTTAAATGTTATGAATATAGTTCCATTTTTATCAACCGAAACTCCGTATATCGTACTGCTAATCCCATTTTCATGAGATATTCCAATATATTCAAACTCCTCTGATTTTGTTATGGTACATTCTATAGTTACAGGTCCAGAATACAAGTCCGCCTCTACAGCATCTGTACAGTTTAATTCTGAAACAAGGTAAATGTAAACTTGTCATAAATAAAGGCAACATAGGTATACCGCTGCTCGAAAGTCATAAATCGATTGAGAGAAAACAAATTCGTGTCGCAAACTAAAACAAATCAAATATAAGAGGATAGCGACGAAACAACAGAAACACTAAAGTGCAACAAACAAACAAAAACGACATTGTAAAACACACAGAATTTGAACTATTAGATAACAATTACCTTTTTTCCTGACTTGTTGCAGGACATTTTAATAGAAAAAAAAATGGTGGGTTGAGCCTTGCTTTGTGGCTTTTAGCAGTTTAGGGTTTAGCAGTTGTTATAATGTCATTTTTGACATGAATATCAATAATGTGGTTGTTTTTATAAATTTCCTGTTTTCAAAACTTTGATTTTTCGAAAAACTAAGGATTGTCTTATTCCAGGCATAGATTACCTTAGCCGTACTTGGCACAACTTTTTGGAATTTTGGATCATCAATGCTCTTCAACTTCGTACTTGTTTGGCTTTATAAATATTTTGATTTGACCGTCACTGATGAGTATTATGTAGACGAAACGCGCGTCTGGCGTACTAAATTATAATCCTGGTACCTTTGATAACTATTTGCAATAATGTTTTGATATCTCACTCGTACGTCAAGCCTTCTGATGCACAAAACGTTAAACTACGTAAAACCGTAGTAATAAAATTGAAAATGGAAATGGGGAATGTGTCAAAGAGACAACAACCCGACCAAATAAAAAACAACAGCAGAGGGTCACCAACAGGTCTTCAATGTAGCGAGAAATTCCCGCACCAGGAGGCGTCCTTCAGCTGGCCCCTAAACAAATATATACTAGTCCAGTGATAATGAACGCCATACTAATTTCCAAATTGTACACAAGAAACCAAAATTAAAATAATACAAGACTAACAAAGGCCAGAGGATCCTGGACAGGCGCATAAATGCAGCGGGGTTAAACATGTTTGTGAGATCTCAACCCTCCCGGGCCCCTATACCTCTAGCCAATGTAGAAAAGTAAACGCATAACAATACGCGCATTAAAATTCAGTTCAAGAGAAGTCTGAGTCTGATGTCAGAAGATGTAACCAAAGAAAATAAACAAAATGATAATAATACATAAATAACAACAGACTACTAGCAGTTAACTGACATGCCAGCTCCAGACTTCAATTACTAGTAAACTGACTGAAAGATTATGATTTCATCATATGAACATCAGGCACAATCCTTCCCGTTAGGGGTTTAGTATCATACCATCATAAAATATATGAGAAGAACATAACCCGTATCATGCCAACCACTGGTTTTTGAATAAATGTGTTTAGTTGTTTTAAATAGACCACTTGATAAGAGAATTACAGGCGTAAACAATGATTAGAGATATACAAATAAATATGAATTAACCTTGACCGCAGATAATTGATAGCTTTTAATGACCGCTCTTATAAGAACGATCACAGACAATATACCATAATTACGAAAGTAGTTATTGTTGATATAAAGCCTGTAAACGTCCAGCAGGGAGTATTTCAAGATACCCAGTTTGATATTGTTGAAGTACTAAAAAAATATAAAACATGATAAAATAATTATTTTTATTACAAATATATTTGGGCTTAAGGGCAACACGTTATGTTACAGAAAACTTCCTTGGCGTCAGTGAATAAAAAGCGATGAATGTAAACTAACTGACGCCAACATTATACTTAACTATAAAAAAAAGATGGCGGCAGGGGCTAGTCGAAACATTTTACCAGTGTAGAAATTTTTGTGTTTATTTGGATTTCAACTGAAACATCTCACAGCAAACAAGTGCAGTATGTTTCCAGATGTTATTTGAAATAAATTCATCAACAAAAACTATATTTATTAATGGCAAGTAGTAAAAAAAAGAAAAATAAACGAAAACGAAAACAAACAGGATCGCCATTTTCAAACAAGAAGAAAAAGATGGCTGACAAAAAAAAATCAAAGAACTCAAAGAGTAAAGAACCCAGCTTGCTCCATACCTCAAACACCACAAACGAACCACCAAACATTGTATGGGACTTATCCAGGCTATCCGTTTACACCTTTTCAACACCTTTTCAACAACAATTGGCGCCTGCTATGATGTCTTCAATGCCACAATTAACACCATCACCATACCCATACACAAATCCAGACTGAAATAAATTTATGAGTGAAGTGACAAAAAGACTTAAAAAATTAGATATGCTAGAAAACATACTAAAAAGGGTTGTCTCCATGGAAACACACCGCATGAAAATAGACTGTGAAGTTTCTAACATGAAAGAACAAATAAAGACACATACTAACACTATCATTAACATTGATCAAGGGCTAAGTGAAATGTCAAACAGATTACGGAACATGGATGAACAAAATTACTTTCTATTTAAAGAAAACAGACAATTAAAAAAGAAGGTAATAGAACAACAGTCAAGATCAAAGAGGGAAAACTTGATATTTTAAGGTGTCCAAGATGATTACAATCCAGAAGAGGACACGGAAGCAATTCTAAAAGATTTTATTAAGAGTGAAATTCAAATAGATGAGGAAATAAACTTTCATGTCCATAGACTTAAACCAAAACAGGACAATATAGTCCAAGGGGCATAGTAGCTAAGTTTGAGCGACGTAAAGACAGGAATATAGTGCTTAGTGCTGCAATTCAAAAGCTGAAAAACAAAAGGCAATTTGTTGTCCATGAACAATATCCTATCGAAGTCATTGAGCATGTCACTTATATCATTATATTTTTTCTGCAGAAAAAAAAAACTGTTTTGTTCGTTTGTAGATTTTAAAAGTGCTTTTGATGTCGTCTGTCGAATGGGACTGTGGCAAAGTCATTGAGCGGAGGCGAGAACTAGTTCCCATACTGAAAGATGCCCGAACTAAAGGACACAAGGCAGTTCTAAAGGAAGATCGACTATATATAGATAAAACACTACTATCCTAGGACAGCCAGACAATATCCTCCACCCTCCACCCTCTGCTACAATGGACAAAAATGGTGAATAAGACAGATGTACAAGATGACAGAGTAGTGACATTGACAACAAAGATATTCATAAAAACAATTAATGTGTGAAAATGATCTTAATATATTTTACTTGAATGTGTGTGGTTTAAAATCTTAGTTGAAATTTAAAGAATTTACAGATAATATATTAAACTATGATATTTCAATATTTGTAGAAAGCAAACTTGATAATCTAGATGTTCTAGATGTCCCAAAAGGTTATACATATGTAACAAAAAATAGAAAAAAATGTGTAAAAAATCAGGTGGTATAGAAGTTATTTTCAAAAAAAGCTTAGAAACAAGTTTAATATTTTTATCAAGAGAAAGTCAATTTGTACAGTGGATGAAAGTAGCAAAAAGCATTTTTGGTCTGCAAAATGGTATTATAGGCTGTATTTATATACCACCTGGAGGTTCGAAATATTCACATTTAGAAGCTTTTGATGAAATCGAGAATGAATTGATGTCTCTTAAGAACGTATCAGATGTACATACGGCTCTTATTGGCGATTTTAATGCCAAGACAGGCATTTTGAATGATTTTGTATTAGCTGATGAAACTCTATTAGATCTATTTCACTTAGACACTGACAACGAAATTATTTCATATATATGTTAGATTATGAAAATCTTAAGTCTTATAATACTCCATTACAAAGAGTGACACAGTGTAGTTGTCAACCTAATACTTATGGGTATAAATTGCTAAATTGCTGTAAAAAAATAAATACACCTATCTCCGGCCAAGCTTAGCGAAAGGTCGTGGGACATAATCAGTCAAACAAACTTTATTAGATTAACTCTTTAAGGAACAATCGTTTTCATTGGTCAATTCAAACCTTCGACCTCACACCTGCGAAAATAGAACACACGTACTATAACGTTGAATGGACTGATCAATATTCACGTAGCTGGTCAAGGTCGTTTAAAGCTTCCATCGTCGTATTTGCGTACATGATTATGTTCTTGATTATGCAATCACAATTCTAGCTTTTATAAATGTGCATGTGAAATTCATTGGTTTTATAATTTTCTGCAATTGATAGTAAAATTTTAAACTTTAAAATCTTAACAGTTTTCACATCGAAATGTTTAATTCAAATTGTTCTCTGGATCAAGGGACGACATCAAAAGTTCAATGAAAAACTAAAAAAAACTCAATCCACATATTGTTTTCATTGACTCCCCCCTCCCCTCCCCCCCCAAGTTGCTCATGATCCTTCCTTTTCTTTCACTCAATGGACTCGATGAATTAGCGTTCTACTTGAAAAATGAAACCGTACTTTTCTACAAACACTTTTCATATTCTTTGACAAGTTTTAGATATTCGACACAGGATAGGGCTTTTTTTCTGATTCCGTTCACTTGAGAAAAAAAATCCGAAATTGTAAGTAAATTCATAATATGTAACCAACCATGTTTGTTAAAAAAACCGCACATGGCAAACCATGGCACAGGGGAATTAAATGTAGTTTATAAACTCCAACGATATACTTTATGAGGTATTTCTATTCTCGGATGAAAAACGAACGTAAATTGTAATTAATAATTGTAAATATGTACATGTAAATAGAAACAATCAGTTTTAAAAAAAGTGTTTATTCCTAGAATTTTTTGATAAAAAAAGGTGAGTTTCTTCTTGTACATGCATTTAGTCATCCTTAATTTCTTGATATTTTGTTTATCAGTTTATCATACATGTTTCGTTTTGTATTTCATTTTAAATACGAATACATACTACATGTACTTTAGCGAATAGTTCAACAATGTTATGCAGCTCTATTCTTACAGTATAAAATAAAAAAAAAATAAATGTTCATCCATTTAAAATCGAAAACAGTACATTTATATCTAAAAAAAGAAGATGTGGTATGATTACCCTTCTGATCCGGTGGGCGTCCGTTTTTTACGGATGTGTTCATAAAAAGTGGACAAATCTTAACTACGGGATAATACCTTGTATACTATAAATACATATATAAAAGAAGATGTGGTATGATTGCCAATGAGACAACTCTCCACAAGAGAACAAAATAACACAGAAATTAACAATTGTAATAGATCACCGTACGGCTTTCAATAATGAGCAAAGCCCATACCGCAAAGTCAGCCATAAAAGGCCCCGAAATGACAATTCAAACGAGAATTGTTCCTTGTAAACTACGACATTTCTCACAAGTATTAATTTATTATTTTGTTCAACACATGCAAAAGCACTGAATAATCTTCGCCGATGTAACTTTTTAATTTATTACAACAACATGCCTTCACTGAATTCATTCAGGTGCACAAATGATACGATTAAAGTTATTTTGTTTCTATTTTGGGGGACAATTTCCTCCGTTTATGGTACGCTTAGCTACTGTGTATATGTTTTATAGCATGAAAATAATAAAAGAGGAATGTCAGTGCAACCCATCATTAATTACTGTAATGGATCAGTATTATGAGATACTTATTATAAGTGACTACGACATTGTTAGGATTATAACCTATCGTCAGTATGACAGAAATTAAAAGTGTTTCATATATTCATCCGTATAAAAGCGGCCCATGCATTATTAGTTACATAGTGTGCTAGTGACCTAATACGGTATATATGGGGTCAGTAAATTCCATATGGGGTGAGAGCGACGCTCGAATCCCCATATGGAATTTACTGACCCCATATATACCGTATTAGGTCACTAGCACACTATGTAACGAATTTATCTTACCGACTATCTTAACGTGTGAAATTAAGACTAGTGATTCTCAAAATGAGCAAGTCTTCAATACTGTTAGCATTAATAAAATACCTCCATTGATGCCAACAATAACGATTTGTACGGTTAAATGTATTTTATGAATTTATTTCAATATTAATCATCAATTTCTTCGTCTGTTGGAACTTTTAAGATTTTTTTCTTAGTACCGTTTTGTTTTTTATAAAGGGACATAACACCATTACTAACCGTGTATGAAATAAGCCCCGCCCCCTTCTTATCTAATATGGAATATAAAGGGACGTAACTCCACTACTAACCGTGTATGAGATAAGCCCCGCCTCCCTACTAACCTAATATCAAATATACACGGTTTGCACGCGGACGCTTTTAACCAATCATATTCCTGGAAATGTATAGGAGGTAAGATAATTGATTTTATCCTTATATTTCTCATTATGCGGTACACGATAATTGAGTTGCTGCATGCATAAAGAACTTAGAATATTACTTAATATAAAATATCAGTATAATATTTCGACCCCACTGTTTGAAGTTAATAAAAGATTTATTTAATTCTTTTGACCACAGGTTTGTAAATTAATAGTAGTGTGCCCAATCAAAATTTTTTATCGATTTGCCTTAACGGAATAACACAGGGCTATATTTTATATCGTTGGAAAGAGGAAAACAAGCCTCATCGAAATAGCGTTTCGTCGTATTCTGCCGTGGTCACGTTTTTTTTTTAAATCAGGGTCAAAGGTCAAAGCAAAAATTCAAGAAAAATGCACAGTCACATTTAGATAGCTCGTTTCTCCTTCATATATGCGTTTGGAGCAAAATAAAAAGAACTAATTTATAGGAAAATATCTGTTGTATCTGCATTTTGAACTTATTTTATATTTTTAACGCCAAAAATGACTTTAGATTGACTTTTTTGTATATGGGGTGCAAATTTGAAATTTTTAAATAACTGTTAAATAACAGTGACCTTGACCTATTTCAATTTCTAAATTTGATTGTTTAGTATTCAATTCGATACAAGTAAGATCTAAAGATGTTTTTTTAGATCTTAACTTTAATCATTGGTCGAAAAAAATGTCTTTTTCACGTCTTTTGATAGTCAGGAGTTCGTCAATTTCTAGGTAAAAATCAAATTTCTGTTAATGGGTGTGAAAGAGTATATATAAATGAGTTTTTTTTTCGAAAATTAACGTCGGACTTGGTTGAATACCAAGCTCTGTGTATAGCTTTGCTTTACAGAATTAAAAAATAGTGCAAACAGAGAAAAAAAAGGGGGGGGTAAAGTTATGAAAACAAAACATGTATTAAAAATAGGTAAAACACCCCATCCTACATATTAAATGACTAAATGAGCAACAATTGGCTATATTGTTTACAAGTATTCCAAAAATATAGTTTGGGAGAGGGTTATGTACAGCACTGATGTATTTTTACAAACAATTGCAAACAAAAAAGGCGTGAGAAAGCAAAGGAACATTAAAAACTTATAAAATGAAGACAAGCAGACAACAGCATGGCAAAAACACGAAAAAGAAAAACAAATAGAAATAGAAAATTATGATCGAGGCTAGTATTACCTACTACATTATATGGTCTCATGTAGTTTAATCCCACGAACCAAGCCAAGGGCAGAGAACATATGGCAAGTTTTTTATTATTATTATTTTTTAACATATTTTTCGGAATCCCCAGTAGATAGATTATTACTATATTTCCCACGATTTCAAAATTGAGTATATATTTTACCGGTATTTATTGTTATGAAAATAATATGGACTGCTTAATTTTCATTCAATAGCTAACAATGATTTGTAAGGTACATACAGAAAAATTAAATCGTATACATCGTCATCTTCGTCGTAATCAATGTTTCTAACTGCAACCAGACGAGTATTTACATTTTGTGTCATTTGCCTGACATGGGCATAAATATATATACAGGATAGATTTTGTTCGGAGCAAATGGCACCCTTTGAAACACAGATTTCCCTTACAAGTACAAACTAAATCTTGCAGAAATTCGGATGACATATGACCTTCGAGGTAGATAGGAACAATTAATTCTTCTTTTCCCATTCGAACTAAAGAGGAGAATGTTGGGGTAGTTTTGCTATATGGGAAGACATCAAATGTATGTCTTGAGTGAAGCTCTTATTATATATTGTTTAAAAGTAGATTCATAAGGAGGAAGTTTGACAAGGGAGAAATTTTAAATTGTAGCCAATTTTACGCTCAATTTGTTTAGGTCACGGTGATCAATTTATAGTTTTGACTTGAGATCATTCAACCTGACAACAAGATCTCGAGCTGCATCTATAGATTCATCGATGTCACAATTAGATAGGTTTGACAAATCGGTGAACTCATCTGGATTGTCCTTCAAGACTAAGAAGCAGTGCGCTTACTGATCCTAAACAGGGCCGATTACGTTGTATCGCATCATGTTACAGCATGTGCGGCTGGTAGAACGTTACAGATGGCAATCTGAGACTTTGACATATTTCGTGGACATGTATATAGCGGCGCAAATCTTGTATACAAGTAAAAGTGCCTCTTTGAAACCATAGCTCATGCGTATGCTGCATGGAGGGGATGTAGGGAACGCATAATGTTAGAACATTTGTATCTTGTGACTTTTTTATTATCCTACCCTTGATTCCTTTCACAACGAACTATTGAACAGCATGTGAAATCATGAGAGTATTTACTTCATTGGGCGTACAAAATAATTCTTTTAAAGTTAAAACCTGATTTAGGGTCATTGGAAGTGCTAGCTAAACTATGGCTTCCTCATGTATCATAGTAACTGTTGATCTACCATGCTGCTGAACAATCGATTCGCCAAGAAATCTGAGTAAGGCCTGCTAAATCTCACTGACTCAAAGAAACTTTTTCCAGTCAGGAAGTTGACGACTTCTATATATGAGCTGAAACACTTTAACAGACGAACAAGAACTTGATTCAGCTTTAAAATAACTGCAGTTGTGTCTGCTAGTGTAAGATTTATAGCAAGAATGGTGCCGGGTACAACATTTTGAAATCATCAGAAGAAAGATGGTCTATGTCTGACGCATCATGCATGCAATAAACTAAACTCTTTCCGTGCTCCCATAGCCTCGATAAAGATTTTGTTTGTGCTTATTCCTTGCATATTAATAAGCAATTCAGTAGAGAACCCTAATATATAACACACTTATCCCATTGAAATTTCATTCATACTTCGTGTCGGCATGCGCGTAGCTACGTTTACGTCAAAACGCCCGGGCGTACACTTGAATTTTGAAAATAAAACAAATAATCTACAAAGAATATGTAAAAAAAATGTGGCCAATATAAAAATACGAAAAAAGTTTATATGTGCATATATAATGTGCCATATAACAGTTTTTGATTTATATCTTGTATTAAATCCTGGAATTTTCAGATGAATCGGATAACCGTTTGTTAGGTTGCTGCCCCTCAATTGGTAATTTTAAGTAAATTTTGCCGTTTTTTGTTATTATCTTGAATATTATTATAGATAGAGATAAATTGTAAACAGCAATAATGTACAGCAACGTAAGACCTATAAAAAAGCCAAACACGACCAAAATGGTCAATTGAACTCCTAAGGAGTTATTGCCCTTTATAGTTTTTTTTAACAATTTTAATAAAATTTGTAAATTTTCACAAGCATTTTCCACTGAAACTACTGGGCATTGTTCATTATAAATAGAGATAATTGTAAGCAGCAATAATGTTTAGTAAAGTAAGATCTACAAACTCATCACCATCACCAAAACACAATTTTGTCATGAATCCATCTGTGTCCTTTGTTTAATATTCACATAGACCAAAGCGAGCGACACATACTTTTTAGAGCCTCTAGTTTAAAGACAAAATGAAATTTTGGATGTTTTTGGTATTTAGTGGTTCAATTTTGTTCCAGTCTGATATTTGTGTGCAGAGTTGTGGTCTTTGGTCATAGGAAATTCACCTAGATAGTCAGAATTCAACAAGTTTTTATGCCCCACCTACGATAGAAGAGGGGCATTATGTTTTCTGGTCTGTGCCTCCGTTCGTCTGTGCGTCTTTTGTAATATCTTAACTAAATTAAGCATGACTTTTCTCAAAATCGTAATAATTAAAATCGCATTTAATTTAAAATGACAAAATCGCAATAATAAATGAACGCAATAATTTCTGAATTTACAGTAAAGTTTTTGGTCAAGGTAGTTTTTGAAGAAGTTGAAGTCCAATCAACTTGAAACTTAGTACACATGTTCCCCATGATATGATCTTTCTAATTTTAATGCCAAATTATAGTTTTGACCCCAATTTCATGGTCCACTGAACATAAAAAAAAGATAGTGCGAAGTTCAGGTTAAAGTTTTTGGTCAAGGTAGTTTTTGATGAAGTTAAATTTACATCAACTGGAAACTTAGTACACATGTTCCCTATGATATGATCTTTCTAATTATAATTCCAAATTATAATTTTGACCCCAATTTCACGGTCCACTGAACATAGAAAATGATAGTGCGAGTGGGGCATCCGTGTACTATGGACACATTCTTGTTTCATTATGCTTGAAGATTTTGTCTCGATATTTTTATGTTGTTTACACCATGACAAATTATAGATCAAGTTAAATTTTCGTTTCATTACAATGAATTTGTATCGGGTTGGGGACTATGTATTACCATGACCACCGTGTAGAACGCAACATGCGGGGTGTCGGCTATGTTTGACATGGGGTGGCAATTTTGAAGCGACGAAAAGTAAGAAGGTAAGTTCAAGCATCAAAATTTCTTATTTCTAGAACTCTCAGTACCATATAATGTATTGCACGGAAGGAACCGCAACATAATCTATTTCCTGAAAGCAGAAGCAGTCGTTTTCAGCGCTCAGTTTTCTCAAACACCTCGCCCTAGTTTTCCGTGTTGCAGATTTTGAGGCTTTATATGCAAATTTCGGTATAAAAAACTACTTTACACAGCCATCCCCCGTATCATTTATATAGAATTGTATTCCTCTCATTGACTTATACCAAATACCAGTTTCTTAGTTAAAATTAATTGGTTTTAAAACTGTTATTCATCAAAATATAAAGTGTCGCTCGGGGTGTCAGATTTTGCGTCGCAAGGGGTAGAGGCTTGTCATAAAAAAAAGAATACATATTTGCTTGTAAATTAGTCTTCATATGATACATTTTATTTCAAGCACATCTACTTTACCATGACAAAACAAGGTTTTTCATTTTGCCTGTTTTTGGTCTTATAAAATATATGCTTTTGATTTCATTCACATCTACTTTACCATGACAAAATAAGGGTTTTTCATTTTGCCAGTTTTTAATCTTATGAAACATGTGCTTTTGATTTCATTCATTGTAAAAAAAAACTGGCTTAAAATATTTAGTTTTCAAGCTGGTAAACGATTTCTTTTCCTTTTCAGTCACTATCATGGTAAAAAAAAAGTCAAGGCTATGGCTCGATAAACCAAAACATCACAAAATAGTCCTCAATATAAGATGTGCCTAAAGTCTCCACCAGCCAAAATGCATCATAGTTCATCACCAGGTTCATCTAAAAAGCATTCGTGCACGCCGCAAAAATCCATTACTCCTAAAAGAATTAGAACACTCCATCCAATGAAACACTCACCGGCATCTTTTTCAGCGAATGACAACACAACTTCAAGTAATCCTGAAGACGATGATACTACAATTGTCAATGAGAAAATAACGACTTGTACACAATATACAACGGAACAGGTTTACAAGAAAAAAATGATTCAAGACAGTTATTTCGTTCGTAATCGCCCAGCTAGAACTATCCGTTTTCTGTTACACATTTATCATATCATATCTACTTTGAAGGTCTACTCTGACTATATACATATCTCTAAACGAACCGGAATTGAATAAAATTTGAAGAATTTGATGTAACCTGTGTTTTTCTAGGTTGAATTTCTGTTACATTTCTGTTCCTATTTGTGTAAGTGTGTTTGAATTAAAAAGTATCAGATAGAGATCGATTTATAAGAAAATGTATAATTCTTTTTTTTATGACAAGCCTCTACCCCTTGCGACGCAAAATCTGACACCCCGGGCGACACTTTATATTTTGATGAATAACAGTTTTAAAACCAATTAATTTTAACTAAGAAACTGGTATTTGGTATAAGTCAATGAGAGGAATACAATTCTATATAAATGATACGGTGGGTAGCTGTGTAAAGTAGTTTTTATACCGAAATTTGCATATAAAGCCTCAAAATCTGCAACACGGAAAACTAGGGCGAGGTGTTTGAGAAAACTGAGCACTGAAAACGACTGCTTCTGCTTTCAGGAAATAGATTATGTTGCGGTTCCTTCCGTGCAATACATTATATGGTACTGAGAGTTCTATAAATAAGAAATTTTGATGCTTGAACTTACCTTCTTACTTTTTCGTCGCTTCAAAATTACCACCCCATGTCAAACATAGCCGACACCCCGCAAGTGGCGTTCTACACGGTGATGACGTTACGCACGGTATTCGGTCTATGTTTCATTTGACCATTTCTTGATGCATAAGTATGACAAAAACAAATCAAATCTACGCATTATTGAATAGTAACAGACATTAAATTAAACCTGATTTTAATAAATTTAATGTTATGTCTCATTATATGATTAAACAATAATTGTGTGTTCATAATTTGCCGTATTTGCCGTGTAAGACGTAACAACAAGCGTCAACCTTCCAAATATAAACGAAGAAAAAATACTAACTACTGAATGGATTTCGATAAAATTTGTACAGATGGGATATGATAGAATGAAATTCAAAACAGTGTAGCTGTGGCCATTGATTGACACATTAAAATCATCCATTGACTGGGACAATTTACGTGAACGTTTGTCTGTAACGACCACTGTTCACGACGTAGCTACGATAGACATTTAAACTGTGGGGTCACCAAAGGTTTCTTAACGCCTTTAATTATAAAATAATTCGAAAAATTAATCAGGAATAACCTTTGTGTTTTGATTTATATAATTGATATAAATCAAAATACCGTGTTGTTTCTGATTAATTTTTCGAATTACTTTATTTAGGTGTTGAGAACCTTTGGTGACCCCATAGTTTAAGTGTCTTTAAAAAGTACATAGTGAGCATTGGTCGTTACATACAAACGTTCACCTAAATTGACCCAGTCAATGGATGATTTTAATGTGTCAATCAATGGCCACAGCTACACTGTTTTGAATTTCATTCTATGATCATATTTATTATGTTAAACGGTCACGATAAATATCCTGTCAGTTCGCAATCTAGCAACCATTTTCAAAATTCCATATAGCTGTAAGATTTGAAAATTCGAGTACACAAAAATGAAAGCTAACACTTCAATATTATAATATTTTTATATAAATAATAGGAAAGGTTCGCCACCTCTACATAAATATGTGATTTTATTGAATTTTACAAATATATTTTTATTTTTAACATAGCTTTTTCCATTTTTTTTTTCCAGTATTTTCAGTGTCTCCCGTAAATGTTACCATAGAGCCATTGTTCAAGATTTTTGAGTACGATGATACTTTAGGGTATTTTAGATTTGTGACAGACAAATGAACTATGCAAACAAATGTTATTACTGAAATGTGATTTTTTTTTAAAGATTTGTTTAAGCAATCAAGGTTAAGGACACGCCAAATTTTTCATCAATTTCCAACAAGTAAGAAGGTATCATTTGCCGAGCATCATTTTCTTGCATTTTGTAGATCAATATATAAGCTTCATGAAATATTACATTTTATTGAAAATAAAACATGATCTTACAAGATTTAAGCCTTTAAAAATATACAAATTTTGTAGAATCGGCCCTTTTTCAAAACAATGCAATATCAACCTGTCAGAAGGGGTATTGAGAAATGTCACAACTTTTTGAATTATCCTAATTTCCTTTCATTTTAAGTTGTTTTTTAAGATATTTGTTAAAACAAAAAACAAATCAGGTCAAAATACCCTAAAATAGGCTTAAAATTGCCTTTTGTTAGTACTGAAATGGACAATTACCGAATGTTCGGTATGTATCCCACAAATAATGGCTGAATATTTTTACAAAATATTTTGCACAAATAGTTATTACATATAAGGTATCTAAAATACAAAATATCAGTCTGATTGGAATATTTTGGATTTGGACCATTTTGCATGGTTTTATCACAGACTGGCTCTTAAATTACATGCCAGAAATGTACGTTTTAATACCTGATGTCTGTCTGGAGACCAATATAAAACCGTTTGTCTTCTCTTTCAAACATTTTACGTATGTTTGGTCTAAAGGGTTGATGGAAGGCGTGATATGCTAATTAATACAATAATAAACGGCTCTCATACAAGAACACGTATCCCGATTGCAACGGAGGTATTGAAGCCAAATTTGACATCTGAAAGTCGTTCCTGTCCTCATAAATAACAAAAGGAAATTTCATATTTTCGTTTTACATTGCAAGACGCGTCAACCAATTTAACGCATTTTTCGTCGCATTTATTAATATCACACTCCGTTCAGTGTGATATATGACGTCATGAAGAAACAAACTAAATAACCAGCAATAACCATAAATGACAAGCTTATACCTGCAAATATGTGAATATGTGTATATGTGTATTACACAAAAAGAGGCGCATAATACAAAGTTTTAATCATCCTAATATAGCGATGAAAAGATTTATTGATACACATTTTCCAGTTGTATGTCAAGATTTTTTACTGTACCTGATGATATTTCCTGAGAGTGTGTTGGTGTCGTGAGCAAAGCAGCCGAATTTGTAGTGGTATATGTTGACGGTTCCGTACTGCGTATTGTTGTTTCAAAAGTAACAGATATAGTCGTTGACGAATTTGTTTTGTTTGATATTGATGGCAAGAAAGAAGATGCATTTTCGTCTGAAAAATATTCATATAAAGTATCCATTCATTTTCTTTACTTTTAAATTGTTTTATTAGAACAGACGTGTTAGGAATATAGATTAACACTCAACTGACGATTCTCCATTTAAAATTCTAGTAGTATAAGTTTCAGGACTAGTGTCCTTTTTGAACATTCTACGTGTTTGACACGAAATAGGCGTAAAGCTTTGATAAGGAATCATGGGGTCGATGAGGCACCTAAAAAGAAGAAGATGGAACTTGGGAAAGAGGGGGTAAAATATAGGCCTATGTTTTATAAGTTATTCTACCAACTTTCGCCTTTGAATGTGGAATGTGTAGAGAAGAAAGGCAGAAGCTGTGAAATAAGGAAACATTCCAACTGTGTCCCTTTTTATGAGATTGCGTTTCCATAAATTTCTTTACAATTTACAAAGCAAACTTTACTTTAACCGTACTTTAACCTATAATGGTTTACTTTTTAAATTGTTATTTGTATGGAGAGTTGTCTCATTGGCACTCACACCACATCTTCCTATATCTTAATAAAGTATTTTTTAATTTACTATTGAAATATTGAAGTTTGAATCATTATTTTTGAATAGATTGATTATGCATAGAAAACAAGTTATATTATGAAGTATTTCATTTAAAAAAAACTCTTCTATTTTTTTAAAACTCCCTTGTTATATTTAAAGAATGACTGTAATACTTTTTCTATCTCTAAAGAAATAACATTAAAAATGTGATGCACACTGAATAACCACCGAGCGGTTGTTTTTAAAGTGTGCACCACATTTTTATGTTATTTCGAAAAGACTGATAAACATATTACGGTTATTTCTTATAATTTAATTCTAAATTTAATTTTTAAACAGGAATAAAAAGTGAAAAACGTTGATGACGTCAAGGTCACGTTACTAAATTATCTCTATGAGCTGATACACAAAACGACGTTCGGATAGCCAATCAGAAGACGCGTTGCATCCACAATTAAATTATTTGTGTTAACATGATTTTTTAAAAACTTGTTTAGTTAAAATTCCAATGAAAATAGATTGACATCCCAACAAACAAACAATCCCTAACTTATAATTGTACCATGATCTCCTTTAACAATAAATTCTTTAGATGTTGTCTTTTATATATCTGAATTCGTTTTTAGAGGATTATACAAAAGCTTGTGTTCATTAAGGAATGACTGTAATATTTTTACTGTCTATGAAAAAATAACATAAAAAATATGGTACTCACTGAATAACCCGCGCAGCGAGTTATTTAAAGTGTGAACCACATTTTATGTTATTTCGAATAGACAGAACCAGTATTACAGTCAGTTCTTATAGTTTAATTCTAAATTTCATTTTAAACCAGAGTAAACTATGAAAAAACGTTGACGACGTCAGGGTCACAGGACAAAATTATGTCTATGAGCTGATAAACATAACAACGTCAGTCAATCAGAAGAAGCGTTACATCCAAAATCATATTATCAGCATATAAGTGATAGGTTTTGTTATTTCGTCTGACTCATTGTTATAGTGAAAGGACGCCCTACATATTAATGAAGCCCTACATTGTCAAACCTTGTCGTTAATGTTTTGTATTGGTTGGTTTCTGTCTCACGCCTAATCAACAATACTAACTGCTTTTGGGGAATACACAAATGCCTATTCACCGATTTAAAAGTAATACCGCGTCACCTAGTTTTGTTGTTAAATTGTTCTTGATGTAGTTAAGTTGATCTTCCGCAACATTTCGGTGACGTATTTGAAAAAAAGCAACGAATCACTTTTCCCTTTTAATTTGGTACGAATGTACTTTTGTTGGAAAATATTAATGACTTTTTTTAAAATCAAGAGTATCCTTAAAGTTTGAAATACCTAGACCAATATTTACTGAATCATAGATGCAATTGAAGTTTCGAACATACAACTTAAAATAGACAGACCTTTGCTGATATTTCTCAGAATTAAAAAATAAGCTCCAACGCCAAGGCCAGTCATGATAATAAATGTAATCATAACAAAAGCAACAATTTTGCCAGGTGAGCAACGTGAACTCTTCAGTGCCTTTTCTGTTTCTTTCTCCGGACTGTTTAGTGGTCCTTCGACCTATAAATAAAATCGTCTTTATATTACACACATATATATATATATACACAGCGTATATACCAAAAGATGGAGAACATACATTACGACAATGAATTATGTTTTTTAGTTAAACATAGCCATGTATAAATATATTCATTTGTTAATTAATGAGAATGAATTGGAAAACGTAAAGTGAAATTTAGAAAATTAATATGAATTTTTCATTAAAAATTAATTTTTCAGTTTAACAAACCTATCGCCATTATTTTTGCCATTATGTCACTTACATACTTTATTTGAGGAAAATTTAATTTCACTTCTTGCTGCTTTATATTGGAATCTGCTATAACTGAATATGGACAGTTATCAAGATCACTGAATTCCTTATTGTTTCCACAGTGATCTCCCTTTTTATTGGAATCTGCTATAACTGAATATGGACAGTTATCAAGATCACTGAATTCCTTATTGTTTCCACAGTGATCTTCCTTTTTATTGGAATCTGCTATAACTGAATATGGACAGTTATCAAGATCACTGAATTCCTTATTGTTTCCACAGTGATCTCCCTTTTTCTTGTTTTCCCCGGAGTGAAGCCAACTATGAGGTTCACCTGGTTCCTTATTAGATGACAAATTACTTTTTATGGACCCCTGAACTATCAAGTAATCATGGTTAGAAGATATTCTATTTCCGTTTTCGTTTATCGGTTGTATGTATCCATTTAAATCTGACTGTTTCCCACAACATTCTGGAGGAGAAGAATACGCTTGATTGTATGAACTGTTTCCGAATGCACCAACATTTAGTTTTTCAAAACTTATCTTTTCATTTGGGGGTTCCATTTGATGTATAAGAAGATGTTGTTTGAATGTCAATGAGAAAGACAACTACGAATGCAAGTCACAATTTGTAAAAGTAGAAACTGTTATAGTATAAATGCAGTACGTGTTCAATATATTCACATGACATTCGAGTCTTTTATATGATACAAGGACCAAGAACTCGCGGTATTATGTAATAACTAAACACTTCACAATTGAAATGAAGAAGAATGGGTACTATAACTTTATTTAGAGGTCTGACTAAATATTTGCTAAGGTATATTTTTTCTTTATATGGCTATAAATCATCATAGTGCAAATCATTCTTATATGTATCATTTGATCATTTAAAACCGGATAAAAATCAAGTATCAACTTCAAAGTATTGATTTTTTTATCGTATGTCATGTGAAAAAGAAATGGACCGAATTGAGCTAAAAATAGTTTAATCAAAAATGTAAAGCTTTAGCACAATTGTAAACAAATGGTGAAAAACTAATATTTTTTCTCATTACTGCAGACCACCACTTTATTTTAATCCTTGTGAATAATTGTCTCATTGGCAATCATATCATATTCCTATTAAAAAAAGAAATAAAAGCACATTGATAAGAACATAGTTGAAAGTCTGTCCAAACTAAAATAGAGAAGTTAAAAACCAGGTTATAAGTTTCAAGCGATAGGTAACATTCGAGAAAAGGGATCTTTATAGTAGTAACGATATTTGGATATATCTTCTATCATCTATGAAACAGATATTCCATGACGGTCAACCAACTCATGATGGCGTCCGTAATATTGCGGTGCTAAATTGAACTATGTGAAATACTGGACAGGTGCATACAACAATATATATTAAAAGGACTCTTCAACTTCCAAATTGAAACAAACACGATCCCGGAACTATCATATTAAGTAATGCGACATTGCATAGCTGTACGAATTGGAACTAGTTTTAAACTTTATTACTATAACTATTTTAAATGTTTTTTGACTCTTGCAAAAGGGCAACAGTAGTATACTGCTGTTCAAAAGTCATAAATCTATTGTGGAAAAACAAATCCAGGTAACAAACGAAAACTGAGACTAAACTAGTAGTATTTAAGTAAAACAATCAAGTCATGACAGACAACTGCAAACGACAGCCACTGAACTTTAGGTTTAAGACACGCATATCCGAATATGGCGGAGTAACAAATCAACACCTCACTAGGACCTTTCCAAAGATATCAGTTGTAAAGGACGTGCCATATATGTTACATAGACTATTATAAAATGACTAGGGTCATCGGTGGCCAAGTGTTCAAAATCGTTTAATTCTGAATCTAAGTAAGCCCCACTCTAATCTCCTTTGACTATAATTGTAAGTTTTCCTATATATATACCGAAGGTCGTTGGTTCTCTTCATGCACTTTATTTTCCCGTGTAAAATTTAAATTGACTACCAAAACAACCAATAGTGCTGAAAGAAGCCTTTTTAACATCGTCCAATCAATCAAAATGATTCATTACCGATCGCATTATATTTGCATTTATGAAAATCCTACTTCCAAGTCCTAGATCAACAAATAGGTCATTATTTCCAAACGACTGAAAAGTTCGTTTGAATTAGTGACTCTCCGTTTTGAATTTTCTTTAGAGTTTACTTCTGTATTTTTAAAATTTTAATTTTAAGTATACTTCCAAGGGATTCAGTGTATATACGAGGATAGTTTTACATAGTTTTATACAAAAATATAAGTATCGACAATGTGTAGGACCATAAGAGTTTAAAATACGTAGATTGCATTATATACCTACATGGAGTTATTTTCTTTCAGAACGATAGGTCATTCTTTTTCAGAATAAACCCGGACGATACCATTTTTCAATACAATGTGCTCCAAGGCATAAAATAATGATCTGTGGCAGGTCATTATTTTATCCAGATTGAAAAACTACTTTAACTGGTTGTTAACAGATTTAATTCATTTTATTTTACATAAATTGATCATAACGAAAAGTTGAAAGAAAAGTTGCAAGTCACAGTTTTCTTTTTACTCTCGTCTGTTGAACATTCAACCGAAGCACTACTAACTGGTGCACCGCAGCTGCTGATGGTTTTGCCTTCTTTCTTCCGTCTGACGGTCTTAATCCATATAAAATATTCGATGCCTCTATTTGTTGATCAGCAGAAGTTCTTTTGTATACTCTAACTGCATTACTACGATGACCTTCAATACAAAGCTTAATTATTTTTGTGTTTAAGTTAGCACTTTTTTTTTATTGAACTGCATATTCAAAATCAAAATACAAGACATAAAATAATATTCAAAATTTAGAGAAGTAACTCAAGCATGACGGACAAACACACGATCGAACGAGTAATGGTAGATCTGATTACCCGAAGTATCGGGGTCGTGGCAGATACAATCATTTATCTTGATAATAAGTTTCCTGAAGTCTCTGTACAAAGATAATGATACATTTTTCTTACAATCATCAGTTCTCTATTAAAGCAATTGAAAATAACTGGGTCTTTCATTTGATCAATCCTGACACCCCTTGGTGTGTTCTACGACAAGAAAAACCTTAAAATATGCATTATCTATAACATATATACTTAGTTAGGTATTAGGTATTAAAATAATCGATGCTAGTAAATATAGAAAATTTGAACTCGCTTCAGGCTCAGTACAGGACAACAAAGATTATGTTGCTCGTATGTTTATTATTACTGATGAGCTTTAATCTAGATTATCTGATGTATATGGGAAAAATTATTGATTCTTTAAAAGGGAATCAAACTACGGTGAAAAGATCGAAGCAAATCGATTAATGTTAGGATTTTACCTTCGTGTGATTAATTTTGTAATAAAAGTTCTGCACTTGAAGATTTAACATTTGGCTGTGCACTTCCTTGTCCCATGATTGTGATAAGGATATTTATAGTCCATAAAAGGTCGTTGTCATATAGAATATAGCAATTTCGTGTACTAAACGTCACAACTTTCATTGTACTTCCACATTAAACTATTTGAAATCACATGGCCATATTATCGACTTATTTCCGATACTTTTTGCAGATCGGTCGGGGAAATCCCTGATTGCACATGAAAAAACTTTGAAAATTGAATATATTCAAGCTCCCATGAATTATTTCGATTCTAAAAGGACAAATACGGCTATTTGTTTGGATCGAAGCGCTCTAGGTGAAGGCATTATTGGCTGTTCACATAAGTATACGTACTATAAAATTGACGTAAAAGAAAGGAGCAAACTGAATAAGTGACATGCTTAAACTATTTACTATAACACATTTAGATCGGTTTGGATGAATCTAAATGATAATTGTACTTATATTTATACAACAAATGGCCTATATTTCACATTTTAGCATCGATTGTTAACGTTCCCTCGTTGCGATGATTTTCGGATTCTCAAGCGTGTATTTTCCCGTAAAATGCTTATATTTTGACGTCATCGTTCTATGACGTCGGGTAGCTCATTCATAAAAAAGCGTATGCCGATCCAAACAATATATTCATATTTTACCACGGGTGTGCACTTTAAGCGTTTGAAGGACTTCATGTTTGAACATTATTCATATATGTTTTGTAAGTTGGAAGATGCCACGATAAGGTACGTTCAAAGGGGCAAAGTCAAAAATCCAACGCTCTCCTAAATTAATCGACGGAGCGAAAGGAAAACGTTTATAGTATTTTTGACGTGGTATGGGCATTTTCAGAAGAACGTGATAAATGAAACCTGTTTCTATATCTAGCTAAAACTGACACTTCTATAACAGTTATTTATGGTTTCGAAATGAGCTACAAAAACACACATACCTGGTTAAAGTGGCAGTAATTGAATAGTGATCCAACTGCCAAAATGTGCAAAATTAAATTACAAAATTGCAACAAAACTGACTTAAAAATTAATAACTCAACAACAACACTTTTAAATCTGACATATGCGCTATCAAAAAAATAGTTTTTATGGTAACTTATAGTACATACAGTATAGTAGGCATACTTTAGAAACTTGACATTGACGCGATTGGACGTTTTTGATATGAAAGTAAATGGTCAATGAGACAACTATCTACTATGACCAAAATACGAAAGATGTGACCCGGGTGTGGTCTCATGTCGTAGCAGCTAGTAAAGCTGATATGTCTTAGATATTTACTTATGTTACACACTATGCTACGTACTTAGGCTATCTAGTTGACGTCATTTATAACAACCTACCGGACGCCATTTTGATTCTCTAGATAGCATGATATTTTAAAGCTATCTAGATCTTTTTAGCAGCTCGGCTAGTTATATGTTCTGTAGCCAAAATCTACTCGGACCTACGTAGCATCTATGATATTGACCGCACCCTTGTCCAGGTCATCGTACGGTTTACCTCAAAGAGAAACAGTCAAATTGCAAAGTTAGCCAAACATGGCCTATATGACTTTTAAAATAAACACTCCATTTATAAAGTATTCACCGTGCTCGCAAATCTTTGTTTAAAAAAACACGGCACGTAACCTCACTGTACATACATTTAATATAAACAGCAATAATAATGCAAACATCCGAAGAAACTAAAAGAATGCAAACTTTGAATCTGTTCTAAATGGTAATATCCAATGTCCAACAATTTAAGAACCTCTTATTCTTGTATCAATTATATACTCACTAATTTACACTGTCACATTTTATTGTTACTATAGATAGTTTTCAACTGCTTTATTACTTATTCTGATTTAGATTTTTAGGTATTGATAATTTCTATATTTTTAGGATATATAAATTGACGGAAAAACAGTAACCTGGCCGATAAATGTCATTTAAAAAAGTAAACACGATATTATCAAATAGGCGAAGTAAACTGATACAATGCATAAATCATCTGGATAGTAACCTCTTGTGTCTTTACAATAAACCAATTGAACTACTGATTTGACATTTAGATGCGCACGTTTTTGTCCAAAAAGGAAGTTACCAAATAATACACTAGTACAGTAATCTTATATTACACGTTCTTTTTATTAAGTGATTAAACAAAAAATTATTGGAAACGAAATGTTTATAAATTTAGAACGTATGCAAGATATTTTATGTAAACCAGTTAGGAAATCTTCTTCTATTTAACATAAAAGCTATTAAAAACGGAGTAAAACCATATTTAATAACACAAAATGACGCACTTTCCGAACCTTAATTCAGGTCACGAAGCTAGGTATTTGAAACATTCTTGGAATAATTATAATTTTTATTTGACTTAACTGTTTGAAGCATCCTTCCAGTCAGCTATGAGATAGTTTTGAAAATAATTCTGTATTGTCACTTTGTTTGTGTATGTGTATGTGTGGTTTTGTTTGTATGTACAATATTGTACATTGTTAAGTGGAGAGGGCTTACATATTCATTGCCGGTTGAACTATCCAATTTCAATCTATTTGAATCAAATACCGTTTAAACTTAAATTAAACTTATCCATGCATTTTTACCCTTAAAGGCATACGATACAGTTTCGATCTCATGACGAATATTTAACGACAATTTGCGTGCAAGCTTTTGTTCACTGAAGCAATTCAAATGCGTATTAAAAAAAATACCAATATGTGATACTTTAAGAATAAAAGGGGTAAAAATGAAAACAAAACTCAATATTTTAGGTATTTTTTATCCTTTGGATAGACACACCTTACTTCTTTTTTTATTTCGACAGATAAACAAACACAAGCGGATTTTATAAAAACATCATGAATATCTTCATTTACATCAATATGCTATTGATAAAACTTCAAATTAAAAAAAATGCTTAGGTTTTTTATTACTAAATAACTAGTTTTTAATATAAATTTTTTTTTTTCAAGAACATTCAATTCTATAATTTGTCCAAATTTAAAAGAAGTCTATTATATTTAATTGTTTGCCTCCAGTTAACAATTCGCCGTTATATCTTTCGTATGCAGTGAACTCAGCGTGACCTTTCTCGTAAAAATCCGCTGATTGCAATACGCATGGTTAACAATTCGCCGTTATGTCTTCCGTATGCAGTGAACTCATCGTGACCTTTGTCGTAAAAAATGCGCTGATCGCAATTCGCATGGATCTGTCATTGAAATAAATGTATGTATTATTGTACATTTTATACACGTTCTCAATATACATGATTCTATGTTGATTGTTTACTATAAAGGTAACAATCGGTAAACTGCGGCTTCAAAACACAACAATTAAATTGCTGACATATTTTCTTATATTATAACAGACAGAGAATTGTTTTTTTACGATTATACGAGTAAAAATTATAAAATTGTGCACACAAGACTTAGTTTAGGATATATACATGCATAGGTTCAAGAATTGGATAAACATTATTTTTTTTACCAGTCACTCGTTTCATATTACTTCAACTGTGATTTATCAGGAAAAGATTAATTTTCGAATGTTTTTATTATTTAAACTGATTAAACTTGAAAATGAGTAACTCTATTTTTATGGCATTATGTATGATTACCTATGCAAATTAGTTGTACCAATTTTGACTAAAAAGCCAACGATGATTTTTTTTAATTTGATAAACATACAGATACGAACTCTAAAATCCTGTGACTATTATTTTCAAAGAAGTGTTATACGTATTGTAAAAGAGCATATTTATGTACAGAAGATTTCATAATGTTTTTACAAAAATCCGCTTCTGTTTATCTGCTGAAATTAAAAAAAAAGTTACGGGTGTCTATCCAAAGGATATGAATGAAAAATAAATGTAAATTTTGGTTAAATCTCAAATTTTTTTATCTCTTATAGTAGCACATGAAGTTATATTTTTCCTTACAAATTTGAATTTCCTAGGGGGGTTATAGCTTGTATGCATACTTTCTTTAAAAAAAATCATCATTGGATTTGAAGCTGTATCATATGCCTACAACCAGGATATAATTTTTTTCCAAAATATTTTTCAATTAGCAAACTATAATATTATGTCAGGTGTTTTAAAGGGCAAATAGTAGAGTAATAAATATTTTTGGATTTAATTTAATGAAAATTGAGATGATATGCACATATATTAAACTAATCCATATTTGTAAAGGTAAACAACTGCAATTCTTTACTCTTAAACATCAATATATTTTCTCTTTGTCTTGAAAAACCATCACATGCAAACAATTGTGTCATTGGCATTCATACCACATCTTCCTATATCTATTGCATGCTCAATTGTTGCATTATAGCTATTATAAAAAATGTAAAAAGCATATTACAACACAAACCGGCACCTAATATGAAAAGAAAGTATTAAATCACCATAAACAAACATTCGCAATATCAAATGCATATAATAATAAAAAAACGAATATGCCCAAATAGGAAATTGAGAAAATACCGAGTTATTGTACACAAGGGTCAATTTCATTGTGCGGCAAATGATGAAGAATGGAGGCAATAATTTCATAGAGAAGAATTCAGTAGTCAAATATCTACAAAAACATTCAAAACACACCCAACGGTCATATACTTCAATAGATTCAAAACAACCCATACATAGGAGGGAAGATATCAGAAGACTCGAAGTGGAGTAC
Organism: Mytilus edulis; assembly: GCF_963676685.1. NCBI lineage: Eukaryota > Metazoa > Mollusca > Bivalvia > Mytilida > Mytilidae > Mytilus > Mytilus edulis. The sequence continues at coordinate 47,403,696 of NC_092346.1, read as the reverse complement.
GCACATTACAGACGTAGTAAAAAAGACGAATTCAACCTTAAACTTTCTCAGAAGGAACTTAAGATACTGTCCATTGGAATGTAAGATGACTACTTGCATTTCTCATGTTATATCAACAATGGGATACGCTGCAATAGTATTTGACCTCTACAGTAAACAGAACGAATACAAGAACAAGCAGCACGCTTTATATCAGGCGATTACAAAACAAGAGAAGATGACTGCGCAAAAGACATGTTACCAAACTAGAACTAATACGCACAAGCCAAAAAGTTATATTTTTATGCAAGGTAGTTGAGGGGCTGGTACATGCTATTGATCCAGACGACTTTTTAAAATCAAGCAGACCAATACGAACCCAGGCGAAAAAGTTTGACAATTATCAAGCAACAAACATAATTGAAAAAAGTGAGAAAAAATAATAGGTGTTTTGATGTTCTCACCACTTAAACTCCGCAACATTCAAACTCTTTCTTTGTGTCCAATAGTATTACCTTGAACTAACTAGAGGACACTAGTGTTAGCGCAACACGCGCAGATAGCTTTGAATATGCTATCACAAAGCGTCGAATATTAATCGACGTATTCATATAGATAAAGATACAGAGAGACTATATATACTAGATAGCCACTTCTGAGTATAGTGTTGTGTCCTACTCTTTTTCAATCCTATTATCCTGGAAATAAGAACATATTTGTTTTTCGTATATTTTTATACTTAAATTAGGCCTTTAGTTTTCTCGTTTGAATTGTTTATCACTGTCATTTAGGGGCCTTTTATTGCTGACTATGCGGTATGGGCTTTGTTCATTGTTGAAGGCCGTACCATGACCCATAGCTGTTAACTTTTGTGTCATTTTGGTCTCATGTGAAGATTTTTCTTATTGGCAATAATACCATATCTTCTTTTTAAAATTGTACTTAATTGACGGAAATTCGACCAACGGCTGGTTTATTTTAACTATAAAAAGTGCAGTTCCGTCGACCCGCCATACTTTCGTCCCAAGCTCCGACTCGTGATATAGAGATACTCAAGAACTTGTTAACACACTATCAGTTTACAGTTCATCTTACAGAATATAAAAAAAAGCTTTTGATATTTCATTCTGCTGATGCTGCTTTCGAATTTTTTTTTTATATTTTCAGCGGACAGTCGTTTTGGGAGGATATACAAAGGGCGAAAGAAATCATAAGGCATTCAAACTCATAGGTCAAAAATAAAATGACAACACCATGGATAAAAAAGAGTAATTAAAAAAAGATAACAATTGTTTGGCTAATAAAAATTCTTAACGACACGTATCTTAATTATGAGACACTGATTTATACGACTATGACAACTCATTTAGATTATATCTTCTTCATCTCAATTAATCTGGCTTTAGTCTTCAATTTCACATGAAAATACTTTATCTCGTCAATATTTCATAAAAGAACAGTATGTTGCAGTTAAATGGAGAAAAAGGGGGTACTTGCAATGCTTTTGATTGTGTCTCTTTTCAAATAGAAAAACATAGTTCTTGTAAGCTGCGGAGGGAAACTGTTACACCATACAATTACACATATAGACATAAAATATTGACCCTCTGAGCTGACAGGATATTTCTTATTATACCTCCAGCTTGTTTGCATGACAATTAAAATTACAAAAATGTATTCCTCATTTAAAAAAACAAAAATAATTAAGAACTATTTTCTTTTCATATTATATTGTGAGTCACACGAATTCCACCAATAGTTGTGACCTGAGGTGCTCCGTTTGGGTGATCAGATCCTGTTCCGCATGCGACACCGTCGCATTGAATCATACCATAAGACATCACCAAATTCATAAACTATCGGTAAAGTAGATCTGTTATCTCTGAAACTTAATATGCATTTTGTTTTAGCATAAGAGTGTCTTAACGGGATAGTCATCATTCAGACTCACGTTAAAATGTTTTTATATTTTCGACTTAATCAATAATTTGTAGGCGTAACGACAATTAAACATGGGTGTGTAACAATTCGGAAAAGAGACACTGAACCATTGGACAAAAAGGTCTGGATAAGATTAAAGGTATTTTCGGTACCGCTAAAACAGATAAGGGCAGAGTGATTGTTCGTTTGATCTAAACATGATAAATTAAAGATGAGTGAAGTCTCAATTTGTACTGCAAGTTACATGTTATTATAACTCCCATAAATTTCTAAGACAATCGACAAACGTTTCAACCATTGACCATAGTGTTTCAACATTTGTTTTATATAAAAAAAAATAAAAGAGAGGCAACAATAGCATACAGCTGTTTTAGTTATAATTTATTTAGTCAAACCATATCCGGATTACATACTTAAACCGAGGTGAACATATCAACTATAAGAGGAAAACAACGGAACAACAGAGGCACCGAACTGCAACAAAAACACTAACGAACATGAACACAAACTATTTGATAACAACTGTCATATTTCTGTCTTGGTACAAGACATTTTAATGGAAAGGTCACAGAAAGCATAAAAGACTAATAAGATAGTATAGTACAACATGTAAACCGGAGAAACAAAATGACACCTCCAATGAATTAACGACAGTACACACGGACACCACAGACGAAGTAAAACCATTAACATTGGTTTCTCAATGGTCTGCAAGTTTATAGTTTTTATTTTTTTAAATTCAAGCGTCACTGATCATACTGATGAGTCTTTTGTAGACGAAACGGCAGTTTGGCGTATACAAGTTTTTTCCTAGTATGTATGATGATTTTTTTAAAATAATAACCGTACGAAAATATGTCAAAGATAATTTGTGAGACAAAACAGTGGAAGTTATAGAATTTATTTCCTTTTTAGCTCACTTAACGTCGACTCGTAAGTATTTCATGGATTTCAAGGACAAGACGAAATTAACACGTAATAGTTGATTCTGCAAAATAGTTAAACTAAGAAGAATGTTTAACTGTTACTACAAGATGGGAGTTTGTAAGATAGTGGCCTGAATCATGCCTAGATAAAAGTCACATCAAAATTTCAATTTCGTCAAGACGTGTCTGCATATTTAGACATTCCACAAAACCAACGTTCAGTGACATGCATTTAATTCATATTCGGTACCAGAACATCAAATTTATAATAAATACTAGATGACTTCTCCAGGACAAATTGGAAGGTTCTCTTCCACGTGCTGATCTAATTAGTTATCGGAATTACCGTACCCATTCTGAAAATGGTGGAATATTTACACATCATTCTAAGTTGAATATATAGCAAGGGTTGTACTACTAGACGCGAGAGGTCTAAGGGAAAATAATTTTAATATCTCAACAATCGTTTGGTTTACAGTTCTGAAGCTATAAATTTCAACTGTATGTCATAGACTATTCACGGAGAGGAATGGATTTATTTATTTGTCATCGAAAGCACGGAGAATGGTTATATATCACGTTAATAAAGTCCTTTTACTTTCAATTTTATATATCTAAGAATGTGATAAATTAAAAAATCATTATACAGTTGTGTCGATTATCAACTAGGGCCTGTAATTTTGTAGCATTCATGCATATGAGCTTTTCACAAAATTGAAAACTATTCAAAAATAAATAATATAAAGTTTGTATTACCAATTGCAAAGACAAGTTTAGTTTATAATATTGATAAATTAAATATACTTGTCCACTCTGTGTTTTTGTTAGATGTATTTCTATTTGTATCCATCTGATGAGGTAAGCATTTTTCAACTAATTTGTATGGTTCTTATGTTGTTCTGTTACATATCTGTCCGAGATTAGGGACAGGGTTGGGTGATGACTAACATGTGTAACCCCGCTACATTATATGTGTGTCTGTCAAAAGTCAAAAGCCTGTAAATGAGTGATTGTTTATTGTTTTGAACAGTTCTTGTATTGTAATGTTACACCACTGTCCAAGGATTAGGGTAGGGTTAGGCGCCCATTTACATGTTCAACCCCGCCATATTCTGTATGTGCTTGTCTTAAGTCAGGAGCCTTTTTTTCAGTAGTTGTCGGTTATTGCTGTGTTACTTTTTTTTTCATTCGTTATTTTGTACACAAATAAACAATTAGTTTTCTCATCTGATTTTTTAACAGTTGTCATTTCGGGGCTCTTCATAGCTGACTATTCAGAATGGACTTTTTCCATTGTTGAGGGTCGTACGGCCACCTATATTTGCTAATTTCTGTGTCATTTGGTCTCTTGCGAAGAACTGTGTCATTGGCAATCATACTACATCCTTATTCTTATATTGTTAACCAAACTTAATTTGTGTCAGCAAATTATAATAATCCTGGTATCAATGTAAAAATAAAACTAAAAAATACATAGTATGGGTCATATATATTGAATATTATGTTGATTTCGTAAATATATGAATACTTTGTACAATTTATAGAAGGTGAATTACAAGTAAAATAGTATATATTTTGAAACTGAAAATGCTCTCTCATACACAGCAATTAAAATAAATTAAATGTTTGGTAGTCGGTTTCATTACGGACATGTTTCTACTGTAGGGCAATGATCACAATAATCCTTTTCTAAACTGAAGCAAAGACTACTTGGGCATGCATTGACGTATGGTTCGTTCCCTACACAAGTCACAAATCTATGACAGGTTGTCGGATGGTGATATTTGTTAGTTGTGGTCAAGTTATAATTCTGGTAACAAAAGTCGTCTGAAATTATAAGTTTAAAGTATTTGCGTGATAACAAAATCATCGGTTCTCAGAAGTTAAATATAAATGAAAAAGTAGACAGACATTTTGTGTGATTTCTGCAATTTGAAGTATTTCCAGTAGAAGATTTGATAAACATATACATGTATAAGCAATGTAAAAACTCGAAAGTAAAATCAAATAGCATAATGAGAAGTACATCAAAAATAAGCATAAAGAAGAATAAAAACAAACAACACCAAATCGCTTCATAAACACGTGAGATTTGGTTGCTCTTTCGAGTACTATATTGATAAAATCTAGTTCTCTATTAACACATTCAATTATACTTTGTTAACCTCTGACCTGACAATATCAGGTAACGTTTATAACAAATAAAATCATGAGACGTTGTTTACCTCAGTAAAAGCTAAGTGTTTGTTTGTTAATGTAGATCAGGCAAATATATTATAAAAAGCATGTAATCATTTGATCGGAATGTAAGTATAATCAAACTCGATAGTGGAGTGACAGATGAAGAAAAATGTGCTTATTTTACGACTTTAATGAACCGGCATACCTGCAGGCTAAAAACGATTATTTTGCAAAGCCAATACCCTAAGCTAACTTTTTCGCCCGCTCGTAGACATTTTCTGCGGTGCAGTTTTTTATGAAATGGAAAGAAAAAAGATATTTGGATTTTTTTTTAAATTTCAACATTCGAAAAAAATTGATTTTTGTCACTTTGTTTTTGTCTTTTAACATATGATTTTGCATTTTATACAGATTTTAATTGTTTATTTATATATATTATATTGTAAAACTATAATAGTTTTAAAAATTTCTTATTTTTTTCCCATTTTCACTCAGTTAAACGAAAGTACACTCTGTATTATTTTAACGAAGTGGTTACAACATTTGTAAATTTAGATTACATTGATAATTTCATGATTTTCCGAATTTAAATGTTTTAAACTGCCTATTGTAAAGTTTTGAAGCCATTCCAAATCAGAGTTTCTAATAAACTAACTTTAATGAGGATTTTTAACTTTGCATTATAGATCAATGAATATGATATGGACTTCCTCGTTATTCTGATGCTCATGGAAAGATTGATGTAATGCTTCTGAACTTCCCGTCGACAAACTGCGAAAGGTCCTGACAATAACAGAATGAATACTTGCTTTAAACATAAACTTGTTTACCCCATTTCATCTCGGTTTGGCATTACAATTACACCATGAGTTTGGCTCTATTTTTTTTTATTGAAACTCTAAACTCTCATTTTTTTGTGTATCCTATTCTTAAGTACGTAGATATCGAACTAGTATTTGGAAATAAACAGAATCCAAAACATGTCCTATGTACCTTATGGTATTGCTCTATTTAGAAAAGGTGGTCGTATTATACAGGAGGGAGCAGAAAATATTGACTTAAATGCTGAGACAATCGATGGTAAAAATACATTTCACTCATTGGGTAGAGTTGTATTTCAGTATCAAAACGAATCATCAAACGCCCACATAAGTTACATAAAGGTGAAACGGGGACTAGAAAGATCTTTGACGTTGAAAGATTCGAATACAAATATTATGACATGTTTACCTTTCGACAAGCCAACAGAACGATATGGACCTCCTCGTTATTCTGATGTTTACGGGAAGATTGTGTCTTGTTTTATGGAAAACCTAGATACATCTGTTCTGTCTTTGGTATTTCTGCGCTTATAATTTGATACGCCAGACGCGCGTTTCGTCTACATAAGACTCATCAGTGACGCTCAGATAAAAATAGTTAGAAAGCCAAACAAGTATAAAATTGAAGAGCATTGAGGACCAAAACTCCCAAAAGTTGTGCCAAATACGGCTTAAGTAATCTATGCTTGTGATAAGAAAATCCTTGTACTAGTATTTCGAATAATTAATACGTTTGAAAACGGTAAATTTATAAAAATTACCATATAATTGATATTAATGTCAACACCTAAGTGATGAATACCCTCTTCCGTTAAGTTTTCAAACGCGGGAGATCAGGAATCGCAGTCAGCATTGGAAGTGCATTTATCACCTCATTGTATGATCCGAAGGGAAAGTCCATGTATCTTTATGATGATCTAAACGAGCTAAGAGTGGAATTTTCCGCCACAAAGGATGCCAGGATCTTGTGAAAATTCCCCCATGTGAAAACTCATTTTTACAGCACATCCAACGAGCAATGCTTCAAACGCAAGTTTGGATGAATTCTCATATTGCTAAACCAGTGATCATACTTTCGATTCCAAAGACTCTGGTTGGAAAGAGGGTAAAACGGTTTGTTCTCGGTTTTCTTTTAGGGACCTATGTCAGTAGATTTCCTTCAAGACATTGTTTGTACGTATGCGTGCAAGGGAAAAACAGCTTGCAATAAAAAAGTATTGAACCAACAGAAATCCGCGTGTACCAATATTTGTCCATGTGAAGGGTCTGATGGTTGTAGAAATCATTTGACTCACGGAGCAATATTGGAAGAAGACGACGATGAAAATGATGACTGGTGTCAGGTTTTCGAAAGTTGTCATGCCATTTGTTAAAACACCCCATACAACCCCTCTTTATGAGGGGTTCATGTGTGCTTTTGTAAGGCAAAGGCACATAAAACCTTAAAATTCATACAGCTAGAATATACGCTGAAACTTTAGTCCATCATTAAACTCATTTGATTTAATTGCTTTGTGAAATATTTGTGACTGGCAATAACTATACATCAAAACAAATTGACTTCGATTCTTTTTTCAAAAGCCGCAACATTCAGAAATATATCTGTAGGAGTACATGCGATGTAAAAAAATAAATTGAGAGTCGGTTGTTGTTCCATCTTCTATTTTCTTAATGTTGCTAGTCTGAATTCCCTTACAAATGGGCATTTGGTGGTTTCATTATTTTCAAATTAAGTTGAAAATAAAGTGTTACCGTTTGTTTCATTATAAATTTCTTGATAAGTTACATGTCTGATATTATTTGGATATTTTTTATAACCTCTTGTGAAATAAATTGACAATAGTGAAAAACTCAATCACTAACCTTTGACCTTATTTTAAAACAAATTGCACCATATCTCAAGTCTACGACCAGGCAAAAATTAAAGAATAAACATTTCTTTTTCCAAAACGTCATAATTTAGCCTGCAGGTAGGGTGGTCCATTAAAATTGTTGGCTTAGTCACTCCACTACGAACAATATACTCACAAATAAATACTTTTTTTTCTTGTAATTTCATTTGTCCCCAAACAACCTCTCATTGTTAATATTTATGTCACGTGCAATATGTTTAACATGACTTAAAATTGTTATCTTGTTTGAATATCCTAGTATTCTAGCAAACAAGGTAAAATATATCGTAAAAAGCTAACCATCTAAATACAAGATGTCGGATAGACTCTGTAAAAAATGATGATGTTTAAATGCATGATTTTTGTTATCGTATACTAACTTCAAAATACCTCAACCAATTTTAAAGTGCCGGTAATGCTTACGGGTGCGGGAGTTTCTCGCTACTTTGAAGACCCATTGGTGGCCTTCGGTTGTTGTCTGCACTATGGTCGAGTTGTAGTCGCTTTGACACATTCCCCATTTCCTTTCTCAATTTTTTTCTGATCACATGAAGTCATGATAGACCAAACGTTTGTTTGGTTTTATTGTTTTGCAAAACACAACCTATCAAATATCAATTTATTCTTACCAGAAACCAGATAAAGCATTTCAGGATTAGAATATGCCGGCGAATCATCTGGATTGAGGTCGTTGGTCAATTTACATCTAATTGTTGCATTGTACATTACCGTAGTAAAACCAATCCAAAACTTAAGGACTCTTGTAATTCCACAGTTAACTGTTGAGTCTGTTTTGGTTGTATAACTTGGGTATATTCTTTGATAATTTGAGTCTCCTGCCAACCGTATCTCAACTTCTATGTTCTCTGGTGGATTGCCAACATTACCAGTACAAGTATGGAGATTTGAAATTCTTGGAGAAGTTAGACCAACTATTTGATCAGCGTGCACTGTCATATTAACTGTTTTCTGATGTAAAAGGAATATGTCTTTTTTTTAATATAAAATACTATGATCAGAACAGAATATGTGTTAACTTCTATGTCAGTTTGCCTCTGGTGAAGAGTTGTCTCATTGGAAGTCATACCATAACTTCGTATTTTTATATTCACACGATCCTTTATTTAACGGTTACTAATTTGGAACATTGTTTTGATAAAGTTAATCATATACAGAAAATGGGCGGAAAGCTAGTCATGTTTGGTCGAAATATGATATTTACCTCAAAATTGAACACTTATAGATAATTGTTCATTTCATCACTGGTTTATTTGCCTTATGTTTTCGAAATTTTGTTAAATACATGTACTATGATTCAATACTTTAATTTCGATGGGTGTTAATTACATTTACTCTGTATACCCGTTTAAAATGTGTAATTTAGACATCTGGTTGTTATACTGAAATACAAGCTACATTACCATGGTTACTTTATTGGCATATTACCTTTTGAAGGGTTATCGCATTTGCACAGGAGTCATCTAAAAAAATTAGAAATTAAAAAAAATGAAATTACACGTAATCATATTTTTATTATTATATAACTAGAGGCTCTTAAGAGCCTGTGTCGCTCACCTTGGTGTATGTGCATTATTAAACAAAGGAAAGAGATGGATTCATGACAAAATTGTGTTTTGGTGATAGTGATGTGTTTGTAGATCACACTTTACTGATCATTCTTGCTACTTACAATTTTCTCTGTAATGAACTTGGCCCTTTAGTTACAGAGGAAAACATTTTGTAAAAACTTACCAAAATTTACCAAATTCATCAAAATTGTTAAAAATTGACTATAAAGGGCAATAAATCCTTAAGGGGTCAACTGACCATTTCGGTCATGCTGACTTATTTGTAGATCGTAATTTGCTAAACATTATTGTTGTTTACAGTTTATCTCTATCTATAATAGTATTCAAGATAATAACCAAAAACGGATAAATTTCTTTAAAAATTACCAATTGGGGGGTAGCAACCCAACAACCAATTGTCAAATTTATCTGAAAATTTCAAGGCAGATAGATATTTATTAGATAAAAAAGTCAACCCCTTGTAAGATTTGCTTTAAATGCTTTGGTTTCAGAGTTATAAGCCAAAATCTACATTTTACCCTTATGTTCTATTTTTAGCTATGGCAGCCGTCTTGGTTGGCCGAGTCGCCGCACACATTTTTTAAACTAGAGACCCTAATAATGATTTGATTGTAGCTAAGTTTGGTTAAATTTGGTCCAGTAGTTTCTGGGGGGGGGGGGGAGGAGATTTTTGTAAAGATTACAAAAATTTACGAAAAATTGGTAAAAAATGACTACTAAGGGCAATAACTCCTTAAGGGGTCATCTGACCATTTTGATCATGTTGACTTATTTGTAGATCTTACGTTGCTGAATATTATTGCTTTTTACAGTTTATCTCTATCTATAATAATTTTCAAGATAATAAGCGAAAACGGACAAAGTTTCCTTAGAATTACCAATTCAGGGGCAGCAACCCAACAACCCATTGTCCGATTCATCTGAAAATTTCAGGGCAGATAGATCTTGACTTAATAAACAATTTCATCTATGTCAGATTTGCTCTAAATGCTTTGGTTTCAGAGTTATAAGCCAAAATATACATTTGACCCATATGTTTTATTTTTAGCCATAGTGGCCATCTTGGTTGGTTTGGCGGGTCACCGGACACAATTTTAAACTAGATACCCCAATGATGATTGTGGCCAAGTTTGGTTGAATTCGGCCCAGTAGTTTCAGAGGAGAAAATTTTTGTAAAAGTTAACGACGACGGACGACGGACGCCAAGTGATGAGTAAAGCTCACTTGGCCCGGTGGACCAGGTGAGCTAAAAACGAAACATTAAACGACACATTTAAGTGAGAAAACTGTTTTATATATTTTATTGTTTTAAGTGAGCATGTCTATAATTTCAACATTCTTTGCAATTCAGTTACTTCATTTTGTATTGAGTGTTATTGGTACATACGATTACTTGGTATTCTTATGCCTAAGAATCAGACAAACTTATATGTTTCGTAGATCAGTAAAATATGCTTTAAAAGTTAAAACTCTTTAACCATACGTGGATTTAAATTAATCATAGAAACTAATCTATATTCCTACGAGGAATATTATTGAATCAATTACGTTAATTTTCTTTATTTAAAACAACAGATGCAAACAACAAAGACGCGGAACAGAGATTCAATTCAGTTAAATATATTAATAGGCATTACGGAAATATTCAAAATTTGATCATGCATCTGGTATAGCTACACAGTTTTTTAACTATTTGTTATTCATTCGGCTATTAAGTTACCATGGTTACTTTATAAAAAATTGTTCGTGTATTATACCTTCTTCTTTCATTTCTAAATTCTTTAATAATGACAGTGTGTTCATCATTTCAAACAAATTTGGGTAGTTTGTTATTTTGGTTCCATGAAATACATTAGCTTATCTTAAAAACAATCTGCAAAATATATGTGCGCATTAAATTAACATAAGAAACGAGGGCTAGCAAGATGTGATGCTAATGTTTTCTTAAACACCTATTTAATATTCTTTTAAGCCATCTTTTTCTTACTTGTTGCTGGACATGTAACGTCATTGCAATTACTGCACACTTCTACGGTGTATATTCCAAAACAATGGTCGTACTGACAGGCCCGACCATATGGTACTTTATTCTGGCACTCAATATAATAATGACAGTTTGTAGGATGTACACGATGGCTTTGGGATACAGTGTTATCCTTACACGCATCACCTGAAAGAAATTAATCACCTTAAACATGAATAAAATATTATTATTACGTGACAATTTGTTTTTCTTAGTCAAAGAAGGATAATCAGAATTATGTAAAGGTCTCGTCTTCCATTATTTGTGCAAAATAGATTATCAAAGCAATATGCTTTAGAAATGTAAATGGTATATAATTAGGTTGGGAGTAGATGGAACACGCCACGCCAACGTTTAGATTTACGGTGCAATAGCTAATATTTCTAATATAAATGACTTGAAAAATAAATGTCATTGTATTGTTAAATTATGTTTTACTTATAAGTTTGAATGTTCCTTTGATATCTTTTGCATTTGTTGTCAATAACAGATGTTATCCATATCAAATATAGTATAAAATGTTAAAATTGCTTGACGTATCATGTACACAAGTAATCTTACCTGGTATAAGTAAAATAGTTTCATTATTTGAATAAAATTCCGAAGAGTTTTTGAAGAATGTATTCATAACTTTGCATCTGATTATAGCCTTCTCCATATCAGATGTAAATAGTATCCCAAACTCTATTTTTCTATGAATTTCGCATGATGTTTTGTTGTCCTGTGAGCTTTCAATTGTAACATCTAATGTTCTGAACTCTAAGTCTCCTGACTTCATGATTTCAATGCTTAGATCGCCTGCTGGATAGCCAATGTCGGCTTCGCAACTATGAAGAAACCAACTTCTGTACGTTCCAAGATTGGCAATTTGGTCAGGACTTAGTTGTAAAATCGTATTACCAGTAGGCGAACCTTTAAGCAAATAAAAAGATACATGTTTTTTATCACAGTCAAAAAGATAAAAAAAAAAAAAAAACACAGATATAACAAATTTGACTTCAAATGAATATTTTGAACAAACAAATATACCAGTCGAACTGAAATTGACAGGTTCGGAACGCGAATTGCGATCTGAGACGGTCTTTTTGATCTGAACACCTCTTTAAACAATAAAAAACAATCAATAATTAAGTTACTTTTTGTCTTTCATTCAATTTGAGATCTTTTTACTGTAGTAAATTTAGTCCTGATTAAACAATTCCCTTGCAGACAATTGAGATATGTTCTGTCTATGTTTAGGAAAAAGTAAAATGACAAAAATGCCGAACTCAAAGGGAAAAAAGAATCCCTGAAAGTAAGGTAGCTGTTATAAACCAGTGCCTATTAACATCACCTAGAAATGATGAAACAACTACTGAACAGAACCAATTTGACCGCAAGTGATTTTTTAAAACAATAGTGAATTTTACGCAGTGGATCAGACTGAAATTATAATGAAGGCAGAAGATGACTAAACAATTTAGTGGTCAGACTTTTCAGGTGACGTGATGATCTAAATGACCGTTTAGTGGAAAGTATCAACTATACGTCACTTAAGAATAATAATAAGACCTATTCATGTTTGCATTATATGCACTGCACATTTAGCAACACATGTAATTTGTAATTATGAAAGTATTTGGCCTTTAATTATGCTTGTCCAAAATGAGATTTGAGACAACGTTTTAAAAAGGGGCGACATGATAAAAGGGCAAACACACACACACACACACACACACACATAATAATACACTCAACACTCTTACGGAGAAAATAAATACGAACTGACAAACACCAATCAACAAAACCCATTTTGAAAGACCTTATAATTAGGTTAAGAAACAGAGACCTAACATCAGTTACCTTGGAAGGGTTAGATATTAAGACACATTTCGATATGCTGATAAAAGAAAACTCGATGTCATTTGGCCCATACCACGCAACAAAAGCATGTTGTTTTTAATTTAAGTTGAACAGTATTTTAATGTTTTTACTTGGTTTGAATTGAATAAATTTTCAGTTTTACCTTCTTACCCAGTATCACAGAGAATGATTAAAAGTCACTCACATGTGAGTCAACTGGGCATTAATCGAATTTGTTGGTGTCACAATATAGGAAAAAAGAGGACAGCCTATGGCTAATTATCTATCAACGGTGGATCATATCAGTGGTATTTCTGACATATATTTTGTAACTTCATTTAAATTTTCGTAAAGGTGACGTCGACTTTAGCATTGAGAAACAATTTGTTTAATGGCTTTTATAAAAGGAACTTCGAATTCTATCTAGAGTCCTTTGTTCAGAATGTTATAATGTCTTCTAAAAACAAGGAGGTACTTACAGTAAGATTGTGTTGTTAAACTTGGTGCTTGCGATGAGCTAATCTCTAAAAGAAAAGGTATACAATGGTTGCATTACAAAGGATAATTTTCTTTTTGAGTATGGAAAAATAACCATGATTCCATGAAAAGTGCAATACCTCAAGAAAAACACCAACGCCCTTTTTGGGAACAATGAAATTGTTACAAGATAATTGGTTAATGTAAACTAGAGTTATCGTGCAGAGTGTTTTAAAAAGAACGGGCGGAGTAAGATAGTATATCATACGTTTATTCTTCAATAGGTAACAAAAAAGGAACACCATAGTTTGAATAAAAGCTTATCTACAACATGCTCTATTGAATAAACTGTATAAAGACGTTACTAACACAACATTTCGATTCTAAACATAGGTGGTACCTTTTGTTGATGTTATTTCTTCGTCTGTGAATGTTGTAAGTGAAGAAGCCGGATTGGTAAACGTCTCAGTTGATGCTTTCCCACTAGTGGTAATGGTAACAAGCATACTTGGTTGTGACACTGGTACAGTTGATGTCCTATCCATGGTTGTCATCGCTGTCGATGTTTCTGTTGGCAAAGAAATAGTTCCGTCGTCTGATATACATTAGAAATAACACATATTATTTTTTGTATTTTGTTACTTTCTGTTGTTTTGCAACATTTATTTTTCTAAATAATATAAACAGACTTTGTTTTTACATAAATTTGAATATTATCTTTTTTTTATATATTTTTGACAAGAATTATATAGTTTACGATATATCGATTAACAGCATACAATTGATCGAATGCAAAAAGAATATTTGTTAAGGTTTGCAAACGAAATCATAAAATCTGTAAAAAAAGAATACAAATTCAAGGGCAATAACTCCTATATGGAGTCGAGAAATGACCTCGGTCATTCGATGTGTTCGTAGATCTTATTTTGATCTTGTTTCTTCAATAGAGTTGGTTAAATTGTTAACACTTGTCATTCAATATATTACAATGACTCCAATAAGGAGTAGATTGATGATTTAGGTACATCTGGTATAACATGCGAGGTTTGAATAATGGCTATTTTCTTTATCATTGCATATTGAGCAAACGGAAGTAACACTTAAATAATATTTTAAAATCCGTATATATTTTTTGTATATCTTGCAAACAAAAAAGTCACACATTTTGTTTTTTGGGGGTTAATTTAGTGGTTATCAGAAACTCATCTTAAACACTAGGACTCAAATTTTGTACGCCAGACGCTGTGCATTTGTCTACAAAGGAAACACTAGTGAGGTTGAAGAGCACTAAAGATCCCATATTCCACATATTTGTTTCACATGTACAATGTTCGTTTTGTAGACGATATTTCATGATTTTTTTAGAGTTGTAAGTAAAGAAGACCGTGGTGAGGGAAAACTGTTGTTTCCGCTTTCGTACTGAATTCCGTTTCTAAAAACGTACGTGGCACAGTTGTTGACGTATCCATGGTTTTGGTTGTTATCGTTTCTGTCAAAGAAGTAAGTTTATCATCTGAAATAAAGTATGTAGAAAAACAGCTCAACAGATTTTAGTTTAATTTCTATTTTTCATTCACCTGTTACCTTGGCATATGCAATAACTTGTTGATAAAAAAAAGTTCAATAAACTGATATTCCAACCAAGCAGTCACGAATTGATTTCTGGAATATTTACATTTTCAATTTTTAATTTCTATGAGAATATATGATGCTACCGCTAACATACATGTAGCTTATATAATTATGTGAGTCAATTTAATAAAGACTCTTAAAATTGATCATGCTCAAGATAATGAAAAACTTTTTTGATACCACTGGATACACACACGTACGTATAGGAATTTGAAATATTGATTACAAAGATAATTTAAAATATACAAACCTTCACTGAGATTTCTCAGAATAAAAAAATACACTCCAGAGCCAAAGGCAGATAGTAGTATAACTGTAATCGTAATAAGGACAATAATTCTGCAAGGTGAACAAGGTGAGTATTTCAATTTCTTGTGTTTTTCTTTCTTATGACTGTTTACTGGTTCTTCTACCTAAACAGTAAAAAGCCTTTTTATTCCAATTAGCCTTAATGACCGAGGACGTACAGGCAGACAAGGGATAATATTTCGACGCGATCAATTAGAGCCATTGTGACACGTGGCATTCACAGGATGTTATGGTTCTTCAACAAACCGATCCTGGATAGTAAGTATAAAGAGTTGGAAACCCGGTTGAAATAGAACAAAAGAATCGAAGCTCTTTGTTAGAGAAGGCGATAAATGCTTACTGTAATGTTTACTATAGTGACAAAAAAATTTAAAAGTTAATAGAAACAAACAAAATTACAATTTTCTTCTCAATTACGAAGTGTTTTATTTTAAAAACACCCTTTGCATAAGTTTTCAATTTATCTAGTACATAATTTAGCAAAGTAATTAGATATCAAGTCGACGACATGGGGCATCTTTCAAGTTGGATGTAGAAAATGCATAACCTCCGATTTAAATTTTTTTTTTACCACGGACGGAAAACATATCAATCTATTAGTTCAGAAATTTTCGTGTCTGCCCTTCCATTATGTGACTCAAGAAAAAATTCCAAAAAATGGGTAACAATTGTATCGAAAAGAGAGAATCGAGTGCACCTTTTTATGTTAGGGCGTGTTTGAGTTGAATATTTTGTCTTGATATCGTACAAAGCAAGAATATTTCATACATCATTTCGCTTCAGATTCTATCATTTTTATATCTCAAAGCTACAGGTTGACTTTATAACATAAAAAAATCACAGTACTAAAAGATGAAATATATGGGTCAAGTGAAATACCTATCTTATGAATCACAAAAACAGAGTAGGTGTGTTCGAATAGCTATTTATTTTACGGAAAGTACTTGACGACAGTCTTTCAAGTTGGATGATGAAAGTGCATATCTTCGAAAAATTATAATTTTTTGTGTGTAATAACCAGGATTTATAGTCTTCAACCACTAAAAAAATCTAGTCTGCCCTTCCACGAAATAGTAATAATTAGAATTTTTTAAAATGTTTATGAAGTTTCGAAAATTCCACTTGACAACCGATCAAACAATAGTTTTAAGTTTAATCCATGCAGACAAGATCATTATCTGATGCTCATTAGCTAGTTGATACATTTGTCTTTTAAAATATAACTGACATATAAGGATCGTAATGGTGTAATGTGGATAAATTTATCGGTTTCCGAGAGCAAAATTGACAGCGCGTCATCCCTACAATGGCTTCCATTTCTACGATTTTAAAATAAACTGGCGTAATGGGGAGATAATTTTGACGAAGTAGAGTCCTGACTGTAAACGCCCGAAACGACTTAGTTTTTTATAAGATCACATGTCTCACAAAATGAAACTGGTGCTAAAAGCTTAAATTTAAGGTTATACGATTTTTGGTTGATTTCATGACTATTTCATCTGTAATTTACAAATCATTGTTTTGTACCAAATTTTAATAAAGTATCTCTCTACATACTATTGTTGACTTCATACACAAAAAATAATTTTAAAAGGCGAACTGAAATTAGGAGTCGACTAACAAATCTGTTTACTTATTACATTTTCAAATTTATAAACTGCTAATTACTAAAGTAGGTGAAAATCATCAATTAAGGGCATTAACCTTATAAGGAGTCGACTGAGCACTTTGGCTATGTCGAATACGTAAACATCCATTCCTGTTGCTGATTTAAAAGTTTCTGCCTATCTATAGTAATTTGTAATTATCCTTTATGTAAAGACTTCATGATGTGAGTCGCCTGGCAGATTTTGTCACAAAAGAAAGATTTATTTTACCACTTACATATTCTTTTTGATCAAAACCTGTCTGATCAGTACATGTAGGTGGTGCATGGCGTTCTAAACATATTCGTTTCTTCAGGTTTTATCTACTTTTTTTTTTTTTTGAAGATAAGAAATAATACCTGTAGTTAACTGATGTTCTTTTTCATTCGTGAGAGACGGTATCGTATACATTGTTTAAATTAAATAATTTAATTGAAAGGTAGCAATGGACCTCGAAGTTTCCGTGGAAAGATCTTTTGTAAAATTAAACGCTGATAGACGACAGACTAGTATGGAGGCCAGGCAGTTAGAATTATGCCCACACTGGTAAATGCGAGCTAAAATGATACACATATCATATTTATTTTACCACTTACATATTCTCTTTTATCAAAATCTGTCTGATCAGTCTTCCTAAATAATGTTGATTCTCCTATTTCTGAATAGATGCGAATATCATCAACATCAGTAAGTTCTCCTTGATTTCTATTGTTATGTCTCCTTTCTCCTTTGTATATGATGTATTTACCCCCTTTTGAATCGGGAAGTTCGTATGATACCTTATCGATTTGCGGATTACTTCTGATGGATCCTTGTACACTGAGGTAATCACGATTACCTTGGTCGGAAGATGATCCCGGTTCATACCCATGGCAAGGCTGTAAATATCCATGGAGTAGCTGTCGTCTTCCGCAAATACCCGGAGGTAGAGAAACCTCATCATTGTATGAATTGTTACCGAATCCAACAATACTTCTTTTGTCGAAACTTATCTTTTCATATGGGAACTCCATTTGAAGTCTCTAACTAATAAATGCGTACTGCAGTAATGCAGAATGTTTTAGCACATTAATATGAAATTTGAGTCTTTTGTGTAATAATAGGAATAAAATTCAGATATGTTATATAATAGCTTCATACAAAACACGGGATAATATTAGTATTTTTACCGTAATAAAATGTCGGACTAAATAAGTACCATGATGCATTACTATATTCGATGCATATAAATAAAAAGATCATCATAGCGCAACTGGATCCCTTATCAAATATTAAAAAAATAACTGTTCAAGTTTCATCTTAACATTTTACGCATTCATTTTATTTTTTTTTATTTTGAACAGAAAAATGTTAAACTAATTGGTCATGTTAAAAACGAAAATGAAAAAAAAAATAAATAAAACAATGAAAATAAAATAAAATAAACAAATGAAACAAAAACATGCTCCATCCCCCTCCCTCCTGATTATCCGTTCCCTACTTTCCCCCAGAAGCCAGTTTGTCATCATTGGAATGATATAAATTATACACTTTAGTTGTAAATGTTATAAAGATATCATGACACTTTATAAAAAGGTGTATACAAAGTGCGTACCTTGACTAAGCTTCATATATAACGCTCAGCAATACTATAAAAACTCAAGTTACAAGTTCCAAACAATGGTCCTCAGTGATGTTTACAGTACTGTGGATATTTATTTGCTTTGATACCCACGTCTTGTGTATTTGCTTTCGAAGAATTGTTGCATTGTTGTAAGCATGCATTATGCATCGGCAACTGGTCACAGTATCATACGTTGTAACTATCATAGTTTCAGCGATAAGATACAGTCTTCCTTCGGCTTATTCTTGTACTTCAAAAAATCTTAATGAATGCATTTGACTTACTCAGAATAGCAATTTCTATCATTTGCTTATCTTGTTTTGCATTTTTAGTCTATTTTCTATTTTTTTTTAAAATATTATTGGATTATGGTAAAAACAACTAAGTGTGATCGTTTCAGTTTTATTGTCAAAAGTTATATATGTGTGTAAAACAAATGATAAGAAAGCAAAGATAAATACATGCACTGTATGAATTATCCGGATTTTGACTGGTTGAGAGGTAATGCCCTAGTCACACTGGGACACGATCGCACCACGCTCACCGCGATCTAACATAAATTCAGATCGTGGTGAGGTCGCGGTATGAGCGGCATGAAAAATGTAGATTTTTGTTGTTTTCACGACGTCCTCATTACGCTTCAACAACGATTCCGCTACGATTGTACCATGTTTTCACCACGCTTATTCTGCGACCTCACTACGATTATTAAGATCTTACTACGCCCATCACGTTCACACTAAGACCTTACCACGATTTATCTGATTGCAACACGATCTTACCACGCTTTTACTGCGATTATAGCACGCATTACCACGACCATACTACGATCATACCACGTTCATACCGCAATCTTACTACGCTCTCAGCAATAACGTCAACATCGTGTTCCATATAATACTGTTTCATTCCTTCTATATCTCACTGATACGTAGAGCTTCCGGGAAACAACAGTCATGCAACCAAAATCTACCAGAACTCGTGAGCGTGGTGGCAGGGGTAGAGGTAGAGGCAGATGGAGATCTGATAGTAAAAGAATCATGATCCCAAAGAGATATGTTTGACCGACAAATCCAACCTGAATCACAACCTATCGCTGGTCCGTCAAGATCAATTGCAAATGACGATTGTTCAGTAAACGATAGTAGGGATGACAAAGATGTGTCAAGCATGGTTGAGCCGTTGCAGAAAAAGTACAAGAGGTCCAAATTACATACAGACAAACAAGACTTGGAGAGCTTTTATTTATTGTATATGACAATGATAATGAGCATGATGGTCTTAAGACGAGTGTGATGTCATGGGCGTGCTAAAATAGTATATGGTCTTAAACAACGTGGTATTACGTGGTTTAGTTGTAGTGGAGGCATAGTTGGGTCGCGGTAAGCACGTGATGGTCGGAGTGAGGTCGTAGTAACATCACTGTTAAATCGTAGCGCAGTCTCCTAGACTAGAATCGCGCTTACGCTACGCTGTCGCTACGACGATACAGCTACCTTTGTGATCTTACCAGACCTTATTGCGCTCTCACTACACTTCTACTACGATTTGATATATGGATGTACTAAGGTGAGGTTAGGTGAAAATCAATAAATCAAGAATTCAAAATTGGTTCTACAAGCTTGTACAGAATTCTTTAAGGATATATGATAAAAATAAGCTAAAAATATTGATAGGTCATGGAACTCCTTTTCGAGATATTTGAAATTTAAAATAGGGCGGGAAAAGGCTGATTCGGACTTTTGCCTTATGTTTGCATTGGTATCATTTGGGTCTAAAACAAAAGAAAGAAAATTAAAAATCTTCTAAAATTTTGGTAAATGACCTTTCATGAGCTATTTAGTCTTATATGAAAAAAAAATAAATGGGTGTTATGGGGCAAAATATTTTACCTTGTTTTGTATGGAAAAACACAAAGGAGTCCGAAAATTTGACACGAATTCCAAAACCTCACCTAAGTACATCCTTAAGCATAATCTTATGTTAATTGTGAGAAACCATTGTTTGCTGTAATCTATTTTCGGTGGCTGTATATAAAAGAAGATGTGGTATGATTGTCAATGAGACAACTCTTCACAAGATACCAAATGACACAGAAATTAACAACTAAAGGTCACCATACATCCTTCAACAATGAGCAAATCCCATACCACATAGTCAGCTTTAAAAGGCCCCGAAATTACAAATGTAAAAGAATTCAAAGGAGAAAACTCACGGCATAATGTATGTACAAAAAAAAACCCTAACGAAAATAAAATATGTAACACAGCAGCAAACGACAACCACTGAATTTCAGACTCCTGAATTAGGACAGTCAGGCATATACATTGTACATATAT
Source organism: Mytilus edulis (assembly GCF_963676685.1). Taxonomy (NCBI): domain Eukaryota; kingdom Metazoa; phylum Mollusca; class Bivalvia; order Mytilida; family Mytilidae; genus Mytilus; species Mytilus edulis. The sequence goes on along the minus strand of NC_092346.1, from coordinate 47,382,496 downwards.
AATGTGGCAGGGTTAAACATGTAACCCACTAAACTGGGACTGTGGTGAAACAGTACAACATAAGAACGAACTATAAAAGTCAGTTGAAAAGGCTAAAATTATTAGATGGATACAAATAGATAAACATATAGCAATTACACAGGGTGGACGAGGCCGGGTACTTGTACATCCCAAAAACAAAAGACACCAAGTACAAATCTGAGTTTACTCGCAGTAACTGATCGCTAGTTCAAAGCCAATTACAAATAATTAACAAAATCATGCATATAAATATGTAATTGTCTTGATTTAAATGATGAACTACGGACTAACTACCAAATTAGGCAATATACAATGGATATTCATATATGAAGATTTTTGCAATTACAAAAGGCAAATCATGCATCTTAGACTCTCTGTTGCTTTACGTTCGACTTTGTTGTCATATTTTGGGTTCGATCCTGGCGTTGACATTTCAATTTGTTTACTTTTTTAATCAGCAATTACAGTAATATAAGCGCAGCATTAAAAAACAAAAAACTCGGCATATCAAGAAACGAGTAACATGTGTCGGCTATCACGTTGTTCCTTGGAAACTGTTAGTAAAATTAATTACCATGACTATGATTTAGAACACCAAACGCAGCTTCGTCTAAATACAACAGAAAACTTTTCTGCGGTGCAAAATGCAAGAACATTTGAAGGTAAAATACAATTATTGGTTTCATTTTTTTAACCTTAATGCAGCAGAAGTCGAATGAAAATTATTCATATTCTGAAAAGACACACATCGTTGTAATATGCATCTGGTACAATGCAATTGTCTGAGGTGGCAGAAATTCAAACTTTAAGATATCTTCTCTACGGATGTAAAATTGCATCTTTTAGAATAAACAATACCGTGAAATTCCTTTAATGCATGTTTATTAGACGTTTTTTTTTTGTAAATTAAACTGTTTTGCATCACAGGATTGGGAGAAGCATCATAAAGCTAAAACCAATTAAACAAAATATATATTAAAATGATGAATTGTACTAAATGAAGTCATCAGTACATGTTTACTTCACGTTAAACCAACAATTTAAAAACATACATTTGTGATGATTTTGTATCTTAGGTTAGATTGTTTACATTAGTTACAGTTCGGCAAAAACCTTATTTCATACATTTTTATAATACTTTATTAATCATAGAAAAGAATCAGATGTTTCGCGGGTAAACTTTCGGTCAGGTCAAATTTGAAGGGATGTTTCAAAGGAAACTTTGATACTGGTAACGAGGCACTTTGATAGAACACCCCTCCTTCAAGAATGGTACGGCTACCATCGGGGTATATAATCAGGAGAGATTCCTAGCTCTTGGTGATTCGTCTGAAGCTACGAAGACGATGGCCATGATACGTACGGTATGTGATAATTAGAGAATGGATATTTGAGATCGTTGTCTCTTATATAGTTTCTATTACTAAGTGTAATAAAGAACATGTTGGTGCCTGTTAGTATTCTCTAATATTGAATTGCATTTATGGTTGTAATGCAACAAATGACAAGGTTAAATCCTGTTCTTTAGACTTGCACAACTTGTAGTTTGTCAGGTATAGAGTTTACCGTACAAGACAACTGTGTTCCCTTGTAGGGTACCACAATGTACCATTAAGACACGTCGTAGCTTGAAGGGTACCAGCATGTATAGAACAAGTGTGAGTCTGTGTGACCAACTTGTAGGGTATATAAATGTACCAGGAGAACGAGTGACGTATTGGACAAGTGTGAGTCTGTGTGACCAACTTGTAGGATACATTATTGTGCCAGGAGAACGAGTTTGTTCCTGATCCAGGACACATTTGTACCGGTTGTATATATATTGTATGTGTAAGTACAATAATTGTAGATAGATTATTAGAGAACGCAAAGAACAGTTGCACATATTTTGGTTCATTGACGTTAATTTATAAATAAAGTTTACTTGTTATATATTGTAAATGAAACAATTTTGGATCCAGTATCAAACTAGTAACGAGCTTATTCTAAATTGAAATACACACCACGCTTACCCTGTGTACATGTTACACATTGTATGTCTGCCTATTGGGTATATCTGTGCAATCAGATGGGTAAAATTCCCAAAGGTTATGCATATAACCGTAATTTGGCTCATATGAGCCTCAATTTTGTCACTTGACCAGCATAGTCTCAAATTCTGTGTTTAATTATTCTAGATTAAATCATGGAGAATTGTCACGCTGATGCGATTCGGGAAGTGAATTCAATACCCGAGTTGTATTAAGTAATTAATCAGTTCTCATCTTAATTCTGAATAAGTGTGAATATGAGATACTTATTCTTTACTAGGTTAATATATCTGAAATGAGATACTTAAAACCTTAGAACTTACTTTGATTGTTAAAATTAGTTTAGTCAGTCCTATCACAAAATCGGATTACAGAATGTAGACGTCTACATGAAAATGTTAAGCTCGTGGTATAATCAAATACTTTCATTATTTATTCTTAGTGTTCAACTAAATATAAATCGGTCACCTGAATTACAATTATATTACGCCATAACACTTTCGGTATTAGATGAGATAGTTTTGCGAAACTGTAACCTTTCACAGTGTGTTGCGGAACTAGCTTTCCAGCGGACGTGGTTTGCATATAAAGAAGATTTTCATTAAGTTATATTAGATTAATGACTTGTTCAAATATATAATTCATAATAAATAAAAGTATATGTCTTTATAAAGATAATTTGTATGCAAGTAAAGATTTGCCATTGACGATTGCCAAATAAATTAATCACAAGATGAAACAAATGGGTCTTTATATCAATTTAATACCAAACAGAAAACAATAAACTTGGCAAAGATGGTAAACCACAAACATGAGGTGCTAAATTATATATAATGAAGCCTAGGTTGTGGAGTGGTCTAGCGGGCCGGATACAGTGCAATGCGATTTGGTGTAACAATTTACAGATCTAACATTGTTGAGCTGATGTTTAGACGAATTATATATATAGATATAAACAAGTCTTAATTGAAAACCAGGTTCAAACCTATGATTGCGTTGGATAAAAACCTCAATTTTTTATACGTGTGCATGTAACAAATTTCGTTGTAGAGGGGTCTAAATACAGCACAAACAACATTTTCCAAAAGACCAGAAGAGTGAAAAAATATATTATTACAAAACGCATTTGACTAACAGCAGATGTTTTTAAACCCTGCTGACTGTCATTGACAATTGCCAAACAAATTGATCACAATCTATAATACTAAAATTACGAGGTCCAATTTGTCAGCCGTCATCACGTAAAAACGACGAATCAAAGAATTCAACTTTATTTATAACTAATATAGTACAAAGGTGTAGATTAAAAATTACACCACTCCCGACCCTTTTGTTTTCCACGTAAATAATATTGCCAATAATTAAGAAGTTCCGAGTCGAGTCCGATACCAATACCAATAGTATATTCACCTGTTACCTATTATCTTATCTGTACGTTCCGCATCTGACAGGCGCACCACCAAACGGTGTATTCAGGATTAATATGCTATATATACGGGTCATAATCACAGGGTTGACACTACTAAATAGTCAAATTGTTACCTATTGTAGTATTTTAATCAGTAAGACTTTCTAAGATAACATTACGAATACTTAAAATCTGGACTAAAAATAAGACGTCTAGGTACAGTTTCAATTTGTTAGTGGGCATGACGTAAAACAGTGAATCAAAGAATTCAACTTTATTTATAACTAATATAGGACAATGCTGTTGATTAAAAAATACTCCATTCCAGGACCTTTTGTTTTCTAAATAATAAATATTACCAATAACTGATAAGTTCCAGGTCGACGGGTTCAAACAGAAATATTTGAAAGCAGAGAAAAACTGTGTATCTTATAATCGGCATGACTTTATCAGATGACAATACTAATACTAAAATAAGGCTTGCGCATAGTTATATACTTTAATTCAGTCACGGACCCGCGATATCACGGGTGTGTTCTAGTGTGTTATAAAATGGATCTCTATATTATTCTAATACCAAAAAGAAAACAGTAAACTTGCGGCAAAGATGGTAAACACAACATGAGGTGCTAATTTTTTCTTCACCATATCCAGATTTCGACAGTTAATGTCTCTACAGTAATGTTAGAAATCGAAATGTTTTTGGAAGGCCATTTAATGTACCTCAATTTAGAATAGACTCTTGAATTTTAAATATTCAAAATATGATGAACGGATTATATAAACCAGAGGGAAAATACAATATAAGCCCAAACGACATGAATATGTAAAAGAATCACTCAAAACCTTTTTTGAATCAAGTAACAGTTTTTTTACAGAAATTACTTGCCACAAATAAAATAATAGCTTACAAAAGAGGGACGAAAGATACCAGACGGACAGTCAAACTCATAAATCGAAAACAAACTGACAACCCCATGGATAAAAATGAAAAAGACGAACAGACAAACAATACTACACATGACGCCACACATAAAACTAAAGAATAAGCAACACAAACCCAACCAAAAACTGGGGGTAATCTCAGGTGCTCCGGAAGGGTAAGCAGAACCTGCTCCACATGTGGGCACCCATTTTGTTGCTCATGTTATAACAAATTCGGTAAATAGTCTAATTCGGTAGGTCACATATTCATGAAAGAGAAGGGGATTGTAGTTACGACAAAAGGAACATATCCGATATCATCTGTGAAACGGTTATTCCATATCAGTCAACCAACTTGTATTGGCGTCCGTAAAATTTACGAACGGATGATTTCAACTTCACCATTTGAAACTCTTGGTTTAATAGTTTCTTTGTGATCAGCAACCCTCCCTCTATCAAGAAAATCACGATTGGAAATACAACCATGGAAAGATCGTATCAATTGGGAGACATATACCCCGTATGCAGGTGCTGCTGGAATGTTGCTACTTGGAAAGTTCACAATTGGAAAGCTGAAATCCTCTCTTTTGTCGTAAAGTTTTGTTGTCAATCGACCCTCATTGTCAATTTCTAGATGTAAGTCAAGATATGAGGCCGACTTAACTTTATCTGATGTATCCTTTATCTCTAGTTTGATTGGATAGATGCATTCAACAGTCACCAAATTTTAAATTATTTAGTGAGAGAACATCATCTATATAGCGGAAAGTAAAGTTAAAGGATATTGCTAACTTCTTATCTTTCTTCCTAAGAAGTTCCTGTATGAAATCGGCCTCATAATAATGAAGAAACAAGTCGTCAAGAAAGGGGCACAATTGGTTCCCATTGGAATGCCGACAGTCTGTTGAAAAACACGTCCCCCGAACGTAACAAGTATGTTGTCAATCAAGAAATCAAGCATCTTGATAATACCAGATTCAGAGATTATTTGTTTTAATCAGAGTGATCCTTTACAAAGTAGGATTTATCCCTCCCTAAGACAAGATACTTGTATCTACGTTGGTCATTCTTTTTTATGAAACAAAGCAATACCAACTCTTTCAATTTGTCTTTTAGTTTGGAATGTGGAAGACTTGTGTAAAGTGTAGAAAAGTCAAATGTTTTAATACTATTGCAAGATGAAAGAGAGCTAGCTTGTATGTACTCTAAACGATCTTTGGATTTTTTTTAGTATCCACATCCGATTCACGCCACCTCTAGAATAGGCAGTTTCGCAATAACTTTGAAGACCTGCTTTGATTGCTGATAAAATAGATGTTTATAATTCAGAAAGAGGTTTCGTGGAGCACTTGGAAAACCAAGCAATATGCCGTTGTTTGTAATGACACTTATGTAGTTTAGGTATCCAATACAGTGATGGAAGATCCAGTTCTTCATCTTTGGTTGAAATTCCAAAGAAACATAGAACAGACCTATGATTATCCAGGATTTCCTCTTTGGTAAGTGTCGTTAGGGTATATGTTGAGTTTCCAAGTGAATTTTCAATACCTAATTCGTTTATCAAGCAGTTAATGTAATGAGTTTTACACACAAAAACAATGTTGTTTGGGGCTTTATGTGCGGGGACAACAACATATTTGTCATGGAGGTAGGATAAGGGTTTTGCAACATTTGGGTCTTTAAAGTTGGACGTAGCATGAGCATTGGTAGACCCATTCAGTTTCTTAATTCTGAATTGTATCAACGACCTCACTGCCTTAATCCATTAGGAAAGAGTGTCTACGTCTTCTTTCTCGCGCTTAGCCCATTGCCTGGCCTAATCCTCGACAGAATCAATCAAAATTTTGAAGTTAATCAATTGATGGGTTTAGGCTAACGATATTTCGGACCTTTCGATAACACATTTCAAGGGGAAGTTTTATTGACAATGTTGAGATCATCTGTAATACCGTGGCCAGCCGGATTATATGTGAATTGGGAACTAGCACAAGTGCAATCAAGAGGTTTAGACTTGAAGTCGTCAATATTGAGATTCTGCAAAAACGTGTTTGTAATTGAAAATTTTAGTTGCAATAGGTTTGGTATAGGTATAAGAAATGATAGGTACAGACTGATCTTTGAAATAAGGAGGTATTTTCGACTGAACTAATTTATGATGAAGGATATTTTGACGCCATCGAGACCTTTGTTGACAAAGAAAAGATCTTTCCTCTTTTTCATCTTTTCCAATGCGAACTGGTTTGAAAAGTCTGTGACTTGCAATATCCGAAGTGATGTGATGAATACCTAACGGCTTTTGTATAAATGGCAGCAAGTCATTAATAGAGACATCATGCAGAGTAGATGTATAATGACGATGACCATCACGAGGAGTAGAGTTGAAAATATGCATCACATTCACCTAGCTACAAGAAGGACTAGATAGAATACCTATACCATCAATTTTGTCATTGTAACCATATGGTGTCGCAGTTCCCAATTGTCTAATACAGGAGTCCTCTTACAAGTGGCAAAATAATTACTAAGAATATTAAAAGAAAAACTCAATATATATATATTAAAAGAATTACTTACTATCATTATAAGAAATACTGTTAAAATGTAAATTAAAATAATAACTATCTACTATAATAAAAAGAAATACTTAATATGTAGTAAAAGATTTACTTCAGTATTATATTTGAAAGAAATTACTTAATATTTATATAACGAATTACTTAAGATACATTGACAATGACTTGCAATTGATTACTAGCTAATTACTGACAATTACTAGTAATTACTAATTTTTTGACAAAACGTTTTACTTGTTTTTAACTTGATTCGAGTAGAAACAATTTTATGTTTTAAGTAAAATCTAGTAATTATTTTTGCTTGAACCCACTGAGAGGTTCACGCTTATATATTGGCGAGTTTTGGATGTGTCCAAGGGTCACTCGATATCTCTCTGCCGGAAGTCAGAATACAATTCTCGGAACCAGTCGAAACTTTCCGATCATTTATACAGGTAGTTATCTACGTCTTTGATACGGCCCCTCTATGACTAGGCTACATCGTGACATTGTATATTTCAATAATCAAAGTAAATTGGAAAGTTAAACAATAAAAACTAAGTTGCAGTCAAAAAATAATTTAAATATAAGAAACTTTTTTGCTTTTTCACAAAACATATGCGTTTTTAATAATGTGAATGTTAATTAAATATCAAATATAATGATAACGCAATTATATAATTCGTGCTTTGAGATGGTCCCTGTAATCGTTGTGTGCTTAGTATTAATAAACCTTGGAATAGTTTATTGACATATAATGACCCAGAATAAACTGGTAATTTTTAACGTTTAACATTTGAGATTTAGTATTTCAGTCAAAGCATGATAAATTGTCGGAAAGCATGAAGAAAATTAGGAAAACGATATTTCTGTTAAAAATATTTATCTAAAGTCGGATATACAGTGGTCGGAGAGCAGACATATAAACAAACAAAAGGATTTTTACGTAGTAAATATATTATTTCATTGATAAATACTACAAGACTTAGAAAATATTCATTGTTAAGGTTAAACTGAGACTGAATTATAGAATATAATCAAAATTGTAATTGTATACGTGCATTATGTTTCATAGGTTTGATCAGTCATTACATTTATGAAAAACATTTGTAACGTACAAGCACCAATGAGCAGGGATGCGTATTTAGAATTAGCTAAATATAATATATCTAAATTTTAAACGGTCGTGAATGAAAAAATACTTGCGTGGTTTCAATTCACAAGGATTTTAAATCTTTGCATCTTAAAAGAAACGTAAATAATGTTTTACAACAATCATAACAACATTAATTACTATCATAATGTCAATTATTTCATACTGTTTTAGTAAGGATTGATAAGTCACTACTTATATTTTGTATAGCAATATATTCATAAGTTTTAAAAAGAGATTCATTTGATAAATACAATGTCCATCCGTTAAAACTTGACATTTGTGTATATTGATATTATATTCAAGTTATTTTCGGAAATCGTTAACTAAAAGGAATACATGTTTTATTAGTTCAACCTTATAACATCTAAATATTTGTACTAAGGTACGGTTTTGAAAATTGTATTCGATCAATTAATGATCATTGTGTTTACCAGCTATCCTTCAAGTCTTGATTCATTCACATTATAAATCACCCTGTTCTCATGCACACACCCTATCGGTTTGCGTTCACAAAAATTCCGGATTAAATGCCAATGAATCCGGAGTCAAAACACTTGACGTCCCGGAATTCTAGTTTGACATCCCGGAATTCAACTACTAGATCAATATATTGATGAAGAAAATACGCATTCGTATCCAGATTATCAGTGTGTATGCTTTTATTTACTATTTCTTGAGCAAAAATACCACATTCATGTAAAGATATTAATTTTTCACGCGAATGCGAATTTTTGCTTTTCTTATATAAATTCAGGACACGACAGAAAGAGTTTGACATGTGACTTATTAGCACGGTCATCATTGCTTATGATATATTTACCTCTAGCTGTTTCTCTTTTGTTTTCTTTTTTGAGTCAGTGTCCTTTTAAAAACTTTGACATTTTCGAAATGCTATGGGTTTTTTTACCCAAGGAATAGATTACTTAACTTCGCAATATATTTTGACTTTTTAACCATTGTTATTTGAGTGTCACTGATGATTCTTTGTAGACTGAACTCGAGTCTGGCGTACAACATGTTTATCCTGGTATCTTTTTATATCTACATGTCTTTTTATATGTCCTTTTAAGAGTATGTTCAGGTATTCATAAAACTTCTGAAAATGAAATATTCCTCAAAAGCAAGTTTCCCTTGGATTGATTTAAGTTAAATCAGGAAATCCTTAAAATTTGAGATGTTTTTTTAGACCAAAATAAGTCTCTATATAAGAGTATCAAATGAAATTGTTGTGCTACTCTCAACTGAGAAAAATATACGAAACCTTCTTATAAGTTGCATGCCACAGGGTTTCACTTCACATGGAAAATGGACTTTAAATTTATCTATACAACATCTACCATTAGTGCAGACAACTTTAATAACGAGTTGAGAATATGAAGGCATCAAGATTAAAAAGCAAACCAAGTGCTTAAATTTATATTGCGATTGACCTGCGCATTATACATCCGGTTCATAGAAACTGGGATTTGCAATAGGATTATAAAAAAATGATATACAATCCCAAGTAATAAATGAAATAGTCGAGCTTTAAAATGTATATTCAAATAGTAGCTGTATAAAATTATACTTTATTCACAACTATTCAACATTGCTTTCAACTGACTTATGCAAGACTGTACACTTTTCAAAAGATAACAAAAATTCAGCAACAATCTTTTGGTTATCAGTCAGCGATCTTAGGTTCACGTATTGCTTTTCCTTTTTTAAAGAAAGCAACTTGATTTCAGTTTGGATGATGATCAGCTAGCAAATGAAGGAAAACGGAATAAGTCCCGCTAAAAGAAAATGATCAAAACTTGTATTGGTAAAAGGAGTACATATAGCGAACCCAAGGTCAATAACAAGGACTCTTAAGGAAAGACGGTTGGGTGACTAGGTGTACGCTTTTACTTCAGATATCTAAATAATGTGATTATCAATATGCTTACTGACATGAGAAATGAACAATCACCCACTAATAAAAGGTAAGAAGATATGAACAAACGTATTGACGTTTTGAACAATGATGATTGTATTGATGAAGAGTATGATTGTAAAGGTGCGGTAGATGAAGATGTGGACGAGGTCAATAAATCTGATGACGTTCATGATACCGGTACTAATGAACCACCTTTCAAGAAACAGAACTGGCACATGCAGTGAAGAGTCACGGTTTTCTTCAATGAATAAAAGATTCAAATCTTGTGAGAGATTGTATTGAAAAACTAGATGAACATCTATCAGACAATGTCAAAGATATTTTTAGAAACGGAATTTCTGAGGAGAAATACAGAGAACTCATGAAAGATAGAAAGAGTAATAGACTCGAGAATTGTGAAGGACTTGTACCAGTTCAATATAAACTCATCATCGAAACCAGGATTATTTTTTTATTTACGCCAGACGCGTGTTTTGTCTACAAAAGATTCATGGGTGACGCTCAAATCCCAAAAAGTGAAAAAGGTCAAATAAAGAACAATGTTGAAGGGCATTGAGGAGCAAAATTCCAAAAAGTTTTGCCAAATACAGCTTGATATGATATAAGGTAATGTATTCCTGAGGTAGAAAAACTGTAGAATATTTTAAAAATTCAAAAGTTTTGTAAACAGTTAATTTATAAATATGACCATACCAATGACTATTCATGTCAGGGTCAACACAGAAGTGCTGACTACTGGGCTGGTGACACGCTCGGGTAATTAAAACTCTACCAGCAGTGGCATCAACCCATGGCCAGTGGTTGTAAATAAACTCATCATAGATACCAGGATTACATTTTGTATTTACACCAGACGCGACTATTGTAGGGCAACTTATCTGTCAAAAGTAGTCAATAGACTAGACAAAGGTATAGGTAAAAAAGATACTTAAAACAAAGCTGAGTTGGAAGGTATGCTCGATGATTGTATATGGACTCTCTTGCTTTATTTGATCATGCAAATTAAGAATCTGCTTAGCTAGGAGAGAACTAATTAAACCTGATGTAAAAGGTGAATGAAGTCATTTGTTTGATATAAAACAACCTTGCAATAACTGGTTATTTAGTGAAGATATCTCTAAAAATGGTGAAAGACACTGGAGAAGGTATTTTCAAATCGCCTTGCAGTATGTAATGGTTATAACCAGTTTAGAGGTGGTTTCTGTTTGTGGATGGAGATCAACGTGGAAGAGACGTAGTGGTATTACCTCAAGGTCAATTGACAAATATGAGTGAAAAACTCTCGTTGGACTCTCAACAAGTACAGAAATTAGTTGTTGTGAGTATAAACTAATATGATTTTAAAGCAGAAAGATTGAAATTGTTTGTTAATGAATGGACAAAATTAGCATCTGATAAATACATTTAAGATCCTATTAAGTATTGTTATACATAGAGTTTCTAGACAACTGTCTTCACATACAAAATAAAATATCCATTAGAAATTCTAAATTCAAATTACAAGAAATAGCGTTTAGCAAACAATGTAGATATAGAAATTGTAAAAAAAAAACCTATTAAAAATGAATGTTATTCAAGAAGTTGAATCTGAAATAAACCAATTTATTTTCCCATTGTTTGTAAGTCCAAAAAAGAATGGTGAACATAGAATGATACTGAATTTGAAGGAGTTAAATAAACACATTGCATATCAACATTTCAAAATTGATTCTGTTAAAAGAGCTTAAAATGTAATAAAAAAAACAACTTATACGTGTAGATCATAAACATGCTTATTATTCTGTGAACATTGCTGAACATCATAGAAAATATTTAAGATTTGTTTGCATACCAAATGGTACCAAGGCTTTTTACCAAAAATAATGAAAGTTGTATATGCAATTTGCAAGTTTGATTAAAATGAATTAAATTAATGTTTGTACATTGACAATTCACTACTATTAGGGGATATCAAAATTAATAATGTTAGAGAAACTGTTAATTTGATATCAAGCCTTGGATTCATAATACATAAAGATAAATCAGTTTTCACTCCTACAAAGTACATATAAATACTCAGTTACCAATTATTTGTTCATGGAAAGCTGATCCTGAATCATATTTTGTTGATGCGTTTACACTTGATTAAGGTAAATATTCATACGGTTATGTGTTTCATACTTTCATCATGATAGGACGCTGTATGAAGAAGATAATAAAAGATAAGACAGACGTGTTATTTGTTGGACCACTTTGTCCAACCCAACCATGGTTTGTTCAAGTAATGAAACTGTTAATAAACAATCAATATGTGATTAAAGCGAACAAAAAGCTATTGACTCTACCGTACAAAGACAGAGTACATCCATATCAAAATGCCATTAATTTTGATGGTATGTCGTCTATCCGGAAAAGATAACAACATAGATCAGAAAAAAACGTCCACTTTCATCATCGAATCATGGAGATCAGGGACTCAAAAACAACATAAAATATATATATATATCAATAAATGGTTTGTTTTCTGTCCTTAATGGAAATGGAATAAATTTCGTGTCTGTAGAACTTGTTTTAGAATTCCTGACTAGTTTGTTTGAATGTGGATTGAGTTATACAGCATTGAAACTTGCTAGGTCATGACTATCTGGATTTTGTTTGACATCTGAAAATGTGCCTGTTGGAATTAAAGCATGCACTTGTGGTAAGATTTCTCAAAGGAGTGTATCATTTGAGACCAACTTTACATAATGATGTAAATATTTAGGATTTTTCTGTTGTTGTGAGATTGTTGAGACATTTATCACCAGTTCCTGATATATCAATGAAAAACTTAACTTTAAAACTGGTAATGATCATTGAATTAAGGAATACTACTAGGGCACAGAGTATTCATTTATCAAAACTCAGCAATATGCAAAAATAGAAATGATTGTTGTCGATTTAAGATAAAATTGAGAATGGAAATAAGGACTGTGTCAAAGAGACAACAACCCGACCGTAGAGCAGATAATAGCAGAAGGTCACCAATGGTTCTTTAATGCAGGTAAAAAATCCCGCACCCGACGGCGTGCTCCAGCTGGCCCTTAACAAAAATTTATACTAGTTCAGTGATAATGGACGTCATACGAAACAGCGAAATATATAAAAGAAACAAAAATCATACAAGACTAAAAAAGGCCACAGGCTCCAGACTTGGGGAGGCTCAAAAATGCTGCGAGGTTAAACATGTTTTTTGAGATCTCAACCCTCCCCTATACTTCTAGCCAATGATACATGATATACTGAGACAAAGCAGACTGGTATATAAAAATCCAGAAAAAAAGCCTCCAGACAGGAGAATATGTATGTATTTAGTGATGAAGAAATATTTGAAACGTACTGTTGATATAAGATCAGATTCATTAACATAAAGTTGTATTATACCACATAAAAAATTAGTTGCTCAACTATTCCTAGATGGATTAATGCCATAGTGTGCCGTGCAGGAATTGACACAAGTGTATTAAAAGCACACATTTCATAATAAGTATTTACGTCGAAACCAAAGCAAAATTATGTGCCTTTAAGTGATTGATTTAAGTAAGCGGGTTGGTCAAATTCAACGACCTTCGGAAAATTGTTATCCAAGACAGTAAGTACAAGTGATGGTTTTGCAGCAAATGAAGTGTTAAAAATTTGACTGTAATAAATGTATGATTTATGATTCAAATGTTTAATGAGAAAAATATGAATGCAACATAATGTATATGTCTGTAATCTACCTGATGCAAACATTTCTAAGTGTATCTAATAACATTTGCATCATAGGTATCCATCGTTACTAAAGGGACAAATAAGATATACCTGAAAAAAATGTTGCTTTGAGGTCTCATCTAATACATGGAATGTTATGACGCAATTCGATTACCAAATTTAACCATATTTACCTTGGTTAAGTTGAAGTTATACATTATTTATATGAAGACATAGAATAACACTGGAGGTATTATAGATGCCAAAATATTTGAAAACACCAAAAGCTTATTATAAAGATGACAAGCTAAAATCCAAAAAAGCACAAAAATATGAAATACGTTTATGCCTAATATACAAATTATATGATAAGTTTATCTACACACTTTTATGTGATGAATCAGTTATGATGAGTTAATCTACACACTTTATTCTCCCAACACCATGAAATTGATCTTTTATTAAAAATGAATAATAACAAATATTACAAAGAGAGTTAACACTGAAATAGTATTTTCAGCAATCTTGTCTTGTACATGGTCTCGTTAACATGAACAGGTACAGTTAAGGCTCGTTACAAGGTGGTGGTACTGTCAAACTGTCGCACATTCTGGTTTTGTCACATTAAAATTAAAACTGTTTTCTCCACACGTTTTTGTAAAAATTCTTGTTGAATCACACTCTACAAAGTAATTACACCCACGAGGATGCAGCTTGAATTTTTCACCAGGTAAACAATAGTTATCTGAAATAAAGAACGTGGTGACTAGATCTGAAGTTCAAACAAATTGCAAAAAGTAATTAAAGTAGATCAAAATGAGACTGCATTATAATTATATGAATATTTACATAGATTTTAATAAAACTTCTATATTTGAACCTCACTGCAAAAGTATTCGTAATCCTCAACTTACATGTTAGACTCATATTTAAATATTTATTCCGAAAAAAGAGGAACAGCTTTCATACAATAATTTGGTAGAAAATTGGACAAACATACCCTTTGAAAAAAAAACACTGATCTAAATTAAACATGCTTTTAAGCATGCAACATCAAAATGCTATTTATCGTGATGCACACCAAAGATGTCAGGCAGTCTGCGTAGAAATTATATTGGGAAAAAAGGTTTGTAATAATTATTGATGCAAGAAAAATGAAAGTAAATCACAAAAATACTAAACTCCGACGAAAATTCAAAACGGAAAGGTCCTTATCAAATGGCAAAATCAAAAGCCCAAACACATTAAACGAATGGACAACAACTGTCATATTCCTGACTTGGTACAGGCATTTTTCTATGTAGACAATGGTGGTTTAAACCTGGTTTTATCAAACTAAACCTCTTTCTTATATGACAGTCGTATAAAATTCCATTATATTGACAACGATGTGTGAACAGAGAGAAACAGACATAATAAGTACAAATGTCAAAGAGAGGGGCGAAAGGTACCAGAGGAACATTCAAACTCATAAATCGAAAATAAACTGACAATTAGGGGTGCATCAGTAAACGCTGTGTTAATATATGAATCACCATAAAAACAGATATATAAACATCATTTATCATTTACCATGACACAATAACACAATGACGGGATGTGTAAGTACAGACCCACGGCATATGTAACTTAGAAACACAAAAAGACATACAGAAAAGGCATAACGTGTCAAAGAGACAACAACCCGACCAAAGAGCAGCAAAAAAGTCGAAGGCCGCTAGTGAATCTTCAACACAGCGAGAAAAATCAAGCTCTAAGAGGAAAGCTTCAGCTGAACCCTAAACAAAAATGTGAACTAGTTCAGTGAAAATGGAAAACAAAATAGACAAAACGAAATGCCATGTATGTAGCATTCAAATGTACAACTTAAAATAACAAGCGTTACATTAAGAAACACACTTTTCTTACACTTTGTGTGAATTTACCCATCAATGGTATATTATTTGTCAGTATTTTTTTTTTCAAATCTTCCCTTTTCATTGTAAGATTACCTTATCATTACATTATAATGTATTACAAATGAGTGCAAATAAATTTTCGATTGACGTTACTTTAAAGATCGTAAATTTTTTGGGTGTTGAAAACAACAAACAGATCTAAAATTACTTCATTTGTATTTTTATTCGATACGATTTGGGTTTAAGTTTATAAGTTTCTGCAATGGCTTACCATGTTGTGTTTAAAACATTTTTGTTAAGCACCTTAATTAAGCTGTTTAAATTATTTGTAATATCAAATTTGTTTTAAAAGTATTTCTTTTTGTCCGTGCTTTTGTCATATTGGGTTTTACTTTATCAAACGTTTAGCCGTCGAAGACTGCTATTCTCCGGTGCTTACTTCAGCTTATTAGTTAGTGCCTTAATATGGACATGACTGCTTACCCTCCATTAGTACCTTTTTGTTTAAATTGATTGACCCTTTTCAAAGTTTTATGTACGTCATAATAAACTTGAGAATGGAAATGGAGATTGTAACAAAGGGACAACAAACCGATCAAAGAGCAGAAAAAGTCGAAAGCCACTAATGGGTCTCAACATTGAGAAAAAAATCAAGCACCCGGAGGCGGGCCGCAGCTGGCCCCTAAATAATATGTGGACTAAAAACAAATTGACGTCATATTTATCTCAACAACATATAAATGAACTACATTTAAGAAATGTCAATAATCGTTTTTTCAACTTGAACACATACTAAATTAATTAAAATGGCGTCCAAATTCAAAATGGCACCGTAAAATGTAAAAGTTTGAAGGTATTAAGATATATTCACTATCAATAATGAATAAAAAGATAACAGATTTGTGAAACTGATCAGGTGTTGTAGACACAGGCCTACAGTGTATTTATAATACCAGGGAACATAGATCATATTTTCAAAAAAGCGGTATTTCAAGCTATATTGCAAGTTTTAGACTTGCTGTCTGAGATATTTAAGACTTTAATTTAGTTCAGACTGCCGAGGAAAGCAAATTCGTTGTCGATAAGCTGCAAAGAAAACGGCGATTGCTAACAATTGTTCAACAGTGTCGTAAACGATGCTGATGATGTTGATGTAGTACCATCTTTTTAAAACATTTGCAAATGCTCTCCAATCTAACCCTGATAATTTTAACAAAGAAAAAGAAAGGTTGAAAGTAGAATGGACTTTAGCAGACGGACAAATCACACGTCCTCTTTTAGAAAGCTTGAATTTGACCAAATTTCACCTATATCTAAACCTAAAAAAATTGCGTGCTCATCATTTTGACAATGCCAATGACCACTGTCCATTTGAGTAATTCGTGGTTGTGTTAAAGGTTTTTCATTGGAAGCTGATATTCTTGCAAATGGTTCACTAACGATGTATCCCTCCTATACTGATAAGTAATCAGGATCAGAATATGGTTCCCTGTTCACTAACACAAGCCTGTTAATATGTATAATGTGCTGGTTTTTAGTATACTTGTCTACAACCTTACAGTTTTCTGGAATCTCTAGGTTTTAATTTTTTTAATATTTTTTTCACAAAATGTTTGACTTGTATCAAACAGAAATGCTTTTAACTCTAACATAATATTCAATTTTTTTCAGTACATATTAGTAGGTATAAAACCTGGAAATCCATAGTGTCTTTACAACATGATGCATATTAAAATTAATATTGATAGAGATTAATTATATGATTGGTATTTAACGCCATTTTCAGCACTATTTCTATTGATTATATGCTTTTTTTATAATGTATTGATTCGTTTAGGTGAGATGCAGCCCCAAAGCATAAATGAATTGTAAAAATATGTGCATAAATTACAGTGTTATATGCTTTATCCCATTAATCTCACGATTTAAATATAGCTATATAATTAAAGATTATTCCTTAGAAACGACATTAAGTTATGAACATATAAGAGAGTGTTAATCATTTGAATTTATAAGCATGATAAAAAGACAATAACTTATACGCAATCACGGATATATATTTTCCATCCTTGGTGTGTTAACTCCATTTGTCCCTAGTTGCTATAATACTGATAAACTTTGCTATGTAGATAGCTCGAATTACTATAGGATTCCATACATCATGTCCTGATAAGTATCTAGATGTTATCTAAACTGGTTTCCCATAATTTTTGTCGTTTCCAGTTGAATCACTGTGAACGATGATTTGTTATAGCCGATATGCATATCTAACATGTTATTGGTGATTAAGAAATAATTGATGCAAGCTTTGCTTTATTGTAGTTTTAACATGGGTAGGCACTATATTCGTGATTTTTTTGCCCGAGCGATAGTTAGGTGCCTACCCATGTTGTAACTACAATAAAGCATAGCTTGCATCAATAATTTCGATTCTGATTAGGACAATTGAGGTAATTTCTATGTCCGATGTGTATAAGGGTAAAGCGATTGTGTAGGCTCTTCCATGAACTTCCATTTTATGTATTTTCAGGATCTTAAGGACATGCGAAACAGGTCGTAGGAGGTAATGACGTTGCTAACGTAAAATGTTATTTTCGTGACGTTAAAGTCATGTACAAAACTCGAAATTAAATAAATATGATGCATGTTTTTTTATAAGTAAATGGCTAGTTTTTAATATAAAAACTTATGTTAATTTACTTTTTTTCTCATGAAAATTCTATAATTTGTCTAAATTTAGAAGAATTTTTTTTTTAATTGTTTTCTTCAAGTTACAATTCGCCGATATCTTTTCCGTATCCAGTGAACTCAGCGTGACCTTTCTAGTAAAAAATCTGCTGATAGCAATACGCATGGATCTGTCATTGAAATAAACTAATGTATTAATGAACATGTTATACACAATCTCATTATCCATGCTTCCTTGTTGATTGTTTACTATAAAGGTAACAATCGGTAAACTGCGGCTTCAAAACACAACAATTTAATAGCTGCCATATTTTCTTATATTATAACAGACAGAGAATATTTTTTTGGACGATTATACGATATGGATGTGTAAAAATGATTATATCATGCAGAGAAGACTAAGTTAATAATGTATACATGCACAGGTTCAAGAATTGGATAAATATTTTTTTTAACCAGTCACTACTTTCATATTACTTTAACTGTGGTATATAGGTACGGATAGTTTTTATTATTTAAACTGATTTAACTTGAATATGAGTACATGGACCTCTATTGTTTTTAAAATGGCATTATGTATGTTAGACTCAGATCGACGTCCAGCCTCTAATCGACGTCCATTCCTCAAATCGACGTCCGTTCCTCAAATCGACGTCCAAATCTGACGTCACATTCTCAAATCGACGTCCAATATTTTGATACTCTAATCGGACGTAATGTATTGCCAAAACGAAGATTGATTGTAGTCGTCTTGAATCCATGTTCAATATCAATAAATAATAAAATACTGAACTTAATTTACACTTATACATGTACATGTTTTGTAGGGGTCTTATGACAACTAAATTTTCAAATATTTATACATACTTCCCATAGAGATTTTTTCAACCCTAAATAGTCATGGATATTAATGTTTATCTTGATAAAAAGTTAATCCAACCGATCTTTATTATAGGATGTCATTCATATTTATATATTAAAAAAAAATACATGCATCATGCATGTAAGTGTTAGTCAATGAGAAAACAACCCAACGACCAAAACAATACGACATTTAGAGAGCATCCTTCAGTCTGCAACAATAGACACTATAGAGATATGGGTTTAAATTATTGTTGAAGCCGTACGGTTGCCTATAATTGCTCACATTCACTTTATTTGAACTCTTGTGGATAGTTGTCCTGTCCCATTTGAAATCAACTTTTATGTAGTTTCAATCTCCAAAATTTAAAAATTACGCAACTTATTGACATACTAGCTTGTAAGTAATGATCAAAAAATAGATTTTTATATTTGTCACACATAACATGTTTAAAAGTGTTAACTCATTTTCATAGTTCGTTCTAATTTTGTACTGTTACACCACAGTTCCAACTGGTTAGACGGAGAGTTTGGATCACGCTAACATATTTAACCCCGCCACATTATTAATGTATGTGTCTCGCCACATTATGTATGTATGTGCCTGTTCAAAGTCAGGAGAATGTAATTTAGTGGTTGTCGTTTGTTGCATATTTTGTACATAAATTATGTCGTTATTTTCTCGTTTGAATTGTTTAACATTTGTCACTTCGAGGCCTTTTATAAATAGCTGACTATGCGGTATAGGCTTTTCTCATTTTTGAAGGCTGAACGGTGGCCTATAGTTGTTTATTTCTATAGCAATTGATCTCTTGTGAAGAGTTGTCTCATAAGCAATAATACCACATTTTTTTTTTATAATCAAGGTTTCAGCTGATATCGGTTCAGTTCGATTTTGTATTATGTGTCCAAAACGGACGTCGATTAGAGAAGCCAAAAATTAGACGTCGATTAGTGAAGCCAGAAATTGGACGTCGATTAGATAGGCATAAAATTGACCGTTGATTTGGAATGTTATTTTATTGTGACGTCACATTTGGACGTCGATTTGAGGAACGGACGTCGATTAGAGACCGGACGTCCATCTGAGTCTTACATGTATAATTACCTATGAAAAGTAGTTGTAGCAATTTAAATGAAAAAGCCAACTATGATTTTTTTTTTGATTTGATGAATACACAGAAAAGAACTCCGTGTGTGTTTTTTTTTTGAATCCTGTAACTTTATTGAAAATAAATTATTTCAAACGAACTGTTATAGGTATTGAGAGCATATTTATATAAAGAAGATTTTCGTAAGGTTAAAAAAAAATCCACCTCTGTTAACAGTTGAATAAAAAAAGTTAAGATTGTTTATCCAAAGATTATGACTGAAAATAAATCGAAATGTTGATTAAATGTCAAATATTTCGACCCTATTTATCTCTTAAAGGAGCGCATGCAAGTATATTTTTCATTACAGATTCCAAATGCTGAGGGGATTATAGCTTGTATGCACATTTTCTTAAAAAAAACCATCATGGGATTGTGGCTGTATCGTATATAAATACAGACACTTTCTAGGGTGCACTAGACTTTAGCGATTCAGTACGAGGTGCTTTGGAATTTAAAGGTTGTTTAGGACTTTTTGTAAACAATAAACGCTAGCTGATCATAGAAAAACAAGTGAGTAAAGTATGTTTCAAATTTTATAACAAACTTCTCGGTTTTAAAGTGTGTAGATTTTCTACAATGTTTTATTCTTCTTCACCAAATTCACTTTCTGTACTAAATGCAATTAAAGTATAAATAATAATTCTTTGCACGAAGTGTCTCCTTGGTATATGTACAAAATTGCCCATCACAACAATTATTCATTATTTTTGCTGTTTTGATGCTATTGCAGTTTGAAAATTTAGTAATTCACTGGCCACAGAAGGAGTCATAAACCTTAACCAGGAAAAGCAACTTTTTCAAAATATTTTTAATTAAGCAAAATATTTTATGCTACATAATAATGTAGCTGTTTTAAAATGATATATAGTAGAGTAATAAATATTTTTGGATGAAGTTTTATGAAAATTGGGATGATATGCACACATATTAAATTAATCCATAGTTGTAAAGAGACAAACTCAATGCTTTACTCTTACACATCAACACATTTACTCTTTATCTTAAAAAACCTCGATATGCAATCATTGAATATTCAATTGTTATAAAGTATAGCTATCATAAAAGCTGTAAAACGCGTATTTCAAAACAAACATGCACATAAATAGGAAAAGAAACTTTAAAATTATTTAATGAAAAACAAACGTTCTGAAAATCAAATGCATATATTCACAATAATCTGCCAAATACAAAATATAAGTGAGAACATATCGAGTTATTGAACACAATGGTCAATTTTATTGTGCGGCAAATGATGACAAAAGTGGAGAGTAATTTCGAAAAGGAGATTTCAGTATTCAAATATCTACAAAAGCATTTAAAATTTAAGGCAGACCAAGTTAAATTGCCAAAAAAAGGCGAATTCAACCCTAGGCTTCATCAGAAGGTATTAAAGATATTGTCCACAGGAATGTTAGAAAACTGCTTACATTTGTCTAGTAGATCAACAATGGAATACGCTTCAACGGTATGGGACCCCTACAGTATCGCAAGACGAATGCAAGAAGACGCAGCATGCCTTATATCAGGCGACTGCAAAACAAGTGAAGATGGCTGCGCAACAAACATGCTAACCAAACTAGAACTTCAAGAATTACAACTGAGACGAACAAGCCAAAAACTTATATAATTCATTCTTGAACAAGGTAGTGGAGGGGCTGGTACATGCTTTTGATCAAAACGACTTTCTAAATCAGCCAGACCAAGACGAACCAACAAATCGAAAAAGTTTGAGAATTATCAACCAACAAACATAATCGAAAAACAAGTGAGAAACAATACTACGTGCTTTGTTAATGTCAGTTTCATAGAATGTTTTGTTTGAATAATGTTTTGAAACATAGAGATTCTTTGCAAAGTATTCAAAAAGATAACAATTGATAAGCTAAAAAAAAATCTTAACGACACGTATATTGATTACGAGACACTGATTTATACGACGATGTCAACTCATTTAGATTATATCTTATTCATCTAAATAAATCTGGCTTTATTCTTCAATTTCACATGAACATGCTTTTATCTCGTCAATATTTCATAAAATAACCAATTGTTGCAGTGAAATGGAGAAAAAAGGGGGTTCCTGCAGTGTGTTTTATTATGTCTCTTTCCAAATAGAAAAATATGTCTTGTAAGCTGCGGAGAAAAACTGCAAACATCGTATAATTACACATATAGACATAAAATATTGACCCTTTGAACTGACAGGATATTTTTTATACCTTCAAATTGTTTGCATGACATTTAAGATTACTACTCATTTAACAAAAAAAAAGCATTAACTTATACCATGAGCATCACTAAATTCATAAACTATCGGTACAGTAAGTCTTTTATCTCGGAAACTTGACCGACTGTAAACTGTTTTGATGTTCCATCACAGAGGATATACGAGACTGTTGCGGAATATAAACAACATAGATAATAAATCATTGTAACATTTAAAAAAGGGTAAAATATAAATTTTATTTTGGCATAAGAGTGTCTTTACGGGATAGTCATCATTCAGACTCACGTTAAAATGTTTTTATATTTTTGACTTAAACACTAATTTGTAGGCGTAACGATAAAAAAATAAGTACGTAACAATTCGGAAAAGAGACACTGAACCATTGGACAAAAAGGTCTGGATAAGATTAAACATAGTTTTTGTTACGCTATAACAGATTAGGGCAGAGGGATCTTAACATAATGAATTACTGATGAGGGCAGCCCCAATCGGTACAGTAAGTTACATGTTCTTATAACCTCCTATTTTTTTCAGACAATCGACAAACGTTTCAACTCATTGGCCATAGTGTTTTAATGTTAACGTTTGTTTTATTTAAAAAAAGAGAGGCAAAAATAGCAAACAGCGGTTTTAGTCGTAAATTTATTAAGTAAAATCATATCCTGATTACATACTTAAGCCGAGGTGAACACATCAACTATAAGAGGAAAACAACAGAACTAAAGAGGCACAGAACTGCACAAAAAATACTAACAAACATGCAAACATCACAATGAGATTACGACAGAACACACGAACACCACAGAAGAAGTAATACCATTAACATTGGATTCTAAATTATCTGCAAGTTTATAGTTTTTATTTTTTTAGATTCAAGGGTCACTGATCATGCTGATGAGTCTTTTGTAGACGAAACGGCAGTTTGACGTATACAATTTTTTCCGAGTATGTATGATGATTTTTTTAAAACATAACCGTAGGAAAATATGTCAAAGCTAATTTGTGAGACAAAACAGTGGACGCTTTAGCTTTTATTTCGTTTTGTACTCGCTTAACGTCGACTCGTAGGTATTTCATGGATTTCAAGGACAAGACGAAATTAGCACGTAGTAGTTGATTCTGCAAAATAGGTAAACTAAAAAGAATGTTAAACTGTTACTGCAAGATAGGAGTTTGTAAGATAGTGTCCTGAATCATGCCTTGATAAAAGTCACATTAACATTTCAATTTCGCCAAGATGTGTCTGCATGTTTATACATTTCACAAAACCAACGTTCAGTGGCATGCATTTAATTCATATTCGGTACCAGAACATCAAATTTATAATTAATACTAGAAGACTTCTCCAAGGAAGGACAAATTAGAAGGTTCTCTTCCACGTGCTGATCTAATGAGTTATCGGAACTACCGTACCAATTCTGAAAATGGTGGAATATTTACACATCATACAAAGTGAATGTATAGCAAGGGTTGTACTACTGGACACGAGAAGTCTAAGGGAAAATAAATTATAATATCTTAACAATCGTTTGGTTTACAGTATTGAAGCTATAAATTTCAACTGTATGTCATAGACACATGTGGAGCAGGATCTGCCTACCCTTCCGGAGCACCTGAGATCACCCCTAGTTTTTTGGTGGGGTTCGTGTTGTTTATTCTTTAGTTTTCTATGTTGTGTCATGTGTGCTGTTGTTTGTTTGTCTTTTTCATTTTTAACCATGGCGTTGTCAGTTTGTTTTAGATTAATGAGTTTGACTGTTCCTTTTGTATCTTTCGTCCCTCTTCTATTTACTGAGAGCAATGGATTAATTTATTTGTCATCGTAGGCAGGGAGAATGGTTATATATCACATTGATAAAGTCCTTTTTATTTTCAATTTTATATATCTAAGAATATGATAACTTAAAAAAACATTATACAGTTGTGTCGATTATTAACTAGTGCCTGTAATTTTGTAGCTTTATGAGCTTTTCACAAAATTGAAAACTATCCAAAAATAAATAATATTAAATTTGTATTACCAATTTCAAAACGGCAGAGACAAGTTTAGTTTATAATATTGATAAATTAAATATACTTGTCCACTCTGTGTTTTTGTTAGATGTATTTCTATTTGTATCCATCTGATGAGTTAAGCATTTTTCAACTAATTTGTATGGTTCTTATGTTGTCCTGTTACATATCTGTCCGAGGTTAGGGACAGGGTTGGTGGGCGATGACTAACATGTGTAACCCCGCTACATTGTATGTGTGTCAAAAGTCAAAAGCCTGTAAATGAGTGGTTGATTATTGTTGCTGTTCATCATGTGCGTTGATTTTCTTATTATTTTTTTACAGTTCTTGTATTGTAATATTACACCACTGTCCAAGGATTAGGGTAGGGTTAGGCGCCCACTTGCATGTTCAACCCCGCCATATTATGTATGTGCTTTTCCCAAGTCAGGAGCCTGTTATTCAGTAGTTGTGGTGTGTTGCTGTGTTACTTATTTGTTTTTCTTCGTTATTCTGTACACAAATAAACAATTAGTGTTCTCATTTGATTTTTTTTACAGTTGTCATTTTGGGGCTCTGCATAGCTGACTATTCAGAATAAACTTTTTCCATTATTGAGGGTCATACAGCGACCTATAGTTGCTAATGTCTGTGTCATTTGGTCTCTTGTGAAGAATTGTGTCATTGCCAATCATACTACATCCTTATTTTTATATTGTTAACTAATTTAATTTGTGTCAGCAAATTATAATAATCCTGGTATCAATGTAGAAGTAACACAAACAAATAGATAGTTAGGTCATATATATTGAATATTATGTTGATTTAGTAAATATATGAATACTTTGTACAATTTATAGAAGGTGATTTACAAGTCAATAAGTATATTTTGAAACTGAAAATGCTTTCATATACACAGAAATTAAAAATAAATTACGTTTTTGGTAGTGGGTTTCATTACGCACAAGTTTCTACTGTAGGGCAATGATCACAATAATCCTTTCCTACACTGAAGCAAAAACTACTTGGGCATGCATTAACGTATGGTTGTTTCTCTACACAAGTCACAAATCTATGACAGGTTGTCGGATTGTGATATTTGTTAGTTGTGGTAAAGTTATAATTTTGGTAACAAAAGTCTTCTGAAATTATAGTTTTAAAGTATTTGTATGATGAAACAAATATAAGTTATCAGAAGTTTAATATAAATTGAAAAGTAGATTTCGGCAATTTGGAGTATTTCCAGTAAAAGATTTGATAATCATATACATGTATTAGCAATGCAAAAACTCGAAGGTAAAATCAAATACCATAATGGGAAATACAACAATAATTAAGCCTAAAGAAAAATAAAAACCGACAAAACAAAACCGCTTTATAAACACGTAAGATTTGGTTGCTCTCTCGAGTACTTTGGCAGTATGACAGGATACTATAATGATCAAATCTAGTTATTTATAAACACCTTGAAGTATATTTTGTTAACCTCTGACCTGACAATATCAGGGACCGTTTATAACAAATAAAATCATGAGACGTCATTCACCTCAGTTAAAGCTAAGTGTTTATATGTTAATGTAGATACAGGCCAATATATAATAAGAATCATTTCATCGGAATTCAAGTATATTCCAAAAGAGGGACGAAAGATACCAGAGAGAGAGTCAAAATCATAGATCCAATTCGTTCAATATACTCACAAATAAATCATTTTGTTTTCTGTAAATTTCATTTGAACCATCCCCCCTCCCCCCTCCAACATCTCATTGTTTATATTTGTGTAACGTGGAATATGTGTAACATGACGTACAACTGTTATCTTGTTTTAATATCCTAGTATTCTAACAAACAATGTCAAAAATATCGTAAAAAGCTAATCATCTAAATACAAGATGTCTGATAGACTCTGTAAAAATGTTTAAATGTATGATTTTTTTTTCGTATACTCACTTTAAAAAACCTAAACCAATTGTAAAGTGCCGATAGTGCTGCTGATCATATGAAGTCGTGAAAGACCAAACGTTTATCGGAATCCGTTGTTTGATTTTATTTAGTTGCAAAACACAACCTATCAAATATTAATTTATTCTTACCAGAAATCAGATAAAGCATTTCAGGATTAGAATATGACAGTGAATCATCTGGATTGAGGTTGTTGGTCAATTTACATCTAATTGTTGCATTGTGAATTGCCGTAGTAAAACCAATCCAAAACGTAAGGACTCTTGTAATTCCACAGTTAACTGTTGAATCTGTTTTTGTTGTATAACTAGGAGATATTATTTGATAATTTGATTCTCCACTCAACCTCTATGTTCTCTGGTGGACTGCCCGTACAAGTATTGAAATTTAATTCTTGGAAATAAATTCTTGGAGAAGTTAGACCATCTATTTGATCAGCTTGTACTGTCATATTACCCTTTCTCTGATGTAAAAGGAATATGATTTTTGTGTCCCATTTATGGGCATTATGTTTTCTGGTCTGAGCGTCCGTCCGTCCGTTCGTCCGTTTGCTCGTTCGTCCGTCTGTCCGCTTGAGGTTTGAATTTTTGGTCGAGATAGTTTCTGATGAAGTTGAAGTCCAATCAACTCTCAGTACACATGTTCATTATGATATGATCTTTCCAATTTTAATGCCAAATTAGAGATTTTACCCAATTTTCACGGTCCACTGTACATAGAAAATGATAGTGCGGATGGGGCATTTGTGTACTTAGGTCACATTCTTGTTTTTTCCAGAATATGAAATATTATGAATGGAACCGAATAAGTGTTAACTTCTGTGTCAGTTTGTCTCTGGTGGAAAGTTGTCTCATTTGTATTCAATACCATACCTTCGTATTTTTATATTCACATGATCCTTTATTTAACGGTTACTAATTTGGGAAATTGTTTTGATAAAGTTAACCATAGCCAACAGAAACTGGACGTAAGTTAGTAATGTTTGCTTGATACATGATAATTACCTCAAAATTCAACACTAATTGATAATTGTTCATTTTGGGGTTATTTGCTTTACATGTTCTGCTATAAAAAGATGAGTATTTCCACATTGAATGTAAAACAAGGGTAAACCATTGAAAACAAGTTCAACCAAATAATAATTCTTAAAAAGGTAACAATGACGATAAACATATTTGTTCGCCTATTACATGACTCAAACAGACCACGATAAAATTCCAATTGCATCTATGTTTAACTGTAGTTATGCTTAATTTATGTCTTCGGAGGTCATCATGATAGTTGATAAGATGGCATGTAGACTTAAATACATACAATATGATGTTAACTATTATCGAGATCTTGCATCTTGAATGTTTTTATAGTTTCGTTGTTTGTTTGAGGATGTTAAAAATGAACTATGAAAATTTGAGTAAAATCGGTAAACATGAATTTGACAGCCAATGTCTCTTTAACAAACGGATTAACTAAGTTCAAGTGAATTACATTAGTCCGCGTCAATCGTTTGAACGTTGAATTTAAAAAGAATAAAAGAACATGAGGTTTATTCAGATATAAACTTATAAAACTCTGGACGAATATCAGACCTCGATATACTGTAAATCGACACATAGTAAATATACTCTAGTGGCTTATTCGATTTTTTTTAACTGAAAATTGCACCGTCTATTCTTCAGTTATCAAGTTCATGCTTAGCTATTGACTTTTAACTATGGATAGCGAGGGAACTATTTTTGTTAAATTGCTATATTTATGGGTTTTTTTCTCTAAAAGGTCTTGCAGGATATGATAGTTTTTAACCAACCAATAGAAATATCGGAAGAAGCTATAAACTGTAGGAGAAGCTTACCCTGTCCGGCATCTTTTGGAGTTTATGTTATCCGTCAGTTTTTGCATGTTACATTGAATTGGGTTGCCCCTTTTTCATCATTGCAAGAGATTTTAAGAGATTCACCATACTTAACCTTGCTCGATATCAGGGCAGAAATGCTTTTCCAAAAAAACTAATTTAGTGAACTTTAATTGCTAATTTCTACATTATTTAGTGTCTAGTGTCATGTCAGCCTTTATTGTTGTAGTACGGTGACCAGACACAATATTTTTTAGATTTAATCGTCAAACATACTATAAGTCTATATTATATATCATTGGATTCGGTAAAATGAGTACTTTTGAAATATCGATGTCGTCAAAAGGAAATGTGGTAGCAGTTTTGCATACAATAAGGTCAAAGATCAAATGCTGTTATTATTTTTTCTCCTCCATATTTTCAAAAGTTGAAGATTTCTACAACAATTTAGGTTAAATTTCAGACATTTTTTTTCAAATCATTTAGCAATGAATCATCTCGAAAATGTAAAAATAAAGAAATAAGGACGTTGATTTATTCTAAAAATTGGCGTTTTTCAAACACTTGTTTTATTATAAAAGATCAACACATATTCTAATAAAGTTACAGTTGTTACCTTGCTGGCTGATATTCAACATCAGCAATAGATAATAAATAGTATGTTTACCTGAAGCCTAATATCATGAAGGCGTATTTTTTTGCAGAAGCTCATTAATGTAGTTCATTCAAACTAAATACCACTCAATACATCGAAAAGTTACAATCTAAAAATCCAATCAAAGAGATCCACACAACAAAATTAAGCCGTAGTGTACTCTGGTTCGTCTGTCCAGTAGCATGATTGGAAATTATTTCTACATTATTCTAATCCTTTACAGGAGCAAATCTCTGAGTATATAAGGTTTTGTTGTGAACCAACTAATGACTTTTGCATAGAGATTTTCCCTAACATGCAAGAATTCTGCTAACACCTGCCATTTAAAATACACGGGGTGTAATGAATCTGTTAACTCGCGCCGATTGTATATATTCCAGGCGTGACGGAATAGGGGTTCAGCAATGGGTAATGCGGTTCAAATATTAGTTTGAAACGAAGCACTTAATACATGCTGTTTCGGTTCGTTTCACAGGGAGGTAACCTGACTTAACTTACATCTTCACTGGTGGCAAGTTTGACGCACATTGTATAAATATCATGATGGAATGATTTAAAGAGATTTTTCTGATAATAAAGCTTTGAAATCAACAACATGATTAATTAGTTACCAAAGGTACCAGTATTATAATTCAGTACGTCAGAGGCGCGTTTCAAGCCCAAACAAAGGCTTCATCTCTGTCAATATTAACGAAGCTCTGCAAACCACTGAAATAGTCGTGCGTGTTCTTCAACGTGTAGACAGTTTGTTTACCTACTCAATACAGAGACGAAGCTGTGTGGCATCCTGTAAGTGCATATACAGGATGCAATAGTTTACAGATGTGGGGAAAGTCACTTAGTTGGAATATGAGAAAAAATATTCCCCCACCTCTTACTCTGCTTGTGTTCCCCATCTGCGCCTATAGCTCGTTTGTATGTGTCATATGTTTGTAGTAGTGAACGCACAAAAAAATCACATTCGTTCGTATGCTTGTTCTTCCGCTCTTTCCCATTCCTTAAACTTCTTGTCTAAGTTTAAGCCATTGAGTATCATATGCGAATCGTCCACCTCTTGGGTGGTAAACAAATTTCGACAGTCATTAACAGTGTTGATTATAATATCTTGACTTACATCTAGAAATTGACAATGAGGGTCGGTTGAAAACAAAACTTTACGACAAAAGAGATGATTTCAGCTTTCCAATTGTGAACTTTCCATTTCTAAGTAGCAACATTCCAGCAGCACCTGCATACGGGGTATATATCTCCCAATTGATACGATATTCCCGTGCTTGCATTTCCTATCATGATTTCCTTGATAGAGGTTTGCTGCTCACAAGGAAGCTATTAAACCAAGAGTTCCAAATGGTGAAGTTGAAATCATCCCTTCGTAAATTTTACGGACGCCATCACGAGTTGGTTGACCGTTATGGAATAACCGTTTCACAAATGATATCGGATATGTTCCTTACGTCGTAACTACAATCCCCTTCCTTTTCATGAATATGACCTACCGAATTTAGACTATTTACCGGATTTGTAATCACTTAAGCAACACGACGGGTGCCACATGTGGAGCAGGATCTGCTTACCCTTCCGGAGCACCTGAGATCACCCCTAGTTTTTGGTGGGGTTCGTGTTGTTTATTCTTTAGTTTTCTATGTTGTGTCGTGTGTACTATTGTTTTTTCTGTTTGTCTTTTTTATTTTTAGCCATGGCGTTGTCAGTTTGTTTTATTTATGAGTTTGACTGTCCCTTTGGTATCTTTCGTCCCTCTTTTTTTGACAATTTCGGGACTTACAAACGTTCCGGCAAAGTAAAGCTCACAATCAAGTAGAATCATAAGGGATTTGTCAAAGTCTTGACGAATAAAAATACCAAAGAAATTAAGGAGAGCCTGTTTGTGTTCTTTAACAGAAAGAAACTTCTCCCAATCAGGAATACTTCTCCCTTAAATACTAATCCTGAAGGTCAGTTTACGTATGTTTTATGTTCTGAATCCCTTATTTTAAGGTTTTAAAACAATCTTCAGTTGAGATATTTTTTTTAATTTTGCAGCAATACAGTTGTAGCTGGTTGTATATTAAGGAAGCTGGCTTGTCATGTTTTAGATTTTTTGTCAGATTTCGGAATCCTCTGATTTTATCCATTTGAATGCCTTGAAAAAATTTGCCCGGTGACCCCCATTTTTCTTTTTGTAAATCTTTTACATGCATAATGATAGGCCATCTGTTAAAGTCTTATAAATTTCTAATTACTTTTTAACAGTTTTTGAGAACTTTTACTTGTCAATGATAAAGCTATGAAAAGTCAAGAGAGAATATTTCCAAGCCAAAATTTTAATGGCTAATATCTTGAAAACAAGCACGGTGACCTATATATTTTTTTTGCTCTTTGGATTCCTTTATTAATCCCCTATCTATATAAACTAGTGTTTTGAAAAGTTAATTACTTTGAAACTGAGAAGCGAACTCCCTTAACAACGTACTTCTCTAACATTCTTAACCTGCAACTCGATATTGGTATTGGAAATATTATGCTTAGTGATATTTCGTGCTTACCAGATTCCGAAAATGTAAGAACATAACAAAACAACCGATACAAATGACAGCGGCAAGCAGAGACAACAAGCATATTTTTTTATATCCTAAGATACGACATAAATAATATAAACGAATGACCACAAGGGAAATATATTCAATCTTAACCATAAAACAAGGATATAAGCGAGATAATCTCATAAATGTCATAAAATTGGTCGGTAGCTAAGTTAACCTGTACATAGAAACACTAAAGCGTATTATGTTATGGTTCTGTACAAGGCGCTGGCGCTTCGTCACAATTTGAGCATGGGTCCGTGGCATTAAAAAAGCAAAGAGGAGGTGCACATTGATATGAGAAAATCCTATCATTTGTACACCAAACGTAATGATAACAGCTTTTAGGATGAGATTTGTATTGTTCTCCGGTTGAGCAGTAGTTTTCTGAAATGTAAAACATTGTTTTTCATATCGCATAATTAAGACAAAAATATTCAATTTTTTCCTGTCATTGATGAGATATGGCAACTATATAATTCTTCATTGTTCAAAGGTTTGAATGTCATCTTTTATTATACCATTATTAATTTTGTATGTTCTGAACGATTTCTGTATTTCATAATGTTTGCCTTGAACAAAATGTAGAAATATTTAAACGTTTCAAATATCATCCTGGATATCTAAACTAGAACTGTGTATGCCTGACGAAAGACTCGTTCAACTCTGACACCTGAATAAAATCAATTTGGAAGACCAAACACATCAAATTGAAATACGACGTTGAACAGCATAAAAAATAAAATTGCAAATTATTGCACCGATAAGGATTAGGTAGTGTATACAGCCTACGATTTTTGAAAAAAAAAATACATTTTTATTAACATTCAATTCTAAGGAAACAGATTTTACTAAGTTTGCATGTCAAAACCAGGGAGAACGTGATTGTAAGACACACACTTAATCCTCGACGGGAAGTTGTCTGGTAATTATTTTACTTGAGCTCATTGTTTTAGTATAGCTGTTATATAAAGTACCTTACATCATGATAATTACCACCTAATATTATCAATGTTTCAAATAAAGTACATGGCAAGAGCTTTTTTTTGTTTTCAAACATATTAATCTAGTTGTCCGATAGCATTCCCGGACACACTTTCAGTCGAAATTCATCAGATAAAGGCATATTAGAGATCATACGGTGATCTATAATTATAGTTCTTAACTTCTGTGTAATTTTGTCTCTTGTGGAGAGTCTTCTCATTGGCAATCATACCACATCTTCTTATTTTCATATTATCTGTTATCTTTAACATATATAAAGTCACTCTTAAATATTAAAGTTAAATCTACCTTCAATTAATACAATCTGTGATTCTTCCGATGTGTAGTAAATACTATCATCTTCGTCGGTTATTGTCTCCTGGTTGACAGCCTGACATTTAATAGTTGTTAAATTCCATTCAGATGTGAGCTTTTGTTCTATTGTAACTGTTTCCTCATAGCTACAGATTTCAGGTTTTTGAATCACTTGTACAGAATCACTACTAAGTTTAATAGTGTCGCTGACATTTAGTCTTTTGATTAATACTTGAAGTGACCCTGCTGGATTTCCTGTATTTCCTGTGCAGATGATTTGTATATTTTGATTTTCAACTGTATGGAAAGGTACTTCAAGCGATGGTTTATCTGGTTTTGCTAAAATGAAATTGTTCATAAGTTTTCAATTTATTATTTTGTTGATCTGATAAAGGTTATTATATACAACTTAGAAGATAAAATACACTTTATATATCTAAATCAACCCGATTTGATCGTATATATAAAATTAAGTTCTGGTATCTATGATGAGTTTATTTATCCACCATTCACGACATAAGAAAAGCCTGTACAAGTTAGTAATATGCCAGTTGGTATCTATTCGTTTATTGGGTTAAGGCGTTTGATTTTGTCATTTGATTTGGAACTTTCTGTATTGAATTTTCTTGAAGCACGATTTTGGGGGGGGGGGGGGGGGATTTTTCTTTTTGTGGTTTCTTCTCGCTATTCCCGCATTTTGTATTTTTCCTTTTCGGGCTAAATCTATAACGGAGATTATGTGAAGAACAAAATTTGTTGTTATTGTATAAAAACATTAATATCTAAAAATAGATTTGAAAACAAATGAAACTTGGAATTGTAAAAGAGACAATTACCCGACCAGAGAGGATATAATAGCACAATGCTGTTCCAAATCTTTTTTTAAAACCTATCTTTACTTTTCTTTCGGTGAATACAACGATTAATAAAAAAAAGGATTCCTTAAGTGTTGAGCTCATGAAAATTAAAAGAAAAATTGATAGTCATATAATAACGCAGTTCAATGACTAATATGTTGCAAAAATTGCAAATGTTGAATTCATCTCGTATAACAATAACTCCCTTTTCTTTCTGAAATGTGAGACTGAGCACGGTTTTATCGGCATTGTGTTTATCATAAACTTAAATTCAGACATACTTTTAATGGTTAATTGGCCTTGTGCAATAGCCGTTTCGCTCCCGAAGTCCATTCTAACCACATACAGACCACTATCAATGCATGATGCATTCAAAAGTTCTACTGTAACAGTTTTGCTAGATATTTGGACATCAATTTTTCCACTCGTGTCAACCATTTTTACAGTTCTATTGCTTGCTATTTGTGCAATAAGATTTGATTGTTTTGTGGTCTCAAAAGTCACATTCATTGACGTAAACTCTGTTTGATTTAAAACACAAACTATTTGAACTTTCCCTGAAAACTGAAATGTTGAATTTCCGTAACACTGGATATCTGCAATAATAATATAAATATATAATATATACATGTATATAAATATATATCCTACCGTAGTCTAAAATCGGTCATCTTGTTAGTTCGTTCGGTATTTGTGATTGAACTAAACACACGGAGAAACTACGCATTGACGTCACTACGCTACTTCCAGCGTAGAAAATTAGTGCAGAATACGTTTTTTATACTCTTTTGAATAAAAAAAACATGTCTAAAGGTAAGTTTTCATTGTTGTTCTCAAGTATTGCTCCAAAATGCCAATTTTCTTATGAACGTTTCAATCCCAATTTCCGAATGCCTAAACACATTCTAGAACTTCACAAAATCTCACTTCAAGTCTGCATTGCTTTATGTACATTCCATTCAGCGTCATCAATCTTGTGGCAGGCAATACATGTCAAGCAAATAGCATTTTTAGGAATTTCAAAATGACTCGCGAAAAAAGCCCAACCAAAATGAAAGGAAAACTATATGAAAAAAACGATGTCCATGCCATAATTTTGTACAGGAATATAGAGTAGGTTAATAAAAAACAATTAACATTTATTTTTCATAGAAAATTTGTTTTATTTCATTATAAAATAATCGATATTCTGACCATCATGACTGTAGGTACATATTCATACAAAATTCCATTGATGTCGATAGGGATGGCCAAAAATGAGGTTTCCTGATGAATAAACCCCCAAATTATTGCAAACTATTTTAAAGCAATATCCCACAAACAAATAACTTAATTGCCGTAGACTGAAAAAGCACGTAATTGATAATAGAACAATTTGATTGGGTAGAACGATTTTACATCACGTCAGTAGGTTCAGTATGGGACAGCATCGTACATTGAATTACTGAGAAACAATTATGAGTTACTAAGCTTGACAATGCATGGTATTAAAAAATCACAGCTAAGTCTACAGAAAAAAATAAGAAAAAAATGTCCTGAGGTGAACGACTTATCATCATAGCTGGATATTTACTTTTTTGTAAATAAAGCAATAGTCCTACACCTACAATATGTACGTTCCCTTATCTTGGACATCTGTAGTTTTTATTCTAATACTAAGCTTCTCTCGAAACCATTTTTGTCACATCTTTATTTGTTTATTACCAAACGAAACATTGTTGTGTCACGTTAAATATAACTTTACATAGTTTCAGTCCAGTATAGTTTGTTATTTGATGCCATTGTGGTTTTTGGTTGGATTCGTGATTCTCAATCTTTAGTGGTCTATGTGGTGTTTTTTTAATTGTTGTTCTTTTTTCATTTAGTCATTTTGCCATGTCGTTGTCATGTTTTAATAGACTCATGAAATTAGATGTCCCTTCAGTATCATCTGCCTCTCTTTTACTTACTTAACATGTTTTATTTTCACAATTATTCTTCAGCTTCAAGATATCCGAGTGCGATATACTGCCTCGGTTGATTCGTGGTAGCGTTTTCGTCTTGTATGAAGGAGGTCGTGAGTTTCGAACCCCAAACGGGCTACACCAAAGACCTTAAAAAAGGTATTAGTTGCTTCTCCGCGAAGCACGCGACATCCAGAGTAAGAACAAAGACTGTACGGGTTCGAATCAGAATATTCTGTCAGGGTAAGGTAACATGTCTTTCTGCAATCTGCAATCTTTGTGAACTTTGACGATACATATCCGGTTCAGTATATATGTCAGTCTATTTTTTTTTGTCGTTTGACGTTACGCAGCCCTACATCAAGTATAAAGTGTGTCTAATCTATGCAGCATAATCTCACTTTGAAGATTTTAAATAGCTGTATAACATAAGGTCTAAACCTGCGTTTTGCACCATTTTCAGAAAAAAATCGCGACTTGCACATTATCTTAATATACATTTTAGCACATTCAGTATTGTTTAAATGTAAACCATATATCGCTATTGTATTTTCTGTTTTGGGGAGAAACATTACTAATCAAAGATGCAAATATTGATAAAAAGTTGTCTTTAAAACAACGGAATACTTACCCTGAGAAGGTGCAACAGTTGGTAACATAGGCGCAGGGGTTGTACAGAATCCTGAAAGTTAACATGATTTGTCATTTATACTATACAGACATTTAGTAATATATTACTCTGCAAGTTGTTCCTCTTAAGCAGGACTTTCAAGTCTAACAGATAGAAACAGAACAAGCATTGCACAAAGAAAATTCGAGTGCATTTCTCTTATGTCTTCTCCAGGTTGCTGCTATTTTCTATATTGAATTATATATGCATAAATCTTATTGGAACATTCTGATACTTAGATTACGCGTTTCTATGTGATAAATGAATAATATTATGTAAACATAAACAGTCTGAAATAACAGCCATGAAATTAGGCGACGACAATGCCGGAAGATGAATATCATTTTTTTAATGAATGCATGTATTTATCATACATATTTAACCTTTTGAAAACTATTTTTCAACGGAAAAGCCGCGGATAAGCAGAATAAAAATTATACCCTTCTACGAGAAAAAACAACTGATCTTATGTTTCAGCTCGTTTTCCTCATATAGTTTTTTTTTAATTACCTTGCATTTGTTTGTGAACTTTGTAAAAAAAATGATTGATAATCAACAAATAATGTTTCTAATTAAGAAAACATGTCTTATTACTTATCGTTTTCAAATGAACAGAAAAGAAAAGAGACGAAAACTAAAAACATCTAAAAGTGAGGGGGATTTTAAAATCTTCAGCAAAAAAATCTGAGAACATTACAATAATTCTAAACTTAAGGTCATCTTGTAAAATTAGAATATTAAATCACAAATCAAATGGATAAAAATATGTCATAATAAAGTTTTATAAAAGGCGATAGTATACATATCTAAGATGAGGCTAATTCAACTAGAGGCTCGTAAGAGCCTGTGTCGCTCACCTTGGTATTTGTGCATATCAAATAAATTACACAGATGTATTCATGACAAAATTGTGTTTTGGTGATGGTTATGTGTTCGTAGATCTTACTTAACTGAACATTCTTGCTACTTACAATTTTCTCTATCTATAATAAACTTGGCCCTTTCGTTAACGTTACAAGCGGAAAATATTTTGTAAAAATTTACAAAAATTTACCAAATTAATGAAAACTGTTAACTAGATACTCTTATGATGATTGTGGACAAGTTTGGTTATATTTTGTCTTAGTAGTTTCAGAGGAGAAGATTTTTGTAAAAGATTACAAAAATTTAAGAAAAAATATTAAAATTGACTATAAAGACAATAACTCCTGAAGTGGTCAACTGACCATTTTGGGCATTTGACTTATTTGTAGATCTTACTTTGCTGAAAATTATTGCTGTTTACAGTTTATCTATATCTATAATAATATTCAAGATAATAACCAAAAACCGCAAAATTTCCTTAGAATTACCAATAAAGGGGTAGCAACCCAACAACAGGTTGTCCGATTCATCTGAAAATTTCAGGGCAGATATATCTTGACTTGATAAACAATTTTAACCTATGTCAGATTTGCTCTAAATGCTTTGGTATCAGAGTTATAAGCCAAAATCTATATTTTACCCTATGTTCTATTTTTAGCCATGGCGGCCATCTTGGTTGGCTGGCCGGGTCAACGGACACATTTTTCAAACAACATACCCTAATAATGATTGTGGACAAGTTTGGATAAATTTGACTAAATAGTTTCAGAGGAGAAGATTTTTGTAAAAGATTACAAAAATTTACGAAAAATTGTTAAAAATTGACTTTAAAGGACAATAACTCTTTAAGGGGTCAATTGACCATTTTGATCATGTTGACTTATTTGTTGATCTTACTCTACTGAACATTATTGCTGTTCACAGTTTACCACTATCTATAATAATATTCAAGATAATAACCAAAAATGGCAAAATTTCCTTAAAATTACCAATTTAGGGGCAACAACGGGTTCTCCGATTCATCTGAAAATTTCGAGCAGATAGATCTTGACCTGATAAACAATTTTATCCCGTTCAGATTTGGTTTAAATGCTTTGGTTTCAGAGATATAAGCCAAATCTACATTTTACCCCTATGTTCTATTTTTAGCCATGGCGGCCATCTTGGTTGGTTGGCTGGGTCACCAAACACATTTTTAAACTAGATAGGATTGTGGCCAAATTTGGTTTAAGTTTGGCCCAGTAGGTTCAGAGGAGAATATTTTTGTAAAAGTTAACGACGACTGACGACGGACGCCGGGCGCAAAGTGATGAGAAAAGCTCACTTGGCCCTTTGGGCCAGGTGAGCTAAAAATGATATAAATCTAAGAAATATCATTCTTTAAGCGTTTATTCGTTCTCATTCTGCGAGATGTATCCACAACCGGGCTTTATACTTCTAGAATTTAATAAAAGTTAAACTACAACACTGTCAAACTAGTTTTATTGTATGAGTATACCCGTACGGTCTAGTATGAGCTCGACCATACAGGTGTATTTGGTCAAAAGGGGTTGATTTTAAACAGGCATCTGTGAAAATCTTAAATTAATATTGTTACAATAACATGAATAAACTGAATAAACATTCAATCAATTGAAACGAATTATTTATTTTCTCTTTGGCACTTTTATTCAGAAAGACGTTAGTTTTTTTTTACATTTATATGTTTTGTTCATGCATATTCCTTTCCGTTTGCAGTTTTTGTATAGATCAGTTCCTAAATTTTCTAAAAACTTTTCTTCCCAAATTATGTTTACTTCCAATAAATTCAATTTCAGCGAGTATTATTCAATTTCATGTATTACTGACAGGCTAAATACAGGAGATCAACATATTAAATGAACGTGACTTTTTTAGTAGTAGTTTAAACTTGAAGACTTAGTTTTTATTTCAATTGCAATTGAACTTTTTGTATCAATCTAACATTATAGTTATGTTGATTTGTAATGTACATTTGTGTCTAATATACTTGTCCAATCTATTAAAATTAGACAGACCGTACGCGTACAGGCCGACCGTTTGTGTATTTTGAAAAAGTATGAATAAGGTCCAAAAATTTAACAGGACCCGGTGTTCAAAATATATGTGGTATTCGTAATATACATCTCAATGATATCATCCCTTTTCATTATCAATCACTTGTAACTGAACGGATAATTTGATCAATTTATTTTAAAGTTTTAGTCGTTTTACAATTTTTGTTGTTGTTGGAATCAATCATTGAAAAAAAATTACCTGATGGTACAGTTTCGTCACATACTGCCTGTGAGCAATTTGCTGAACAAATTCCAGTTATGCTATTTCTACATTCTCCAGATGGACATGATATTCCATAAGGATAAATAATACCCTGTATTTCTTCACATAACACATAGGCATAGCAGCTCTGTGGATGACCTATAGTATCCGAATGTTTACCACAATTGCATATATCGCCTGAAATTAAACAAATTGAAGTGATTTTTTTCAATACCTTATAAGAAGCAATTCCAAATTTTTAATGTTAAAAAACAACTACAAGTATATTCGTAAGAAAAACACAATATCAACTGCAAAAATCTTCACTCTACTGTATAAAATAAATAGTAATAATCTGTCTGATCGCACCTTAACATGGGTTGCAATGCACGTTTCTGTTGGCTTTTGATAACGCGTTAAAGGTGACAAATTCGTAAAACGACTTTTACAACATCGTACCAGGTCATCAGACAACATATTCTGAAACTTTGATTGTTGGTTTGTTCTAGCTTAATTTTGTGCTCTGGCTGTCATTAATTGATGATGTTGATGAAGGATGGCTGCGTTACGCCCAACAGCAAATAAATATGTATTTTCAGAACGAAAACATGTTAAAGGGGCAAAAGCTACGAAATATATACTGTTTGTGTTCAATCATTAATGAAAGTACGCTTGTGAAATAATATTTCACTTTTAGTGGCCAGTATTTTCCATCAATTTTAATTTGTCAAAATAAGTAAAGAAACATTGATGATGAATTATTCACTTGCAAATGAATAATTTGACCTCATTGAATCAGTATTCGTGTGAACTTCACTTTAACCCTAAGGTTGAGATGAATAATGCATGCATTGTGCGTTTTGAGTTTTTTTTAAAGGGGTACTAGCTACGAGATATATAAAAAATCAAATAAATCTTTTTTTTTCGCTCAATCATTAATGAAATGCTAATTTCATGTCTATATTTATGTTAACATCGATTATATGGTAATCGGATGACTTTATAGGTCAACTCGATAATTAATAAGATAGTGTCTAGACGACAAAACACACGAAATGAGGCTACGTATTTCCATTCCCCTGCCCTGTTTATTGTTTATTCTAGACTTTTGATAGTTTGGATTAATGTTTTACATTGTAATAAATCATAAATGAGAATTTTGATTAAAATTGGTGAACCTGAATTTGACAGCTTGTGCCCCGTCCCTTTAAAGGAACACAATATCAACATTGAAAGTAAAACAAAGGTTAATCATTTGACTGACTGTTTGGATCTACAAAATATCATTGTTATACAGGTAAAAACGATGATAAACATGTTTTTTAATCTATATTTGAAATTAAACAGACCTAAAAAAAATCGAAATACACGAGTTTGTTTTTACATGTATTTATATCTATCTTCATGTCTATATCGCTTTTATGCATATGATCATCAATTATTTTCAGAGGTCAACTCGATAGTTAATTATATGGTGTGTAGACTACAATACATAATCTCGAACCCATGTCCTGTAAATAATTTTATATGATTTTATAATATGGATACATGTGTAACATACTAGTTATAAATGAAATATGAGATTTTGAATCAACTTGATGAACATGATTTTGACAGGTAGTAACCTTTAATTTTAAATGAAAATTAATCCTGTGTTGTAATAGACCGACATTAGAGCTGGAGTTAACGTGATAGTTCACAAGGTTACAGTCCGCAGGAAATCTTTCATCTCAAACGACACACATTATTCTGCTTCTGATCCGACCTATCTTTGATCTTAATCCTTTTAAATGTAGTTTGCATAGATAGTTGAGATGAGACATACATAGCAACATTATATTTGAACAAATAAGTTTAAAGAGAACATCTTACGTGGAATCAATGCCAGATCAATTTCATTCTTAGTTGAATTAACACTACTCCCATTGATGCTACATCTCACCTTACCACCATTCATTTCTGACGTGAATGAGATACCAAATTTAACTGTCTCACTGTTTGAACAGTTCCCACTTTGTAGTTGTCGAGACTGAATATTTTCTCCTGTTATTTGGAATTCACTTCCATTTGCATAAACCAACTCGATAATCAAATGTGTCGATGGTACACCAACATCGCCAGTACATGTGTGAAGACGATCGCCTCTGTAATATCCCAAATCAACGATTTGATCGGTATGCATTGTAATCAAAGGTTGTCGGGGATTACCTGTAAATAACTAGAATAGTGAGGCGTTGTTGTGATTCGTTTGAGATATTTCAGTAAATGTTCTAATGTAATCTTAGATGTAGTTAAAGATACATAGCATATGCATTTTTTAAGAATTTTTTTTTATAAAAGAGGGACGAAAGATACTAGAGGGATAGTCAAACTCATATAACATATAACATATGTTCTGTTTGTCTGCATGTGCATGTTTTAATTTGTTTGTCATTTTGCTTTGTGTTTTCTTTTTAACTTGTTTGCCATTTTGTTTTGTGTTAAATTTATTTCACTGTTTCAAAACAATAAACCTTAAATTAAACTAGGTTCAACTACCATCTTCTTGCAAAATATTCTTTACCAAGTCATGAATACAGCAGTTGTTTGTATGTACTTTTACGATTTTCCTTGTCATGTTTGTAAAATACAACCAGTTTTTCTGATTTCCATCTACCGTTTTCAATTGATCGTTTTGGATTAATATTGTGACCCGGATTTGTTTTCGCTTAATCGATTCATGACTATTGAACAGCAGTTCACTTCTGTTTCTTTCGTAGTGTAAAAAACATTGTATCCCATAATGTACAGCATACGGATTGTTTGCAAACTAGATACAAGAGCGATAGAAGATACTTAAGGGATACACGAGCTCGTAAGTCAAACCTAAACCCAAAAATAAAACCAAAAACAAACATAAGTAAAAAGAACCAAAAAGAAAAACAAATTCTGCAAAAAACGATTCAGAAAAACCAAGAATGAGCAGCCCGAATTAAATATCGATTGTGATCCCAGTGCATCAAAATGGTAAGCCGATTATATTCACCATGATGCATCAATCGGAACGTTAAAAAATGTAAAGAAGCACATGATGGTTCCATAAAATACTCGAAGTGATGACTCTAACTTCATTACTTTCTTTGAATCTTTTGTTTAAAAACGTCCTACTAAACAGGAACTAGATTATGGTGGAAAATGCAAGCT
Organism: Mytilus edulis; assembly: GCF_963676685.1. NCBI lineage: Eukaryota > Metazoa > Mollusca > Bivalvia > Mytilida > Mytilidae > Mytilus > Mytilus edulis. Next base: position 47,339,818 of record NC_092346.1, on the reverse strand, counting down.
TTGGAATAGCTTATCAATGGGAGATATATTCTCTATATGCAGGATTCATATCTGAACCCATATCATAACGGTTACCTTAGTTTTCTTTTCAATGATAGTTTATAAATTCAAATTCAGCATCCAATATTAAAATGGGTACTTAGTTTCTGCTTAAGCAGTTTTGAAATAAAATAGTATGGCTATAAACCTTTTCTCTAGCCTTTCCAATCATCTAACAAACAAGGCTTTGTTTAGAAAATGAAGAGTAAGTCAGGTGTCTTATCATAAACCAAAAATACTCGAATTTCTTGTATCGTTTCATTTTCTTTCGTTGTATTTGTATCAACGAAGAGAATGTTTCGTCACATTAATATATTACATGTATAGACAACAGTAGTAAACCGCTGTTGATTGAGAGAAAACAAATCCGGGTTACAAACTTTAACAGAGGAAAACGCATCAACTACTGGTATAAAAAGGAGGGAAAAATCAAAACAACACTGAAGTGCAACAAAAAAATAAACCACAATGCAACATAATTATGTAGAAACAAGCTATCAGATAACAACTGCCATAATCCTTATTCATTTTAAGAAAAAATGTTGGTCGAACCTGGTTTTGTGGCTAGCCAAACCTCCGCGCTTTATAGCAATGTTACATATACCGCTAAAGTGACAACATAACATGACGGGAACACAGCACAAATAAATAAAAGAACACTCAAACTAAAAAATACATAAATAATATTGATTTGGATGGTCAAATAATTAAGGTACATTTTTAGAAATTCAGTAAACCAAATTCTCCAACGTACATGTGTAGTGTATACATTAACATTGATTCACTGATAGGGTCTTTGCATCGGAACTAAACACATTTATTTCTAAAAAACAGTTGTTGGCATGACACGGGTTATGTTCTTCTCATATATTTTATGATAGTATGATACTAAACCCCTAACGGGAGGGATTGTACCTGATATTCATATGATGAAGACATAATCTTTCAATCAGTTTAATTGAGGTCTGGAGCTGGCATGTCAGTTAACTGCTAGTAGTCTGTTGTTATTTATGTATTATTGTCATTTTATTTATTTTCTTTTGTTACATCTTTTGACATCAGACTCGGACTTCTCTTGAACTGAATTTTAATGTGCGTATTGTTATTCTTTTACTTTTCTACATTGGCTAGAGGTATAGGGGGAGGGTTGAGATCTCATAAACATGTTTAACCCCGCCGCAATTTTGCGCCTGTCCCAAGTCAGGAGCCTCTGGCCTTTGTTAGTCTTGTATGATTTTAATTTTTAGTTTCTTGTGTATAATTCGGAGTTTAGTATGACGTCCATTATCACTGTACTATTATGCATATTTTAGGGGCCAGCTGAAGGACACCTACGGGTGCGGGAATTCTCGCTACATTGAAGACCCATTGGTTGCCTTCGGCTGTTGTTTGCTCTATGGTCGGGTGGTTGTCGCTTTGACATATTCACCATTTCCTTTCTCAATTTTATGACGTAATCATATGAACAAAAGATGTGGGATACTTAGTCCATGTGAATGAGAAAGTATGCCAAAGACAATAAAAATAACCAGAATTTAGTAGGATGGTAAAATCTTGTCCTAAACAATAAACATGTGAAAAAAGAACAAAACTTAATTTTCATACTTCTATGAAACAAAAACAATAAAAGATATACCCAGTTCTCTAAATAACAAAAGTAAATAAAAAGGAGATGTGATATACAATCATTCATGAAGTTCTTAACTTATAAGACAGCCCCATTATTTTTGTTTGGTTTGAACTTGTTATTTTATGTCTACCCTCAACATTTTGTCGCACAGTATAATAACCAAAGTCCTTGTTTCTTTACCCCTCAAATTGACACCATCTTTGGCACATAGTATTCAAATTGACACCATCATTGGCACATAGTATTCTTGATTATACCAGCTCTAGCGGGAAGAAATCGTCAGGTTATTTATTTCAACGTTATTTATTTTTGTGTCATGAAGTGTAAATGACAAAGAGTGAACAACGCATGATGTTTACCATATCAAAACACATTGTACCTGGTCCAACTGATTTGAATATATACGATTGTGTTCCAAATGTTTTTTTCTTTTATGATATTCTGTTAACATTTAACCCTTCCTTAGCATTTAATATCAATCATTGTTTTAACAGAAAACCATTTTGTCGCAAAAATGAATTTCTAATATTCAGCAGTAGTAGCATTAGTTCTGGTTGTCATATATTTGTTTGTTTCCCTTTTTTTCTTTGATTTTATTTTTTCTGGGTTCCGATGTAATTAAATGTTTGCCATTTATAAAATATGTACTTTTATATATTTAAAAAGAATACTTTTAAATGTCCTTTTATATGTAACAACTATAATACTTGCACTAACTTGAAATAGTCAGTTTTCCAATTGCTTCCTCTTTAATGACATTGTTCAAATCAACAGTTACGCCATAAATACCATCTGTCGAGCAAGTAGCATTCTTTATTGAAATGGTTAAAACATCAGATTCCAAACTTATAGAGAAGTTATCATCCGGAATCAAGTATGACACATTCCTTTTATTGTTTATCGTGGCTTTCAAAACTGAATTTGAAGTTGTTGATGATTTGAAAGTTATATTTATCATTGTGAATGATGTTTCGTTCAACATACATTTTATGTCTACAGGTCCAGAATATAGAGGAACTGTTGAATCGTTGCAAACTATATCTATAAATAAAGTAATATATTATTTTTTATTTTTCCTTATTTGCATTGATCATTGTAGCATCATTTAGGGAAAACTCCAGAATGGGTCATGTTCGAAAATCGGAAGTTAGTGTTACAAAACTGAAATTGACAAAATGAAATTAGGATGAGGAGTAGTGCATTTTACGTTAAATTTGGACCAATTTATAGAGATTGATTGTGATAGGCGATAACTACATACTATGTGTTACAGATGAGACATTGGCGCATCACAAAGGAAAAACTTCAGAGTGGTTTATGTCAAAAAATCTGAAGTTAGTGTAAAATCATGAAAATTGACAAATTGAAATTAGGAGGGGTATGGCCTTTGGAGATAATTTTGAACCATTTTTTTGTGACGGGCAACAACTATATATATATCGGTTGTAGATCAGACATTTGCGTATCGCATATGTAGAATTGCAGAGTGGTTAATGTTCGGAAATCTGAAGTTAGTGTAAAATAGTGAAATTGACAAAATGGAATTAGAGAGTGGGGTGGTGGTAACAGCACTTTAAGCTAATTTTGAGATTGTGAAAGACAACGACTACAGGTGTTTCAGAAAAGACAATAGCGTAGCACATAGGAAAAAGTAAAAACACAAAAATACTGAACTCCGAGGAAAATTCAAAAAGGAAAATCCAAAATCAAAAGGCAAAATCAAAAGTCCAAACACATCAAACGAATGGATAACAACTGTCATATTCCTGACTTGGTACAGGCATTTTCTAATGTAGAAAAATGGTGGATTGAACCTGGTTACACAATGGTTTATGTAAAAACGTTTGTGCTAAAGAACTAAAATTGACAAAATGAAATAAAGTGGGGGAGGACAGTAATACATTTATGTTAAATTTTTGCTAACTAATGCAGATTACAACGGGCAACGACTATATGGGTGTTGAAGATCAGACATCGGTGCATCGCATAGGAAAACACCAGAGTATTTGTGTTCGAAAATCTAAACTTATATATAGGAAGATGTGGTATAAGTGGCAATGAGACAACTCTCCATCCAAGTCACAATTTATAAAGGTAAATTATCATAGGTCAAGGTACGGTCATCAACACTGAGCTTTAGCTCAAATCGAAACAAATACTAGTGTAAAACCATTCAAACGTGAAAACAAACGATCTAATCTATATAAAAAACGAGAAACGAGAAATACTTTTGAACTACATCAACACACGACAACTACTGAACGTCAGATTCCTGACTAAGGACAGGTGCAAACAATTGCAGCGGGATTAAACGTTTAAATGGTACTAAATCTTCTCCCTTATCTGAAACATTACTGTAACATCACAACATAGAAAGACATACTAAAAAAAAATAGTTTAAAAATGAAATTGACACAATGAAATTGACACAATGAAATTAGGGGGAAGGCACTTTAAGTTAATTTTGTACTAATTTATATAGATTGTAACGGGCAATGACTACAATTGTGTTGAAAATAACATATTGGCGCATCGCACAGGAAAAATCTTGAGTGGTTTATGTTCGAAAATCTGAAATTAGTTTTAAAAAGAGGTTTATGTTCGAAAATCTGAAGTAACTGTTAAAAATGAAATTGATAAAATAAAATAAGGGAGGGTAAGGAACTTTAAGTTAGTTTTCGACCAATTGATAGAGATTGTGACGGGTGCGACTACATATATGGTGCAGATCAGACATTTGCGCATCGCGAAGTAAACACTCCCAAGTGGTTTATGCTTGATTATTTGAAGTAAGGGTATAAAAACTGAAATCGAAAAAATGAGATTAGGAGGGGTAGGAAACTTGAAGTTTATTCTGAACAAATGTTTTAGATATTTTAAAGGACAACAACACTATAAGTGTTGTAGATGAGACATTGGCGCATCGTTTAGGAAATACTCCAGCGTTGTTTATGTTCGAAAATCAAGAGTTATTGTTAAAAAACTGAAATCGACAAAAAAAATAGAAGGGGTAGGTCACTTCAAATCAGTTTTGAACCATTTGTTTTAGATATTGTGACGGGCAACAACTACACTGGTGTTGTAAATCAAATATTTGTGCGTTGCATAGGAAATACTTCAAAGTGCTTTATGTTCCAAAATCTGAAGTTAGTGTAAAAAAACTGAAATTGACAAAAATGTTGTAGGTGGAGGTAACAGTACTTTAAGTTTATTTGGTTCCATCTTATAGAAATTGTGATAGACAAGACTACAAAGATGTTACATATTACAAATGCCCGATACAAACAGGCAAATCATATGTAAGCAAAGGAGCATATAAATACCAAGTACATACATGCAGAAGGTATTGGCGTAGTTGTAGGTGGATCTGGTGTTGTACAAAAATCTACAACAAATAAAATATAAGCTTTTTAAATATAAATAAACCTTCAGAAAAGCGACGCAACAGCCTTGTGAGAGAGTTTATAAAACAATATAATTGATTTTCATTCGTTCACAAATCTGTGGCGTAAATTGCATTGCCCTTATCGAGTACACTAAAGACCGTAATTTAAAAAAAATATGATAATGAAACAGTTGATATCATCAAATTCAAAGCGTGTGAAATAAATACGCCAAACTCTCAATAGTTGTCTGAGGAAGTTGCAAACTTAGTATTTTGCATATTTGACTTCCCGTAACTAAAACTCACGATAAAAATACATCTAGTAAATCGTATCAACACCTTATCGGAAACAAATAAAATGTACCTTAATGTGGTACCAATGACCTTGACTAAAATTAGTTTGGCTAGTTTAATTTTCATAAAATATTGCCAAGTATTTACTTTGACCCTTTGACAAAATTATAAAATTTCAAAAAACTTGAACCATACACTTTATCAAAACGTTTCACTGGATATGTAACTGTAAGACTAACACTTATTTTGACCATCGAGAAGCTTACTATTTTCTGAACACTATAATATAAATTTAACGTTCAGGCAGACAGAGTTATCTCTCTGTAGTGTTCTGTACCATCTTAATAAATGCAAAATGCTTTTTTTCTGCGAACAAACCTTTTTCATCATGCTTATTCAAATCAGATTAACGAAGCAATGAATAAAGAAATCAAAGTTACGTTAACCTGACGCCCCTTTTTAATAAAGGTATACGTTTATACTTTGTATTTGTTCTTTCTTGGACTGAATCAAATCGTAACTTTTCTACCGCATTATTTTCTCTATGTCCATTAAAAAATCAAAATTTGTTTATCTATTATTAGTATTCAAACAAAAGGTGATCTTCGTCATGTTGGCATTAATGTTGTAGTTGTAGTTGTCGTTGAACAAATCTTTAAAAAAAAAACATTAAATCGTTCTATGTTCAAACATGAGTTACGTAACCAAGGATGAACAATTGTTAATTTTTAATAAATGAATCAAGCAATGCATAGCGGTTCTTATAATTTTATGTGCCAACAAGCTTTGTGTCAAAGGAAATTCTCGAAGTATTTATCAAATTGCGAATGGAAATTGGAATATGTCAAATAGACAACAACCCAATCAAAGAGCAGATAGCAACTGAATTTTAGCAGTAATGATAAGTAAGCATTTCTAAATAATAAGATATATCGCATCTATACCGTATTACGTTATGTATTTAGTGTTGGATTTGATTATTCACACACACGTCAACTTTGTTACCTTGAGGAACTTCTTCTTGGCAAACAGCATCGGAGCAGTTATTTGAGCAGTCTCCAGTGAAGCTATTTCGACATAGGTCAGATGGACAGAATTTACCCCGTGGGTAAATGGTTCCATCTGCATCTTTAATACATAAAACTTGTACTTTACAATTTTTTGGATGCCCTCGTTTTGCTCCACCACAGTTGCAAATATTCCCTGTTTACAAAAAAACACATTATGAATAGGTATTTGTCCAAATCGTTTTTATTTAAAGGTTTAAAAATAAATGTGATATGAAACATTTTCAAAGAATAGCTTGTTTAGCCTTTTACTAGCTGGAAACAAGTTTTTATTTCTTTTTTATTTTTCTCTTTATCGATCAATTGAAAATTGGAACAAATTCAAATGTATAAGAAAGTTATTTTTAATATTTGCGTGACTATTTCTGAGCAATTCTGCATTTGACTATTGTTACGGTGTTAGGAAATTTATAATCTTCTTATAAATCAGTATGCGTGAGCGATGTATATATTAGAACATACAGAAAATGGTTCAAATTTTTTGGACAGTCTAATTTATTTGATACGAATGATACGAGAAAATAAACATTCAATTAATGTAATACATTTTTACAAAAAGATTTCACAGATTTATTAGACATGTTAGAAGGGAAAATTATTATTTTTCTAGGTAAAAAAAGACATCATAACTTCTATGTAAGTCTAAGCATATTTGTAATACTACAGAAAATGGTTCAAATTTTTTGGACAGTCTAATTTATTTGATACGAATGATACGAGAAAATAAACATTCAATTAATGTAATACATTTTTACAAAAAGATTTCACAGATTTATTAGACATGTTAGAAGGGAAAATTATTATTTTTCTAGGTAAAAAAAGACATCATAACTTCTATGTAAGTCTAAGCATATTTGTAATACTAAATACTCGAGACAGTTAAATATCTAAACATTTTCATTAATGATCAAACGTTATTTTTTTTACATATAAAAAGAAAATGTGGTATGATTTCCAATGAGACAAGTGTCCACAAGAAAAATGACGCAGACATTAACAACTATAGGTCACCGTACGGCCTTCGATTATGAGATAAAATCCATACCGCATAGTCAGCTATAAAAGGCCTCGATATGACAATGTAAAACAATTCAAACGAGAAAATAAACGGCCTTATTTGTATAAAAAAAATGAACGAAAACCAAATATGTAACACATAAACACACGACAACCTTTGAATTACAGGCGCTTGACTTAGGACAGGCATATACATAAACATGTACGTATAAGGACATAATGTACAATGCCCACTTCATACATCATTTAAAAATCAAGTACGTACTATAAACGTGTAAATGGCAGCATGTACTTTTCTTTATACATTATGCTTCTACTTAGAAAACGGAAGAATCAGAATAGATAATTACCACGATAAATTTTAATGCTTTTGAAAATGTGATAATATGTAGAAAAAAAAGAAAAAAAAGATTAGAGCATTTAATTTGTGCATTTGGTGAACAGTATTAATATGTGCTAATTCATCCCTAATGCTTTAACTATGTTTATTAACTTTTATTTTACTCCAACGTTTTGGCAAACCTTCTTAGTTATTTTGAACTATATTTACATAAAAATGTAAACGTACTTGGAATTAAGGTGAGATTTTCACTTGATGTGTAGTCATCAGAACTATCATCAACACTGCACCTTAGTTTTGCACCGTCCATTTCTTCCGTGAATTTGATAGCAAACTTTAGAGATTCCACTGTTTGGCATTCTCCAAAAGTTCTGCTAGCATTGCGATAAATATGGCCATCTGGTATCTGTTGAAAACGTGTTCCATTAGTGTACATTATATCTATCATCAGTGTACTAGGAGTTGGATAGCCGACACCACCTTCACATGTATGAAACCCAGTATCACGGTAAAAATTTGTCGGGAATATCAAATCGATAACCTGATCTGCATTTAAAGTAAGGGTTGGCTTTGCATGTTGACCTACAAATATAAAGATAGAATTTCGTAAAAAGGAAACACCAATTACGAACGACTTTGACGCCTGAGAAGACATTCTTTTGATTATTTGGTAATAACTTATGATGAAATATTGGTTGAACTATCAAATCATTTAGTCAATATAGATCATAAGAGGTTTCTTACGTTTAACAAATTTATGTGATATAATTGTACACTGATAAGGAAGTACCTTCTAAAATATGTATATAGCCGTAGGTATCAAACGTTATCTATAATACTTGAAGGCTTGTTTGAAAGAAATATAATATACAAGCGATTATATAGGTCAACCTATTGCTTACAACAATAAGCAAAACACATCTATACTATTAAACGAGAAGACCTCATTTTGGGTATCGCTTCTCTTCTTTCCACAATAAATTAATCAACACGCCTCTGTGTCCTATAGGTACAGTGCATAGTCGCATTTGTCATCCATTCATATGATTATTCAGATTGAGTTATTTTGGGAGAAAATCGAGAAAAAGGGCATCCGGATATTGTCCCGTCATTTGACAAAATTTTAAGTCAGATTATACCGGATTGCGTTTTTCTGTATACTTTGAACATACATATACTACGAATAAAGTGTATTTTCAGAATTCTATCTGCTATAATTTTCAAGTTTACTATCCACGGTGGTCACAGAGTTTATTAAATAGAGAGGGTCTGTATACTATATCAATGACCACCATGGATCGATTAGAAAACTTAGAATTGAAAGTAAATACACTTTATTTATATAGTGAATGTTCATAATATACAGATGAGCGCTAAAATTATTCATGTGCACTTTTGATACCTTTTCTGAAATTCTCCAGTCATTAAATCTTTTACAAAATTTATTGATTACAAAAAAAAAAAGATGTGGTATGATTGCCATGTTGACAACTCTCCACAAGAGACCAAAATGACACAGAAATTAACAACTATAGGTCATCTTACGGCCGTCAACAACGAGCAAAGACCATACCGCATACTCAGCTTTAAAAGGCACCGAAATGAAAATGTAAAACAATTCAAACGAGAAAACTAGCGGCCTTATTTATGTACAAAAAATGAACGAAAAACAAATATGTAACGCATAAACAAACGACAACCACTGAAGTACAGGCTCCTTACTTAAATGTTCATAACATACTAAATGTATATTCATATTGAAATTGATAGAAAACCACACATTGGGAATTTTGGAAATAAAGGAGGAGGGACTAAAAAAAACATTTTCCTGTCCCATGCAATAACCTATGATTTATGATAATTTTGCTGAAATTCTCCAGTCATTCAATATTTCACAAAATTCTTCCAACAACACTTTACATACTTTAAACAACGCTCTGAATGCCCGCGATTTCGCGGTTGTGTTCTAGTACCGTATGAAATACCCTTGTTTCACAAAATGTGAAACATACAAAACAAGGATGTCAACGGCTCATAATTTTGCAGTAAAGGCAAACATAATAGAAATATTAACAGTAATGTTATTTTTGACATATATATGCCTCTAAGACTAATTTATCAATCAGTACACATTCAACATTCAATAGATTTAGATTGAAGACGCTATCAACAGCAAAAGAAAAAAATGACGTTGTGAAATTCCAAGATATAAGTATCGACAGATTGTAGATCCATGAATGTGTATATGTTTATAACAATATTTAGTTTGCTTTTAATTTATCGATATTAATACAAATAAAAACAATATTCAATGATCTAGTTATAGTGTTGAATTGGTATTATTAAGTCCGCTGGTTTCGTTCACACATCGTTGTCAATGTAATATAATTCAATGCGACTGTCATACAAGTGAGTGTTTTAGCTAGCTATAAAACAAGGATTTCGAAAACAATACATTTTACTATTATTTTGTAATAGTTTTCAATAGTAAATACTGTTAAAACTAAAGTGAACTGTGCGATGTTTAGGTTGAACAATATTAAAATTAATTCGCAGTAAACATAGCATTCGAAAAATATCGTTACAATGTGTATGGTTTAAACTACTAATTGTACTGTGTTGCGAAAAACTAACAAAAAATACATGTATGTAACTTGTACTTACGTGTCACTTGTAGATGTCCAGTAGCGCTTGTTATAATCTCATCTAAATTATTTGAAACGTGTCTTAAAAGTGCAATGCTATAAATTCCATCCATTGCACATGACACATTTTTGAATGTTATCATCAGCTTGAATATCGATGATGTAGTTTGAAAATCAATCTTAATATCACTATTGTTCTCATAAGTTTTATATATTGATCCATCCTTATTCAGCAAGATTCCATACAAAGAATTATTCAAACCACCTTCATGATAAAATCCTATATAGTCAAAGATTTCAAATTTAGGTATCATGCATATCATTGCAAACGGTCCAAAATAAAGTTCAGCATCCGAGATATTAGTGCATGATAACTCTGTAAAGAAAGTTGAATAGCTATAGAATAATTAATCTATGAGAATTTGGAAAAGTGATTGCCACCATAATTTCTGTACACATTTTATTTTTATGCTTAAAAATACCCGAGCTGCTAAGAAAACAATTATTGAAAGTATACATGTTTAGTGATTCATTTACAGTGAGTTGACTGTTAGTGTTGCTCTCCACCAATTGCAACTCATTCAATATTTTGACCAAATTGCAATTTGTTTTTTAAAATCAAATTGTTCAACTGGTCAGAAATTTGAACCAACTAGAAAACCACAGGCAAGTCATGAAAGTGCAAGGTGATAAAATTAAACATACTTACAATCCTATAAGACTTTAACTCCACTTTAATGATGTTGTGACAAAATTAGTTTATCAGTTTGTATAGTTATATTATATTCATTTCCATGCTGAAGGGGAACTGTTTATTTTGAATTGCTATTAAATTGTCCAAACTAAGCTTTCATATAGTTTTTCTTTCTAAAAGTATTCTATATTTATAAGAATCAGATATCATTTTAAATAAAACATCATATATTCAGTAAAATATGTGTGAAATAACAATATGCTATTGATAAATTTTCAGGGGAGATAACCTAAAATATTATTCTTTTGAATAAAGACTTTTTGAAAGAAAAGTTATTATCTCCCCCATGGAAACTCCCTACAAACATATATTGCAATTTTACACATATTTTACTGAATATGAAATGTTTTAATTCACATAATGTCTGATTCTTATAAATATAGAATACTTTTTTGAATTGCTATTAAATTGTCCAAACTAAGCTTTCATATAGTTTTTCTTTCTAAAAGTATTGATCAGTATTCTATCTATAATACTAAAATAACGAGGTCCAACTTGTCAGCCGCCATCACGTAAAAACGACGAATAAAAAAATTCAACTTTATATATAACTAATATAGTACAAAGGTGTAGATTAAAAATTACACCACTCCAGGCCCTTTTGTTTTCCACATAATTAATATTGCCAATAATTAAGAAGTTCCGGGTCGAGTCCGATACCGATACCAATAGTATATTCACCTGTTACCTATTACCTTATCTGTACGTTCCGCATCTGACAGGCGCAACACCAAACGGTGTATTCAGGATTAATATGTTATATAGTATTACACGGGTCATAATCACAGGGTTGACACTACTTAATTGTCAAATTGTTACCTATTGTAGTATTTTAATCAGTTAGACTTTCTAAGATAACAGTACGAATACTAAAAATTTGGACTAAAATAAGGCGTATAGGTACAGTTTTCAATATGTTAACGGGCATGACGTAAAACAGCGAATCAAAGAATTCAACTTTATTTATGACTAATATAGGACAATGCTGTTGATTAAAAAGTACTCCATTCCAGGACCTTTTGTTTTCCAAATAATTAATATTATCAATAATTGATAAGTTCCAGTTCGACGGGTTCAAACAGAAAGATTTGAAAGCGGAGAAAACTGTGTATCTTATAATCGGCATGACTTTATCAAATGACAATACTAATACTAAAATAAGGCTTGCGCAAAGTTATATACTTTAATTCAGTCACGGACCTGCGATATCACGGGTGTAATCTAGTATTTATAAGAATCAGACATTATGTGAATTAAAACATTTCATATTCAGTAAAATATGTGTAAAATTGCAACATATGTTTGTAGGAAGTTTCCATGGGAGAGATAATAACTTTTCTTTCAAAAAGTCTTTATTCAAAAGAATAATATTTTAGGTTATCTCCCCTGAAAATTTATCAATAGCATATTGTTATTTCACACATATTTTACTGAATATATGATGTTTTATTTAAAATGATATCTGATTCTTATAAATATAGAATACTTTTAGAAAGAAAAACTATATGAAAGCTTAGTTTGGACAATTTAATAGCAATTCAAAATAAACAGTTCCCCTTCAGCATGGAAATGAATATAATATAACTATACAAACTGATAAACTAATTTTTGTCACAACATCATTAAAGTGGAGTTAAAGTCTTATAGGATTGTAAGTATATTTTATTTTATCACCTTGCACTTTCACATTTTGACTGATCAATTTGTTCAATTTTCTGACCAGTTGAACAATTTGGTTTAATAAAACAAATTGCAATTTCGTCAAAATTTTGAATGAGTTGCAATTGGTGGAGAGCAACACTAACAGTCAACTCACTGTAATTTGTTGGTAAAACAACTACAGTCTTATGAAACATGTTTGTAAGTCAATAATAAGGTAATATTTATCATAAGATAACCAATTTTATTTGAAAAGCTGAATAAAATCATTTAAGATAGCAAAAAGATTATCTCTAAATTGTTCAGACTTTTAGAAAAGAGTTAGCTATTTATATTGTACATTTATGGTGTCCTTGTACTGTTCAGTTGTTCAGATTTGTCATACTTAAATTGAACAATAAATTTTTGAAACTATGCAACATGTTTTCACGTGTTCAAAATACACAAATGACAGTGCAGTCAAGTTTTTCATCTTTATTTACATACACAGGTTTTTTTTTTAAATTGAAATTCGATGATAAGCAAAGAAGAGTTGATGTGTGTTACCACCATATATGTTGATTATACATTTAAAAGAGGGACGAAAGATACAAGAGGGACAGCCAAACTCATAAATCGGAAACAAACTGACAACGCCATGGCCAAAAATGAAAAGGACAAACAGACAAACAATAGTACACACGACACAACATAGAAAACTAAAGAATAAACAACACAAACCCCACCAAAAACTAGGGGTGATCTCAGGTGCTCCGGAAGGGTAAGCAGATCCTACTCCACATGTGGCACCCGTCGTGTTGCTTATGAGATATAAAATCCGGTAAATAGTGTAGTTCAATAGGTCACATTTATGAAAGTTTAACTTACCATGTATTAATATTGACAAAATCCCTTGCGTTTCAGCAATTGGATCACCTGAGCTATTTAAAAGTAGTATATCGTAGGTTCCGAATATTTCATCGGAAATATTTCTGAACGTCAGTGTTAGTTGTGTGCTTTTATCGAAATACACAGTGACATCTGGATGACCAATGTTAACTTCTGTTGATCCATTTCTAAATACCCTCATCGCCAATAATGGATGGCTGATATTTCCTCGTAAGATTCCAATTTGATTGTAGTCGTATGCACTGCCAATGGTGCATGTCATTATTTCTGGCCCCGAATGAAGATTTGCTGTTATATTAGTGCAAGAAAGAACTAAAAAATAAAAGAAATTTGAAACTGGGAAAGAAAATACTATTTTCTATGATGACAAATAATTAGTATAAATTGTCATCTTGTCTGCCAAATTAAGATGTTACATTCATGTTAAATCTATTATTTTATATTTCATAACATGTCGTAGTTGTTAATCTCACTTAAAAAGAAAATTAATCTGTAATTGTTTAGTATAATAATTCGCCGTCGGTTCGGACACTTTCACATTATATGAAGTAAATGTACACTCATTATTAACGATTAAATGTATTTTGGAAATATTTGGAACAACTATATCTTTCAAAAGACGCGGAACATTTTCATTTTTAAAAGTGGTTTAGACAAAGGTAAGACAAAACACGAAAGCCGAAAAAAGCCTCTTAGTACACTATTTAAATCTGCATATACAACAAACAAGTTAAACTATATGGGTCACTTTACATTTCTAACTTATTCGTCCATTATATTATTTTCGTTCATCATTCTACATCCATGTATTTAATGAAATTCTAGATTACTGATTTATAACAAATCTCAATATATTTAGAAAATATATGTACAGCAATTGATACTAGTAATGAATGCTTTCGTTTTAAATTGATGCAACATGCACGCAAGTGATCTTCAATTATATATAAAATATATGCAGATATAAAAATGTGCTAAGATATAATTAAAACTTTGAATCTGAAACAAAAAACAAAATACTTCGCAAACATTTTTAAAGGAAAAGAGAAAATCATTATCATTCCACTCGAAAGTAATTAGTTAACGTTTTATCTGATAAAAGTGTTAAAAGGGATGAATTAATATAAAAAAAGGTAAATCGTTTCAAATAAACAAAATCGTATATTCAGATGAAATAAGAAGTTGGGTAAAAAATCACGAAGAGGTACACAAACCCAAAACTCGAAAAGACACTGGCAATGTCATGGTTAAAAAATGTAAACTGAATAAACAGCAAACAACAATACAGAAAACACTACATAGTGCCCTATTGACTGAAAAACAGAAACACAACAAAAATGCTTAGGTGATCAGAGATTCTTCGTAATGACTCAAAATATCAAACGAACTATAGCCAAGAAGAGAAGTAACTAAACGTTTTTCGATTTTGGATAAAATCCCCAAAAAAACATATCAGTCGGTGGGACTTTTTAAAGAACTTTTTAACTAAAGGCAAATTAAGAGGGAAAAAATAAGTCTACATTATACCTAATCTTTTGTCAGGTGTGACTTATAATTTTGAGAAAAATATATTACTCGATATAGCTTACCGAAAGATTGACTTTCTGTACTTGAACTTGTTTGTTCAGTTGATGACAAATCAGTTGTTTCCATAGTAGTGTTTTCTGTTGTCGACTGTTCAGTGGAAAAGGCAGTAGGTGTCGGTGTTGTTTTGTCTGTTGTACTTCCGTCCATCGTTACGGTTGTAAATGATGAAGTTTCTTCTTCTGTTGATAATGATGTTATTGATGAATTTTCGTTGTACGTTGATTTAGTATTATCTAATGTTGTTTCTATGGTCGATGGTGTTGTAATTTCTGTCTCGGCTCCAGTTGATACTTGCGTACTTCCACCCGATACTGATGTATTCGGTGTTGTTGTAGATGTTAATGACGTAGCCGACATTGCTTCTGTTGATGAGACGATATCCGATATAGAATTACTTTCCGGTGTAGATGTTATGGAATATGTTTTTGTTTGTCCTGATGTTTGATAAGTTTCGGAAATTAGTGTTTCTTTTTCAGTAGTGTTTGTTGTCATTGATAGTGTTGTTGTGTTGTCTGGCGAATTCGTTTCAAATATATTCTCCTCCGTTGTTTGTGAAATTTCAGTGGTTGTTGTTGATTCATCTGTTAAAAGAGTAGTGGCAGTTGATAAAGTAGCATCTGCTGGTGTTACTGTTGTTTCTAAGTTCGTCGTCTGGTCAGTTGGTGAAGAGGTTTGCATATTGTCAGTTTGCCTTGATAACACGGAGGAAGTCATTGTCATTTCAATCACCGTTGTGATATCTACTGACGTATCAGAAATTAAAGAGACTCCAATAGACAGCGCATCTGTTGGAGTATATCCAAAAGAATTAGAAGTCGAAAGTTCAAAGAAATTCGATTCCGATTCTAAATACTCACTCGTCGTCGTCAATAATTGATTCTTGTCGATTGACAGTGAAGGTTTTGATGACAGTATCAATGTATGCATGGATGATTCGATTAGCGTCACAGATTCCGTCTGAGAAATAGGAACAGTTGTAGAAATAGAGGCGAAGTTAGATGTCTCCAATGGCGATGAAAAACTGTTCTTAGTTGTTTGTTGTTCTGATTGTAAAGATTCAGTGAACTGCATTGTTGTTTCCATCGTGTATAAATAATCAGTTATTGAAGACGACATTATTTGTGACTGTAGAGAAGTTGACCCTAGTGTTGACATAATTCCTGAAGTGTCAAGTAAGCTGAGATCTAACGATGATGATACAGAATTAGGAGCAGTTTCTCCTTGCACTATAGGTGGGGTTGTGAAGCTTTCAACTGACACGGAATATACAACTATTGGTGGGCTTATTACAAAGGGTCCCAAATGTGATGACGACTCATTCAGATAATTATTTAGGGTCATCTCAGACTCATTTGAAGCATCCGTTACGGGAATACCAGTAAAATAAATGATGTAATTAACGATAATACTTCCGTTTCTACAAATAATTGAAATAATGTTTTGAATAAAATGTGGAAAACTGTTGTATATTCTCCCTCATAGTACGTTACATTAGATATTGTGTATGCAACCATCGTCATTCTAAAATTCAATATTTGTGTTTTTTAATTTTTATAATAAAATTTATGGTATACATATTCTCATTTCCCGACTATAACACATATGGTATCCATATCATACTGATAGCTTTCAAAAACCTCATTGTCCGTGTTTTATATCGCGTCATGTGATTTTGACCGGTCCTTCATTTGCCAACCTGATGAGCATTGGTGAAATATATATTGTAACTTGAACTTTTTATGTAATATGAACTTCCAATTTAAAAAAAAGTTTTACATGTTTCATATATTTGAATGGCTAAGTTTTGAAGAAGTGAACGTGAATTTTTTTTTCAAAATAAAATCTTTTATATTATCAAAATCTTCATAAAGACTTAGGGGCCAGTTGAAGGACGCCTCCGGGTGCGGGAATTTCTCGCTACATTGAAGACCTGTTGGTGACCTTCTGCTGTTGTTTTTTTTTATGGTCGGGTTGTTGTCTCTTTGGCACATTCCTCATTTCCATTCTCAATTTTATTATTGAGTTATTGACTTCCCAGACTCGCCGATATTTTCCCGTATGCAGTGACCTTAACTACCAGACTTCCCGTTATAACTTCTACCACTGCATAGCGCAAGTGCGAGGGATGTCAACACACGAATTCTTAAAGGTTAAATAGAAATTACATATTCTTAAGATTTAAAGATGTCTGTACCAAATCAGGAATGTGACAGTTGTTGACCTTTCGTTTGATGGTGTTTTGTCATTTGATTTTGCCATTTGATTAGGGACTTTCCATTTTGATTTTTCCTCGGAGTTCAGTATTGTTGTGATTTTACATTTTTTCATATGACGTATATAATCTTTGGTTCACAAAAAAAATATTTTACAACCATAGACGTATTGACCTGACGATATCGGGATATTGGTATTTAGTCGGATCTTAACCGGAAATTTGGATAAATATTATAAAACCAACACCGATATAAATAATAAAAAATGCCAAAATGTTCAGGCTTTAGTTAAATCTGTATTTGGGTAAGTTGATACAAGCATACGATTTGTATTTCGTCTTATACTATAAGAAGCAAATGACAACTAATATATTATATTATAGTATTGTGTAAATACGTTAGTTATGAGATATGAAAGTCAAGTAGTTCGAGAATTTTTCTAAATACGTTTTGAAAAACCTTCTCACTGTTGGTAATCATGCATTAGTCGTCCCTATCCTATAAATTAATTACTTTAGGTTACATTGAAGGTGGAGAACGAATTTACAGTTAATTAATTCTATTGGTGTGTCATTTTTATGCAAGGGTGACATTTCCTTTGTACTATGTTCCAACTCGAAAAAGTCAATTGAAGCTGTGCGAGTTTAGTCTCCCTTGTAGTTTTATACTCTGTACTAACGTATGGTAATTTGATTTGATTTTCAATAATTACGAAATTTATAAATTCAATAGATTTCAGTTTTTGTTATTGATTTATTTAAGACGTTGATGTCACGGTATATATATTTATAATGTTATTGATTTGTAACGTTTAAAATTGTTATATACCAATATAAAGAATTTGTCATCAGTTTTTAAATATTATTCAGTTACACTAAAAGAAGTAGAACACTGACCATGCTAGACTTGCATGGGAAATCAAGGTCGATGCTAACCCTCTCACTCACAAGGTACTTTTTTTAGTAATAGACATTGTCAGTGCTTTTGCCTCAGACAAAACCTTCAATATGAGGTCAAACATTCACGGAACAACACACGTGTTAATAGATATATGTAGTCCTATTCTGCTGTCGTGAAAACACTGTTTTAAATTGTGTCCAAATCATCTCACCTGCAAAAGCATTGATCCTGCTACTTGTAAAAGCATTTATTGTTTTACTATGGTGTATATAAGTATGTCTGAATTCAAATGAAGCAGACAAATTGTTTTTAAATTAGGCGGTTAGTTTTCTCGTTTAAATTTTTTACATTGTCATTTCGGGGTCTTTGATAGCTGACTCTGCGGTATGGGCTTTGCTCATTGTTGAAGGCCGTATGGTAATAGTTATCAAAGGTACCAGGATTATAATTTAGTACGCCAGACGCGCGTTTTGTCTACATAAGTGACGCTCATATCAACATATTTATAAAGCCAAACAAGTATAACTACTAGTATGCAACCTATAGTTGTTAATTTGTGTGACATTTTGGTCTCTTGTGGAGAGTTGTCTCATTGTTAATCATACCACATTTTTTAATATTGAAAAAGTTGCATTACTTAATTACCTAAAGACAAATACATGTATGATGTGACACCCCTAACACAAACACACTCAAGATACACATACGCACAAACTGACAAAAACAGAACATCATAACCACCCCATTATCCAATGCTCATTCCAATGTTAAAAGCTTTAGTGATAAATAACGAAAGAGACTATATAAACCATTTGAACTTTTATGAAAAAGACAATAAATAAATATTGTATCCCCATAATGATGAAATGGATGGAAAATTATCCAGAGTTATCTGAAATTAATAACAAAGAGGGGCTGGCAAACATTTTTAATTTGCGCTTAATTGACGTTAAAGCAAGTTTCCACTAAAAATGAATGTTACTATATTTTTAAGTATAAAAACTTACAAATGTACATGTACATGTACTCATATCTACTAATTTTATTTGATATGAATTTAGTTGACAAAAGATAAACATGCTAATATGTGTTGTATTAATGGTATTTTTAAGCAAGAGGTTACAAGTTAGTGTGCAGTTCAATGTTCTTACTTTAAATTTGAGACCTTACATCCATGGTAGCCTTTTGTGTAAACTTTGCCTATCTGAAGTAAATACAAAACAAACAAATTTAAAACACAATAAGCTGTCTATTATTGGTCTGAAATTAGAAAAAAATATGTTTATTCCTGTCAAATACATCTGCATAGGCGGAAGAAGACGCATAAAATGCACGGGCGTTTTCGAAAAGTTGATGACCTAACAGGTTAGGTAACAAATAAACTGATGAGACCTTCTTTTACCACTGAGTGACATAGATTCCCGTCGCCCTTTTTATTTGAAACATTCAAATTTTGTGAAAATATTAATTCACTTTTATCTTTAAACTGTTTTACATATTAGTTATAAATACATCAAAACACCATGTCTACAAGCGGGGCATTCAGATGATTCAATGATAGTAGACTTGCATGTAACAGCTAATTACAAGACATGGACAATAGTGTTTGTATACCAACTTATTTTTGTGAACGATTTATTTGCGTGAATAGAAAAATATCGCGAATATAAATTGTCGAGAACATGTTCAACTTCGATATTTCCTTCTATAAATACATCAAGAAACTTAGAAAGCTGTTTCGGCTAGAAATGGCTCTACGCGAAATAATCTATACTGGAAAATAAGTTGGTTTATAATGGTCGAAACTCTTTCTTCACAAAGTAATTTATAAACAACATTAAATATGGCTGATAAATATTTTTCTAAAATACACAGACGGTTTTTTGAAAACATTATCGGCGAACACACTTCCAGTATAAAGCTGGTACTATTTCATAAACTCCTTTCAGAAATGACTTTCCTGTTTGGAAAAACAAGATGATGTATAGTTTGTCTTGCTAAGCATGTTCCAACTCGTAACTCAAAGTATTGAAAACGGGACCGGGAGTATATATATCTAATAGATCTGAAAACCGTATACAGGTAACAAATGATAATCATTGGGCTGCTAATTTGATAAGAAACTTAATGTTCAGTAGCAAAAGATAAATGTGTGAGGAAATATTTAACGGTCATTCAACATAATCATTGAACAATTCATAGAATCAGCAACAGGTATCCGAAAAGTACTCACAATCACGTTGTTGAATTTATATTCAATCTTTCAGTTTAGTAGTTTCTGTGAAAAATGTATTTTGACGGACAAATGCACTGAAGGACAAACAAACGTACAGACAAAGGCAATTGCGATATGGTCACAAATCATAAATTGAGATGTTGTTTTTTTTAAACTTGCTGCAACGATAACGTCAAATATACTGAACAGAATGTTGATAAATACTAACAACAAATTAAACAACCTGAACCAGACATAAATTAAACAATTTTTTGATAACAACAGTAGCTATGGAAAGTGTGTACTCTTCTGATATTCCAACTTTATTTAGAAAACCTGTAGTTTCTATTTTGAGCATCACACAATATTGCAAAATGATTAAATTACGTCAAGTTGGGATCAAAACGGTTATCTGGTTGTGGACGGAACAGAGATGACGAATTAGGAAAATGAGGCCAACTCTAAGGAACTGCTATGCTATGTGATCAGGGATAAAAATAAGTTCTACAAATTATGTTTTCATAAACATTGTACTGTGTGTTTTTTAATTGGCTTATCACATACCTCATAACAGAACCCGTCAGTTAATGATTTGTAATCTTGAGATCCAGGATCCATCAAAGTCTGAGTAAACGTCCTGTTGATTTCAACTGTCATATTAACTCTAACTGAAAATAAAATTTGAAAGATGGGGAACTTATCGTCATATATTAATATAATTGTGATACCTGTTTTAACACACATGTATATAGGTTATACTGTTAGTATTTAATTCATAAAAAGCAGGAAACTAGGTATTTACTTCATATTTGTTTTTCGAATGTACATAGTTATAGTGTATATACATGCACGTTAGTGTATTTTTCTCTATTTGGTAAACAAACCATTTTGTTTTGTAAAAATAAGTCCATCTAGCGTAGCCAGACAAACCATTGTTTTACACGTCTCATTTATGTGAGCTTCATTTTTATAAAATATGCAAACAAATAATAAATATATTCTACATGTATCTATAGTTTTCAGTGTTAACATCGCACATCAAACCTCAAAGAATATTTAGTAGTTAATTTAAAAAGCCACAATATCCACTATAAATGTGTTTAGTTTTTCTAATTGTAAGGAATACTACTTATTACTCTTGAGCATTGTAGTATAAAAAAGGAGGTTCAGATTTTATTATCTTACCTTTCTTGTTGTAAGCAAAAACAAAGGAACTTCGAGTTTCTTTTACGATTTGTTAAAAAAACAAATAAACAAATCAGCTATATGAATCATACAAGGATCTCCCTTCTTCCATACAATCAAAGTGACGCTATGCCTACATGTATGACCTTTGCTAAGAGTTTCAAGAGACAGGAACAAGCGTATCCTGTGATCCTGGTTCAATAATTGAAACTACTCGATCAGTAGTTTGGTCTAGAACAAAAGCTACTTCTTTCAAAATCAGAGTCATGTTACAATGTACCATATAAGGTTTGTGCTCGGATGCCTTTTAGGAATCAATATCAAAATAGACTTGAAAGGCGGTCGATGTGATTTTGTATCGTTTTATTTTCTGAATTCACTTTGATCGAAATGAGAAACTTCACGTTTACGTAAAAGTTAATCGTATATAAACTTATAATATAGATATTCCTAGAGACGGCAAAAGTTCTAGACTTTGTCGTTAACTCAGGTTGATAATTCGAACGCACCTTAAATTGATATATCATTGTTCGTCTAATTTACTCACCATAAAGTTTTGAAGAATCTTCTAAAATATAAATATAATAAATTTGATACAATCGTTAACTTTAGATATCATGAATATTCTTATCAGCGATGTCATTATAAATATACCAAGCCAAGTTTAAAAAAATAGCTTCCTTAAAAAAGTTTATTTATTTAATATTATATTTATCGTTTGCTGGAATAATGTGAACTCACAAAAAATGCTTAGCTCCGAGGAAAATTAAAACGAAAGGTCTCTCTGAGTCCCGGGTCTAATACAGCTAACCTCGAATAATCTATAACAAGGCCAATACAGAAACAACCAGTACATCAACGAAAACGAACATACACATACAGTGGAGATCACTTCTAACCTCTCATTAGAACTGTCAGAATATCTGTCATAGAACTATTCTAACCTGCCCTAGAACAGTTCTACCTAGAACAGTTCTACCCTAGAACTGTTCTTAGTAGAACTGTCAGAATCAGTTCTAGGTAGAACTAACTAAATCAATTCTAGGTAGAACTGTCAGGATCAGTTCTAGGGTAGAACTGTCTAAATCAGTTCTAGGTAGAACTATCCAAATCAGTTCTAACCGTAGAACTGTCAGTAGAACTGACTAAATCAGTCAGGACTGTTGAACAATTCTAAATGACGTCACTGTGCACAATAAGGGCACTTTGAAATTTAGAAGAAATAAATCACTTCCAATTACTTTGCTATATAATAGCAGATTTTCTATATTTTACTGATCAAACGTTACAAATTCAAATTCAAATATATCTTATTTCTAATCAAAGTGCCCACAAGGAGCAGAACAATACATGTACAAATATCGAAGTGAATAAAACATGTAGAAGGTTATCAAACTCATCGGAGAAATATTTTTTATAAGATTGCATACGGAAACATCATTGTTTATGTTTCTTCGTTCCCCATTTTTTACAGTCTCTTCCTAAATATAACTCTGCATTTAATTCATGGAATTTTAATCGTTATTTACCTTGTTTGCCTTGGATTTACATTCATTTAAGATTCTGTTTTAACAAATGTTCAAACGAAAATTGTACAGTGGATGAATTATGGGATATTAATGAAAAAAGTGTTGTATAACGTAAAAAACAATATACATTTGCACCATCTCGTCAATTTAGCCAGACTTATCCATAACGATTATAAATGATATCTGGGAGTCTGGAACTCAGAAAAATATACTCGATCTGAACATGAATGAAACATTTGTCCCTAGACGTTCGGCTACAAACAAAATCATGCATTTTTCTTTGCCTTCTTCAAATTATATTAACAGTATACTATTCCTAGAAGAGAACTTCCCATACATGTACTTTTTATTTTAAAATAAAGTATATGAATCAGTTATGTGAGTGTTGGATGATGCCGTTAAATAGTTAAAAAAACAAACATCACAAACTACTGACTTAAAAAGTCACTTTAGTGACGGTTCTTTATTATGGATACAGAGAGGAAATAACGGCGCGCTAGATTTTTAGATATGGTATAAATACACCTTATCGTTACTTGTCTGCCATTACTAGATATCACACAGGTTCCCGTAAAATTTTGACATCATAAAACAAAATATCTGACACCACAATGGAAAAGTGATTGTTGTATGCTTCAAAAGTTCAAGAGGCCGGGTCAGCCAGGATTAGCGATAAGGTGTATTGGGTTCCAAAGTTAGTGTCATTTTTATCATACGATCAGTCCTGACATAGAAATATTATTGGTTTACAATGAGGCCATATATATTTACATGATAAAGTGTAAATAAGTTAACTTTTGGTTGATGTGGTCAAATTATTTTGTTAAAACGACTCAGTCTGATATATCGAAATACTGAAATTTGTTTACAATTCAATATTTTTAATAAAAAGAGGACTTGCTGGTACTCGAAATCGATGTGGAAATTTTTTTGTAGCCAATGTGTTCCAATATTACTGTCATTTGAATTATCAATTCAATCCATCGTGATATGTAACTATAAGTGATTTACTATGCGGCTATACATACATGTATATATTAAGATTTACATAATAAAGTGTAAATATGGTCAGTTTTGGTTGATGCTGTCACATATGGTCAGTTTTGGTTGATGCTGTCAAATATGGTCAGTTTTCATGGTTTTGGTTGATGCAGACAAATAATTTTGTTATATTCATGAGTCAGTCTGAGATATCAAAACTACTGAAATTAGTTTACGATTCAAAATTTTGATTAAAAAGAGAACATGCTGGCAATATAAACTGATGCGAGCATAATTTTGTTTTCCAATATTGCTTTCATTTATATTGAACATGTTAAACAATCCATCCTGATATAAAAATATAAGTGATTTACTTTGCGGCTATTAAGATTGACATCATGTACATAATAAAGTGCAAATATGGTCAGTTTTGGTTGATGCAGACAAATAATTTTGTTATACCAGTCAGTCTGAGGTATGAAAACTACTGATATTTGTTTATGATGACATTGTAATATTTTGAATAAAAAGAGGATATGCTGGCACTCTAAATTGATGCAAACGAAATTAGGTAGCATTGTGTTCCAACATTTCTATCATTTGTATTATCATGATTATACAATCCATCCTTACATAAAAATATTACAGATTTACTATGCGACTATAAGAGTTGCATAAAAAAGAGCAAATATGGTCAGTTTTGGTTGATGTGTTCAAATATGGTCAGTTTTGGTTGCTGCTGTCAAATATGGTCAGTTTTGATTGATGCAGACAAATAATTTTGTTACATGAGTCAGTCTGAGGTATGAAAACTACTGATATATGTTTCTGATGCGATATTTTGAATAGAAATAGGAAATGCTGGCACTCTCAATTGATGTGAAAAAAACAATTTTGGTCATTGATTTCCAATATCGCAGTTATTTATATACTACAGTCCCTCTTTACCTAAAATTATAACTGAATTACTATGCAGCTATATAGATTTACATAAAAAAAAAGCAAATATGGTAAGTTTTGACTGATGCAGTTTTATTACACGACTCAGTCTGAAGTATAAAAACTAATGATATTTGTTTATGATTCAATATTTTGAATAAAAAGAGGACATGCTCATTGGAGGATCAAGGGGAGGGGGTCCAGGGGTTGGAACCCCCCTTTTTTTGACGACCAATGCATTTGAATGGGAGCATATAGTTGGAACCCTCCCCCCTTTATTCATGGTTGGACACCCCCCCCCCCCCCCGCCTTTTTCAAATGACTGGATCTGCCCCTGCATGCTGGCACTATAAATTGATGCGAATAAAAATGTTTTCCAATATTGCTGTAACTGGTTTATTAATTTACAGTCCCTTTAGACCTAAAATTAAAACTGAAGTACTGTGCAGCTATATAGATTTGCAGAAAGAAAGAGCATATAATGTCAGTTTAGATTGATGCGGTTAAACAGGTCCGTCCGAGGTATGAAAACTACTCGTAAACAGATATATTACATTTGGTTAATGAGGTCAGATAATTTTGTTATGTGATAACGAGCCATCCTGACTCCCGGAATAACAAATGTAAAACAATTTAAATAATAATGCCCCCCCCCCCCCCCCCCATACTAACGGCCTAATGTATGTACACAAATTGAAAGAAAAACAAATAATTGATGTAACACATCAACAAAAGAAAATCACTGAATTACATGCTCCTGACTTGGAACAGGCACATGCATGCAGAATATGGCGGGGTTAAACATGCTCTCTTGCCGATTAAAAATCTGAAATAAAACCGGCAAAATAGCAAAACTCTATATGATTTTAATCGCTATTTTGCCGAAGCCTTTGTATTTAGACAAAGAATTCTTAAAACTTATAAATCAACTCTAGCCGTAGAATTTATAAATCAATTTTAGCCGTAGAATTTATAAATCAATTCTGGCCGTAGAATTCATAAAAATCAATTCTAGCCGTACAATTTGAAATCAATTCTAACCGTAGAACTGTTCTAGAAGTAGAACTGACCAAAGATGGTCAGTTTTAGCTAGAACTGTCTAAAACTGTTCTAGGGTAGAACTGTCAGGATCAGTTCTAGGTAGAACTATCAGGATCAGTTCTAGGTAGAACTGTCCAAATCAGTTCTAGGTAGAACTGACCAAATCAGTTCTAGGTTAGAACTGTTCTTGCTAGAACTGACTAAAAGGTGTCAGGCTGACAGTTCTACTTACTGTCCTAGAACAGTTCTCCTGACAGATTTAATGAGAGGTTAGAAGTGATCTCCACTGTATATGATTCGACTTACCGTCTTTCTGCAAACTTGTAATCACTATGACTGGTATTATCGCAATTACTACTAGCAAAATTCCAGATATAATTGCAGATATTGTACACTTTCTTCGTCTTTTGGTATCGTTTTCCTCCTTTTTAAGGTCCAAATCTGCATCTTCTTCATCCGGGGCCACGTATGGTTCCTTTCGTTTATATGAAGCACGTAGAGATATCTAAAACGGACTTAGAAATTTATTTTCAACTTCAATTTTACCTAACATTTGTATCTATATATTTTCTAAGGAAAAATACATGTATATATAATATCAATTTGTATATTTATAATGCATTCAATATGACGTTCTTCTTAAGCTTTGGGTACAAAGCCATATTCTTTTTCGAATAGAACATGGGCTGCACGGGATTGACGTCACAATTAGTTGCAGCAACAGTTGAATTTTGAACAACGCCAGAGATCCAAATGGACATTTTTGTTGGTGTTGCTCGCAAGGAAATTAAATAAAAACATTTTAAAAGTAAGTTTAAATGTTTCTGTTCTTTTTTTATTGATAAACTGCTGATTTTTCTATAACGTTTTTGTTCATCAAATCAAAATGGCGACATTTCGAGTGTCTACTATAGGTTCGCTTCGAAGTACAAAAGTTTAAAATATTCCTATTAGAATCGAAATAATTCTATCATGCCATTCTCTATGCTCATTTTAACATGGGTAGGCATTATATTTGTAAACATTTAATACCTCGCTAACGCTCGGTATTAAGATATTAACAAATATAATGCCTTACCCATGTTAAGATGAGCATAGAGCATAGCATGAAAGAATTATTTCTTAAATAAACCATTACATGCCAATGAATTTAGTTATTGATAGATTGGTATTTGCTTGACGTCCAGTGACACATAGTTCATGCATGTTGATATAAAACACAAATTAACAAAAACATAAATTATTGATACAAAAAGTTGGTCCTGTAATAGGGGCCGACCGGGATGACGGGCGGGAAAATTTAATGCCATTAAAAATAAGGATTTAAAGGATATGGACAGTAATTTATTATTGAAACAAGCCATCTACTGGTCTCTCAAATAGTGGTTTCAATCGTTCTCAACGTGCAGAGAGCATGGAAATCTCTTTACACGAAACTACGAAGTTATCTCTATTCTGGCAAGACGTAGCTACGAATTTATACATCCCGTGCAAACAACGTTCGGCTAAATATGAAAGCATTTTAAGACGAAGGACGAAAGACAAAATTTCAATACCTCAGTCCACTCTGAGTTTAAATAAATTGAAAGAAAAAAATTGCACTAACATTATAAATTCTAAATGCTGCTGTTTCCAAATTACAAACAAAATATACTTTCTTACCCGTGGCCATTGTTTTGAAAGGAACTGACCAGCCGTTAGTGGGTCTAGTAACATTTTCCTCCATGTTAGCATCTGTTCATCCTGACGATTGCCACCATTACTTGAACTTGACGATGCATCGTCTGTGTAGTCGGCAGATTGATCAAGCCTGGTTGAACTTGATACTGCTGTTTTAGTATCTTGAGTTGCTGAAAGGGACTTCGTTGATTTTTCAAATGCTCTGTTGTTATAACTTCCGGTTTGTTTTCTGGATTCACTTACTCCATGATCACTTTCTGCTATGTTTTCTCCGACATTTGAAAAGTAATCAAATCCTGCACTGTAACTGTTTCCAAGCCTCCATTTTGGAATTTCGTTCAAATGAAATGTTTTCCCGTCACCAGCACTGTCGTAGACATTAGACCGACCCAGATCTGGTGCCGTTTTACCAAGATATTTGTTGTCAGCCATAATGTATTAGTGCGATTTTCGAAAGTATTCCATGTGGTGCAATAGTTTATCCAATGAGAGAACGGAAAAGTTGTGTGATAATATCTGTGGAAATTGTACAAAATACAACATTGAATCGGACTGATATTTCGCTAAAACAAAAATAAACTGGAATAACAACTTGCTAAATATAACCGGGAAAATATACAATCCAGATCACACTTGAAATAAAAAGAAAAAAATATTACTTTCAAAATTGTTGCAATTCAATTTTCTTTTCTTTTCGGTGCTTATTATTTCATACACAAATATTCAACAATATCATACTAAATTACTAATTAGAATAATTATGTAGCATTGATTTAAACCTGATATTGTGTACTTCCTTGTTCTTTATTTATTTAGGTGCAAGAATGGTATTGAATACACTATTCAATCGTAACAAATGATCAATTGTTCGTCCAAGGTATTTGTTAATTGTGCGTAAGCAAGAAATGTTTAAATACTGAACTAACGATAAGTTATTCTTCCATTGAGTGGTATTGGGTGTTCGTTGTTAAAATATATAATGTGATTCTCATTTTATTTCTATACGTGCATTTAAAAAAATCTATGTTTAAAATTGCATAATCGATAGAAAATCAATAATTACATAAGTATGCATATATGGTTTATAACATAACGGTAAATATTATTGATAGGTTTACCCAACAGAGGAGATCTTTAATCTTTCAATGTTCCTGAAGTTGAATGAACCAAGGTATCGTTTTATTGGTCTAGCAAGTACTATATAAGTTACGGTGTATATGGTAATCTCAAACGCTTCTTAAATATCTGTCTGAGAAATGGTTATTTCATATGTGGTTCTAAATCGTATAAAGGGTCAATGTATGTAGTGGAGTAAAATATACGAAGGCGTACTCTTAAAAAGAGATTTATAGACACTTCATATATCTGTCTGCTCCCTAGAACTATTAAAGATTGTTGTTGCGCGTCTACATCATTTACAGAAAAGAGAATACAATATGGGATGTAGATATGCATTTCTGAATATATTACAAATAATTATTATTATACACCCATCACACCTGTGTACATGACATTATGTTCTTCTTCCTTTATATGATTTATAAACATACTAAATTTCCTCCATCTAGCTACCAACTGAGAATTCCAAAGTACTCCATGTTATTACCCTGACCGGATATACACGTACATAAACTTTCCCGTTACCAAAGTGTAATACACAAGCAGCTGTATTGTGTTTTGTTTTTAATTTTAATTTGTTTTTGATATCTTCGCTCTTATAAATTATTAAAAAAGAATCAATTTGAACATCACCTTTTTTAATTCACTGTACATACAATATAGTTGATACCCCACATTTTTACTTTATAACGTTATATTCAAATAATAAAAGTTTACTTTAGTCATCATTGATATGTTCATATTTATAAATTAACTGTTAACAAAACATTGACTTTTTGAAATACTAAGGCTTTTCTACCGCTGGAATAGAATACCTTAGCTGTATTTGGCAAAACTTTTAAGAATGTTTGGTCCTCAATGCTCTATAACTTCGTACTTTATTTGGCCTTATTAAAAAAAAATCATTCGAGTGTCACTGATGAGTCTTTTGTATTTACGAAATACGCGTCTGACGTTAATATAAAATTTCAATCCGGGTAGATCTATTTGCATTAAATTCCGGAGTTATGTTTCTTTAGGTGATCTTCAGTTTTATTAAAGTTTTATAATCGCGCGAAAACTTATCACAAGATATGCTTTTTGTTCTCTTTTAAAACAGAGCAATTTTTTCATCTTTTTCATGTTACATTGATTTTTTTTGGTACGAATGTCTGTAGGAAACATTGACGTTATCAATTTCAATTAAAGAATGTGGGGGTTATAGTACTGTATAACCACAGTGTATTTGTCGAGCGAAGTACGGTATTAGTCCAGCAGATTGGTAAACAAATTGTTGATTTGATGATAAAAGCACCAAATTCGGCATGACTGTAGTTCTAGAAGTTTAAAAATATATATTAGCTATGGGCTCACAATTTTAATATGGCGACTTGTTCCCAGATGGCCGCCATAAAATATAACAATTTGCACATCTTTTATACAAGGTCAGCTTCCAGGCCAAATTTGGCATGACAGTAGTGCGGATTGTTTGAAAAAAAATATCAGCTTTTATTCCTTGTTGCAGTTTAAAAATGGCGTTTTTTTTCCCAAAAAGGCAGCGGCAAAATATTAAAGTCAACAAATATCACTTATACAAGTTCAAATTTGGAATATATTAAGCTAGGTAAACACAATTTGCGACAGTAAACTCTAAGTTTTACAAAGGCCAAGATTAAAAATTACAATACAGTTGTCTCCTAAGTGTCCTAGTATGTCAAATTTTTGTACTTAAGCAAACCACCATCAAAGATTAGTGAGAAAGTATAGAAAATTGTAAGTTCGGTACCAATTTATAATTCTCAATTTTATTAGTTACTCTAAAGAAATGAAAGAAGGACACATTTTTTCTGGTTAAATCATACAAAAATGTCGCTCCAGGATATATATAATTATATAGACTCCTGTGGTGGTCTTCTCGAAGCTATCTTAGGATTAGGACGTGTTCTAAGTCAATCTTATGACACGTCCAAAGTCGTGTTCTTGAAGCCCTCTTAAATAATGATACCGGTATGTAACTTTATGACACCTGATAAGTAGTCTTAAGATCATCCTATCTTCACCCCAACTTAATAAACTGTTTGGATTTCGCTTTTTACTCATTATTTTACATAAAGACGGACATGAAAAGAAACGCACCATCGGGTTTTACTCCACGTATATAAAGAAATAGTGCATGATTTCAAACTGTAAACTTCTTGTTTACGATAACACTAAAATTCAATTTTCATTCAAAAAAGTTTTCCAGTTTAAATTGAAATCCTTTTTATATTATTTATTAATTGGAGGGATCTGTTTGTGCTAAAAATGCGTCCTTTTGCGCCACAACTTTTTTCTCCAATGCTACATTTGCGCCACATGTTTTAAAACTACATAGTAACATTTGCGCCAAAAATAAAACATACGATTCCGCCAATTAGAAGAAATTCAATAATGACTTCCCTACTCCTTTTTTCGTACTTGGAACCGGCAGTTTACACGTCAAATGTTTCCTTTTCTGAAACATATCTTATTCTTGCTGCTGCTGTAAGGGTACTTCCCAATTTAATATATGTAGTAGCTTGTAACTTCACTTTATTGTCCAAAAACACAAACATTGAAGGAGGAAATGCATAAAACAGTTAAAAATAATTCCTAATAATTATAAAATCATTTATTTAATAAATACTTGTAATTATAAAATTTGTAAAGAATTTTATTGATTGGTTTCGTCATTAATATTTTTTTATCAAAACATTGCTTTGACGATTTAAGATTATGATATGTTTAGGACGTCTTAACATAAGATGAGTCTGAGATAACTTCGAGACACAGCTCATGAGTGTCCTCAGATGATCCAAAGTACATCCTAAAATTGGTCTTTCTATGATGTATCTTAGGACGAATCTTAGGATACTTTCTTGAACACCGCCCTAGGACTCAATAGTTTAACTTAGTCTATGTAGAAAGATTACATTTTTATACATTAACACAAACTACCTTAATAAAAAATTGTTGAACAAACTATTTCTTATTATTAATTTAGTTTGATAAAAGGTTAAGAATACAAATAAACTATGTCCTGGTTAAAATGAAGGTTCGTCTAAAATATGTGCATACAATTCGAATTTTAAGAATAAACATATATCACACTAGGATTGTTTTACGTTTCAATCATTTGATCAAATAATTGTTTGATGTCTAACGTTTTACCTAATAATACTAAATTATAACATTTATTACAGTTTAAGAGATCAGATACTTTGCAAATACCATACTTCAACATAATCAACTATCTAAAAGAATAAATTTCAGATAGAAATAGGGGGCACCATTTAACTTCAATGGAAAAAAGGGGGGTTATAAGGTAAAGGGGAAATCTGGATTCAGAATATTTATTTTGTCTTTTGTCAACAGCAGACCACAATTTAAAGATAAACGTTGTTCCCTAGAGTTAAAAACAATCACCCCATATGCCTTTATCGTTCTTGTAAAATGCATACATGGTGAGATGTGCCAAAATGTACCACCTTCAAACCATTGACTGTAACAGAAGCTAAACCAAGATGAACTGAAAGCACAAAGAGATGTCCACACACTATTGTTAACACACAGTATCTTTTATAATGCCGTTTTAGCAAAGATTATGTATTTTATTTTGGTAAAAGAATACAACTGTGTCAGCTATGTCAGAGTTGTTTTTATATTTTCTAACTATCATTCTACATAGTGAAATTTTACTGCATTCATAACGTATGACCACGCCAATTATATTAAAGACATGTCAAATAATTATTCATAGCATTGTGAGAATTGAATATATGAAACATTGTCTAAGCTTTCCAGCTAAATTGAAATACATGTAACCCTTCAAACTTATTGGTTCTGACATAATTTATAATTTGATATTCAAATTTCCAATTAAGGAATTACTTATCGGTCATTATAGAATCTTAAGGACTCTTTTTTATTTCACCAAACGAAAATGAAAGTCACGTTTGTTATTTTTTTTCGTTTCCGCTTTTTAACATAATACACAGAAAACCCTAGATTCTGAAATGGCACTATTAAGTAGTCCTTAATCGTGATTATCCTGTATATATGAATTTCTTCTGTCCGAAACCTATGTAATTTGCCGCGTCCCCTTCTGGTAGAATGTTTTAAAAACTATTTTAAATAATCGGGTTTCCCAAATCTGAAACCCGGATGTTTAGTGAAGGCAATAACAGAATTACGCCCATGTTGTGGTGTGTTCATTGAATATTTCCCAAGATCAATTTTTAATAACTTGTCAAAAACAAAAGATTTAGATTCAAAAACTAGTTCGTAGAATAATATATAAATTGCTAGAATTTTTTCAATTGAAAATAAATAACTCTTTAGTATTGTTGCATTTACAAAGCACTTGGACTTTTCAATGCTTAGTCATGAAAGATTAAATATATAGTTTATGTAAATTTGTTTTATTAGGCTTGATCAATAGAAATCGCAGCAAGTCATTTTAAAATCACTCACTTATAGTTTAAAGTTAATATATGATGAACACTTTAACGACATGACTTTTATTGTAAAATAAATAACCTATAAATATAGTAGACATGTTTGAATTATTAACAATCTCTTTACATATTTTTAAACAGATAATTCGGTATGTTTGGCCTTGCTCGCACGGAGAAATGATAATGCAAAAAAAAATATGACAGCCGGTAAATTTTGATTCTAAGAAAGATAATATTGAAAATCTCAATTAAGACGTTAAAACTTTTAAATACAATGTATATGTCGTGTATATGTTATTATTTTGTACAGGTTATTACTGATACAAACATTTTATACAAGTAATTAATTACTTGTATGAGGCAATCATACGAGCTATTACCTGTACAAATACAATTGTACAAGTAATTACAAGTACATTTTTTACTGAAATAAAGATAATAACATTACTGTACAAATCATTGTTCAAACTTAGCCTATTTGATGTTCTCCACAAATCGTTTCCCTTTAAACAAATAATACAAATAATAATTTATGACTTACACCTAAAGGTATAAACTTTCAACATATGTGTAAAGATGCAAAACAGTGTAAAAAAAACTATGTTGAAAGAATTAACTTGTGGCATGACGGTTTTCACATGTTTAAGATAAAGAGAGAAATTTAGAAATTTAAAGGAAGCCAAATTAAGCACTTCAAAAATATTTCTTACAGTAGAATGGTGTTTTGAATGCAGCAAAAATTGAAAAACAGTTAATGAACTTTGATTAGAACAGCACATTCCAAAAGATGATTTAAATATTTAGAAATTGGGGACAATGTTATTATACCAGTGCAAAGAGTAGACCAAGGTCCGACGAACAAGAAATATCTAGGGAGTTGTGCCGAATAATGCTAAAAAATTATATAAAATAGGAACAAAAGTTGGAATAATGATTGGTTTAATGAGTTAAAATGAAATCGAAAATTAATAGATTCAAAGAAAGGATTTGACAATGTTGGACATACCAGAGAACATTGAGGTTAACGTCATGAAAGCAATACAACCGCTATATTTCAAGGCCAAGGCACATGTAAATTCAAAAGATTGAGCTTATTGTGTAATTCCAGATGTCATGCTTACTTGGCTTGTGCAAATAAATAGATTATTTGATCTATTATGCTCTACTTCTGTTTCCAATATATGATATGACATATGCAACATTTTATCATGATTTATGTTTGAAAATGAATGGTAGAATTGTTTTATATTTTATTTTTTTGTTGCTTTTGACAACTTTGTCACCTTGCACCAGTAGTCTGTAATTAAGTGGCAACAGGCTGTTTAGCTGAATTTGCTCATGGTGTCATGTTATCTTATGTTGTTACTTTGCGCCCGTCGTTTGTCTATAATCTTTTAACATGTAAAAAATAATTATACTAATACACACTTAAAAACGAAAAGAAAAACAAACACGGTATACATTTAAAAAAATCTTAAGGGTTCCACGGAATCCAATGTCACGCCTACGTTTGGTGTTCATCGCAGGCTCAACAAAAATATTCATATTGATACTATCTTTTGATTGTAAGAAGCTTCTGTCCAAGTTTGGTTTAAATCCAGGATAGTTTATGAATCTAATAAATGTTTTAAAATCTTTTAACTGCAGACTGTATGTAATTTTAGCAGGAAGAAAAAACTAAAAAAGAATATGTGGTTTGATTGCCAATGAGACAACTGTCCACAAGAGACCAAAATGACACAGACATTAACAACTATAGGTCACCGTACGGCCTTCATCAATGAGCAAAGCCCATACCGCATAGTCAGCTATAAAAGGCCCCGATAAGACAATGTAAAACAATTCAAACGAGAAAACTAACGGCCTTATCTATATAAAAAAATGAACGAACAACAAATAGAATCATATTCAAAACAGTGTGGCTGTGGCTATTGATTGACTACCTAAATTATCCCATTGACTGGGACAGGTTGTGTGAACGTTTGTCTGTAACGACCACTGCTCACTATGTACTTTTTAATGACATTTAAACTGTGAGGTCACCAAAGGTTCTCAAGCCCTAAAAAAAGTTATTCGAAAAACTAATCAGGAATAACACGATGTTTTGATTTATATCAATAATATAAATCAAAATATAAAGGTTATTCCTGATTAATTTTTAGAATTACTTTATTATTAAAGGCGTTAAGAACCTTTGATGACCCCACGGTTTAAATTCTATATTAAGTAAATAGTGAGCAGTGGTCGTTACAGACATACGTTCACCTAATCTGTCCCTGTCCATGTGATACTTTAGGTCGTCAATCAATGGCCACAGCCACACTGTTTTGAATATGATTCTATGTAACACATAAACAAACGATAACCACTGAATTACAGGCTCCTGACTTGGGACAGACACATACATAAATAAGTCCATGTATAAGTAAAATACAGATACACAGGTACAAAATTTTAACAAAATTTCCTCAATACTAACTTTTGATCATAAACATGCTTCTGTCCAAGTATGATACATATCCAAAATAGTATAAGAAGTTATTAAATTTTTTAACCACAGAGTGATTATGTTTATATATATCAACGTAGCATAGAATGAAATTCATAACAGTGTAGCTATGGCCATTCATTGACTGGGGAAAATTAGGTGAACGTTCGTCTGTAATGCCCACTGCTCACGACGTACTTATCATAGAAATTTAAACTGTGAGGTCACCAAAGGTTCTAAACGCCTAAATAAAATAATTAAAAATACTAATCAGGAATAACCTTTGTAATTTGAAAATAAATAAAAAATTTAAATGGCCTTCAACACGGAGTCTTGGCTCACACCGAACAGCAAGCTATAAAGGTTGAATACTTAAAATTCTTTACATGATTTTTTGTTATGGTTTGACCATCAATTTTCCTAATATGATATCGTACGTTCTTTCAGATTATTTTTTTTACTTAATTGGCTTTAAAAGTTACAATGCATGATGTCGTCTGTTTATGTAGTTCATATGTGTTTTTCGTTTCTCGTTGGTTTTCCCGTTTGAATGGTTTTACACTAGTAGTTTTGGGGCCCTCTATAACTTGCTGTTCGGTGTGAGCCAAGGCTCCGTGTTGCAGGTCGTACCTTGACCTATTATGTTTTACTTTTATGAATTAATTTATTACTTGGGAGGAGAGTTGTCTCATTGGCACTCATACCACATCTTCCTATATCTATCTATATCTATACATTTTTTTTTCAACAAAAGAATACATCACAAGAATATAAGTTTTGTAAGAAACGTGAGAAATTGTGTTGGACTTGAAGATAAGGCAAAGTGACAAATATCTGAAAGAATGAATCGTTTTATGGTATTAAACAAAGAAATCAAATGATTTTTTAATTATCCAGAACTCTTCACAAACAAAACCCACATATATACGCATTGAATAAATAGTAGGCCATTCTTAAATGATCACACCGTAGAAGTAGTTGTGCTCTTAATCAATGAGATATTTTGTGAATTAACCCCATCAACTTAATAGTTTTTTTTACAATGGATAAACCTATTTTTTTTTATTATTTTTAAATAATATCATCTCAGAACATTATTATTCTTATAAATGACACGGTTGTATGTGATGATTATAATAAATATTTAATTTAAAAACAAATTCCTTTCAAGCTTTGTAAAAAGAAAGTTTCATTTTATGTATCGGAATGTGTAACGAGTGAATATTTCAATCCCCACTGGAAGGCCTCCGACAGACTGGGTGAGCATAAAATCATAGCCGTTGACAAACAAGTTACAACCTACAAACGTTTTACTGTCGACCACACTGTTATGCAATTAATTCTATCAGTTTAAGTGCATTTAATTATAATACATGATAGAGTGACAAAATCCACCAAAGAAAATTCAATTTCATAAGTCGAAAATGCTGAGTAAAGCCAACCGGGAGTGATTTCAAATAAATGTGCATGGCCGGTAATCAGATCCTGTTCCACATGGGTCACCCGTTGTGTTACTCATGTAAGTACAAACCCAGTGATAAGTCTTATTTGATAGGTTACATTCAAGGAAAAGAGAACGTGATTGTTTTTTACGACAACTGAAATATATCCACCGTCATCTGTGAAACAAATATTACATAACGGTCTACCCGTGATAGCGTCCATTAAATTTTGAAGAGTTGATTATAACTTCACCACTGGCAACTATTGGTTTACAAAATAATTCCTTGAAAGTATCAACCTTTTATCAAATAAATCATGATAGGAAATGCATGTTCTGGAATATCGTATATCTACTTGGAGATTTATACTCTATATGTGATCTTAAGGAACGAAAAAAACAACCCAAACTAAGTAGATAACAGAATCTCTGTTCATCAACAGAATGGATACTTAGTCCAGCTTGTTTTTGCAAATTTTTAAAGGCTGAACTTTATCAGTGTATTTTCAATATAACAACATACATGTAGGTATGTAGCAGTTCAATAGGTTTATATATAAAGTGTGTCCATATATAAAGAGTTGCAAGTATAAAAAATTAGTCACTGATTAATGCATATTTAAAAAAAATACTTTTGAAACATGCATCAATAAATAGTAAAGAAACTGTGAATTAAAATAACTAATATCATATATGTTTCCAGCTAACTTATTATAAAAAAACCAATAGTTTTAGACATTCAAGTCGATGTTTGAGAGCGTAAAGTATTAATACCTTGCATGTATTACATAACAGTGTAGTATCTATTTTAAATTTTTGACGCATTTGAGACACTGCAATTGAATCTCCTTTGCTAATATATACATAAATATAATTTACAGTGTCATTTTGCAATCTTATATAAAATTAAATATCTTTTAACATAAAAAAAAAAAGAAAAACCTAGTAATATGGATATTTGTTAACAATTATATTTTTAGTACTCACATTATTCAGTTTTGATATAATCATTTCCTGGTAAAAACTACTATACGTTAAAGTTGATTCAAAGGGAACAAAGTTTATGAGAGCTTTATTCTAACTGCATATGCAATTAAAATATTATATATATACACTTCAATGTCCCTATATACAATCTAAAAAGGCATGTTAGTCAATAATTAAAACAAATAGATTGTATTTTTTAGAATAGAATAAATGCGGTACAAGTGTTTATAGACTCGTTCTCGGTTGTACCAAGTTGGAGAACTATTTGAAGTTAATCACTGTTACTGTTTATTTAGTCAGAGTGTTGCTGTTCAGTCATAAGCATACACTAGTTTCCAAGCAAAGACCGAAGCCGGGGTACTCGGCAATAATCAAACATGCATACGTCTTAGTTTGGGATTGTTCAAAGATTCGACGACGTTGATTCCGACATTGAACGTGTAACCTATGCTTAATTTGCTTTTGATGCGATAACTTTATAATAACTACGACATTGATATATATCAACAGCGCATATAATTGTTTAACATATAAAGATGCTGAGACATATTGGTTAGACAACCTGCGATTTTAAAAACTAAGCGGGTTTTTTTTTAATTTAAAATGTATTACATGGCCTCACCAATAGAGAGAGACCATTACGTATAATACATTTTGGAACTTTCGTCTTACGTGAAGCTTGATGCTTTACAAACTTGTTGAGTTTTATTAAGATTTAGGTTTAAATGTAACTATGCCGTAGTATTTGGTTCACTTAACAAAACTGAAACTTCCGAAAATTCTAGCACTTTATCTACTTTTTGATTGCTCTTCGTTAAGTTATGTAAATAGAAGATGTGGTATGAGAGCCAATGAGATAACTCACGATCCAAGTCAAAATTTATGAAAGTAAACCATTATAGTCTAGGTAAAGTCTTCAATACGGAGCCTTGGTTTACACCGACCAGCAAGCTATAAAGGGCTCCAAAAAATCATAGTGTAAAACCATTCAAACGGGGAAACCACTGTGACGGTCTAATCTATATAAAAAAAACGAGAAACGAGAAACATTTATGAACCACATAAACAAACGACAACTACTGAACAAGAGATTTCTGACTTAAGACATGTGCAAACAATTGAAGCGGGATTAAATGTTTTAATGGTATTAAACCTTCTCCCTTATCTGTAACAATAGTGTAACATCACAACATATTAAGCCTTTTTATAGAAAACTTCTCAAAGACCAAACTATGAAAAAATCGAACAGACAATTAGATAAATGAATTACAATCCTTTGAAAAAAGCTTCCTTTTTTCTTAATTAAAACGCACGTATTATAATTTATAGAACATCTCCATCTGGCAAAATTGACATTAGATTAGTTCGGCCATTCTTTTTATGTCCGTTTTCGTAATTGGCGCCACATGTTTTCATGATGTTTTTTTAAACCCTTTGCTTTTAATGTTTGGAAATCAAGTCAAGTGTTTCTTTAAAGTGTATATTAGACCCTTGTTTATCATTTGCTGGTTTTGTTAATCATTGGGTTTTGTGTCTTTCATTTTTTTATGTTATCATATCTCTCTTATGAAAATTTAGATTATCAGTAATATACGATGTACCAAACCTTAAGCCTCGGTCACACCTTACCTGATAGCTCGAACGGACGCCTAACGGATAACTTTTTTTCAATCCGTTGATATCCGTTAGACGTCCGTCCATATCCGCTGATGTCCGTTAAGCGTACGTTTCATCCGTCGACGTCCGTTCTGTCCGGTGGAAAATTTTGAGCATGTTCAAAATTTTGAACGGACGTACAACGGATAAAATGTCCGTTGAACGTCCGTTTGGCGTCCGCTTTGTACGGTACTCGTCCGTTTCGTTTCCGTTTTGTATCCGCTACGTGTCCGTTATACATCCGTTGGAGGTCTGGAAGATAAATTCACCAACGGACTTCTACCGGACGTTTAACGGATAAAACGGACGTTGAACGGATGAGAACCGGACTTCTACCGGACGTATAACGGATAAAACGGATCATGAACGGATCTGAAACGCATAAATACCAATTGAAAATTTCGCGTGAGAAATGCCAATTATTGGTTTGTCAGATTTCTTAAGGTTCATGAGTTCATAATCGATCTTAGAGTATAGGCACGTCTTCACAATCAAGCAGTTCTTATTCAGGCCAGACACTGCCCTTTGGAGGAATTTTGAAGAACAAACCAAAACCAGTTACACAGAAACATTTTGAATATTTATGCGATTTACATGTATTATTATTGTCGCCTTTGATTTTTCAGTAAATCTTGTTCATCCGTTTTATCCGGTACGCTTCCGTTAGGTGTCCGTTTTATGCGGTACTCGTCCGTTGGATGTACATTCGACATCCGTTCTGTCCAGTACGTTTCCGTTTCTCGTACGTTGCATATCCGGTGTGTGTCTGTTATGCATCCGTTACACGTCCGTTTATTCGTTCAGTACATCAACGGACTCCCAACGGATAACAATTTTGTCAACGGACCACTTTTATTTTCATCCGTTAAGCGTCCGTTCGTGCTATCCGGTAAGGTGTGACCGAGGCTTTAAGATCCGGGATACTTGTTTTTTTATCATAATTACTTTAAACCAATATTGTCTTGCCAATGACACAATGATGATGCAATATAAATCTTGAGCTGCGTATCTTAAATCGTGATGAAATAATAGTAACATACAAAGACACATATTAAATGCTTTGTTGCTACCTTTTAAAACTAGTCTAAATATAAAGGGAACACAAAAGAAAATGCATATCCTGTTTTACTAGTTGACAAGCAGATATAAAAGAATATTGTATTCAGCAATGTAGAAACGACACTTCTCTCCTTCTACAATTAAAAATCAATAGAGAGGAAAAACAAGACGCCATATGGAATTTACTGACCCCATATATACCATATTAGGTCACTAGCACACTATGTAACTAATAATATTGTATTCAGCAATGTAGAAACGACACTTCTCTCCTCCTACGATTAAAAATGAATAGAGAGGAAAAACAAGACCCCACAACAAACAACAAACAAAAACAATATTTACAACTAACAAATAGAAGTGAATTTTAATTTCGGTACAGTACTTTCCGAAATTTCTTTAATTTTCTTAATTTTAATGAAAGAGATGTAAACTATATTGAATATTTCATGCATTTCGGGTCGTCTATTGTAAAATCGAGAGGACGATAGTGGTAATAAACTTCTTAAATTTTCAGAATAAACTTAGGCCGTATTTCTTTCTAACCAAATTTTGTAAACGTTGTGTGTAAAGTTGTTGTTCCAATTTGTGAACTGTCTTTCTCTCATTCTTACTCGATTTATCCTTAAATTGGCCCTTTTCTCGACCTGTTGATTATGTTATAGGTAGCATTTGTTTCCAAATAAAATTTTGTAAAAAATTTGTGGCGTGTGTTGTTGTTTTATTAACGCTACAAAAGTAGAAACAAATACATCGTATAATCAGTGTTTACTGACCCTGTTTGAACATTTCAATAATGCATGCACATATTGTTGGCAAACAGACTTTTTACAAACGTAGATACAAATACGTCATTTAATCAGATTGAAGTGGGAAACAAATGTAGCGTTTGGACTAACAAAGTTAACGATGAACGAAAAACTGTAGACGCAGTTTCAGCGAGTGCATAGTTTGTCAAAGTTTATGTCAACTTTGCAAACGTAATTTATGTTAGAAACAAATGATCGAAACATGTGCGCGCTTTATAGCCGTTTGCATCGTTTGTTTTAGAAAATGACACGGTTTATGTTCTTCTCATATATTTTATGATAGTATGATACTAAACCCCTAACGGAAGGGATTATGCCTGATATTCATATGATGAAGACATAATCTTTCGATCTGTTAAATTGAGGTCTGGAGCTGGCATGTCAGTTAACTGCTAGTAGTCTGTTGTTATTTATGTATTATAATTGTCATTTTATTTATTTTCTATTGTTACATCTTCTGACATCGGACTTGGACTTCTCTTAAACTGAATTTTAATGTGCGTATTGTTATGACTTTACTTTTCTACATTGGCTAGAGGTATAGGGGGAGGGTTGAGATCTTATAAACATGTTTAACCCCGCCGCAATTTTACGCCTGCCCAAGTCAGGAGCCTCTGGCCTTTGTTAGTCTCGCATGATTTTTAATTTTAGTTTCTTGTGTATAATT
Organism: Mytilus edulis; assembly: GCF_963676685.1. NCBI lineage: Eukaryota > Metazoa > Mollusca > Bivalvia > Mytilida > Mytilidae > Mytilus > Mytilus edulis. The sequence continues at coordinate 47,297,150 of NC_092346.1, read as the reverse complement.
CGGAGTTTAGTATGACGTCCATTATCACTGTACTAGTATACATATTTTTTAAGGGGCCAGCTGAAGAACGCCTACGGGTGCGGGAGTTTCTCGCTACATTGAATACCCATTGGTGGCCTTCGGCTGTTGTCTGCTCTATGGTCGGGTTGTTGTCGCTTTGACACTTTACCCATTTCCTTTCTCAATTTTACTCATAGTTATTGACCAAGCAAGATTTGATCAGTTCTTAATTGGTTAAAACTCGATTATGACGTCAAACTTTCTTGCTTTCTTCTGAATTTCACACGGTGATGGCATGAAAAAGGGTGACCATGCCTGATGCCGTTACATCTTACAAAGAAAGAACACATCTTTTTGCAGAGCATTTCAAAAGAAGGAATACGTCTGCCCGCATATTGTTTTAAAATCATTTATAGAGAAACAAATTCCACAACTAAATCTCGTGTAATACGATATTTATCCATTCTCGACAATTAAATATTAAATATATTTAAAACGCTCTGTGAGCCTCGCGTTTTAGTGGATAAATATCGTATCACACTCGATGCATTGGTAGAATCTAAATATATATATATATATAACAGCACATTAAAATGTATTAACCAATCATTATTGAGAATATTAAGACTAGGAAGTGGAAAATCCTAATTGTTATACTAGAGAATTAAATTCATTGAGCAAATATGAATTTTAATCGAGATTTAAATCAATAACTTGATTTAAAAAATATTCTGCCAGTATTTTTTTTTTAATATCAATTAAGCTTAATTATATTTGCTTTTTAAAAAAAATAACGTATACATTTTAAAACCAAAAAAAAATGTATACGTTATTTTTTTTAAAAAGCAAATATAAAGCTTAATTGATATTAAAAAAAAAATACTGGCAGAATATTTTTTAAATCAAGTTATTTAAAATAATGCGTAAGAAAGGCAGTCGTTTTCTTTTTAAATTACACAATCTGTACCTTTAAACTAATTAAAACAATTTATGAGGCCTAAATTGCTATTGACGATCGGTTGGATAAGTAATTATACGTTGCCTTTAAATTTATTATAGTTTCAGCTTATTCTCTTGGCTTCTATTGTTGTTTGTGTTTGAATAGATGAATGAATTATCATAAAATTTAAACCCGGTAGTAACCTTCAGTTATTTAATATATATATATATATATATATAAATCCAATTGCATAATGCAATGCCTCAACGTCACTGCTAAAAGCAGGTACATTTTTACTATGTATTTAGCTGGAACAAACATTTAACGAAATTTTATTTAGGTTTAAGATAATTGGAAACTTATTTGAATATGGCAGGACGATCACAGCACAGAGACAACCGTTCTTCGTACTTTTCTACAGACTTAGGTCGTTCTGGAATATATGACAGTGTTAATGGAACACCTTTTAATTTTTTACAGAGAGGAGATAACCCGAATAATTTAAGGAATATCGAAGGCATTTCGGAAACCGCACGTGAGAGTGGACTTTATGCAAGTCGAATTGGATCAACCAAACAACCAACAGAAGATTATTCAAAAGAAGGAATGTTAGGTTCTACTGGCAATTTTCCCAGACAAAATTGGGACCAATCATTTGAAGAAGGGAATAGAACGCCAGAGAGTGGAACATATTCTAGGAATATTGAAGCCCACGAGCGTGTTAAGGACTATAAAGCTAATTATGATATAACCAGAAGTTCGACGAATGACAATACCAGAGATAGTGGTCTATATAGTAGGAAAATTGGATCTTTTCGAGAAACAATACCCGATAAAGATATGGCAACTCCTTTTCCAGATAATTTCGGCCTAGACAACCAACGTCAATCTAGTAAACATTTCAAACCAAATAAATATACAGGAAATAATTTAGAAACAATGTTAGAAGGAGATGATGAATCCAAGCAGCCAGAACATTATAACTCAACATTTTATTCTGAGTCTCGGAAAGTATCAGATACGAGAAGAAATACAGATTATGATGGACATTCAAACGCTAGTTTTCAAGATGATAAAGAGATGCCTTCTTGGACGGACATGTTGTTTGACCGACAATTTACAGACGATTATATAAAGAAAACGTGGCCAAAGGTAAGAAAATATCAGCATAATTATGATGATATCAATTATGTGTATTTCTCCCTTGTTTAAGTGTAAACCGTTTTTATATGATAATGGTTGAGTTTAGTGCAAATCGGCTAACATGGTTTTCTTTGTAAAAAGTTATATTATTTAAATTAAAAAAAATTACATTTCTTTCCATTACATAATATCATTATTTGTCATGCTTTATTTATAGATTTAGTCAGTAGTTTCCAGTACTATCCTTTTTCTCGGAATTAATGACAAAAGATTTTGGTCATTTTATACTAGGAATTGTTTAAAAGCTTTAAATCAAGATTTAAATGGGTTATAATCAATAGTTTTATTTAACTCTAAAGAAACAAAAATAAAAAAACAAGTTCGGTATTGAATTATGCACAACGTTAATATTATACATCGTAATATTTTTCGAGATTCATATAGAACTGTAAAAAACTTTATAACAAAGAGAGTCAACTATCACAAAAACACATCCTTGACAACATTTTTCAATTTTCTATTGACTGTGTTTAAAATACACATGAATGTCTTCTCTATCTCAGAAAGATCTAGATCTTTGTTGCGACATACCAGTAAACCGTATCAAATTAGAATATGTTTAAGCTAATTTCTGTTATTTAGCTATTTCTTTTCCAGTTCGAAACAAATAGTACAATAGTTCGGGTTCACGTCTATACATCAAATAAGTTTAAAAACAATTAAACAAAAATCCTATTCATCTGCTCCTCAGAAGACATTTATTATAATAAACTAAAACATCGACGGCTTGAACAAGTATACGATTACGATGATTTCTGAAAGTTTATTTTCTCTGAATTATCTTCCATTAAATACAGTCACTATGCTTCAGACAGATTGTTTGCACAAGAAAAGTATTAAAAATAGGATTTAGGATACAAAAATATCATAGTCCAACACAAATTTGTCGAAGATTTATATGCTAACCTTTTCAGTTCTTTCAAATGAAAGAACACATCTTTTTGAAGATCCCCGGAAAAGGACGATACAGTTTGCCTGCAAATCGTTACAAATAATTTGAGAAAATAATTCTTCTAACAAATATCGTGCAATACGATATTAACTCACTCTGGACAATTGAATTTTAAATATCGTAAACACTCGGCGAGTCTCACGTATTAAATTTGAAAATATAACCGTCTCGAGGGGAGATAATGTTTTGTTTCCCAATAGTAACAATCTATAATAATGTCCCAGGTATCATCATTTCATCTTCCGTTATGATAAGCTGGGTATTTAATAGTTATTGCAAAAGAAAGATGCGATGCAGTTAAAAAGGAAATTAACATTCATCGCCTAGCCGTCCCTAGAAAATTGTTTGCGGAATAAAAAAAAAAAAATCTCATTTAGTTTTTCACTGAATGTTGTAATTTTTTCCCCATAAATATGGCGTTAGTATTTTCATTTAAGGAAATACAAAATTTTCAATGATAAATAATGTTTATCCTAAGGGCCGTTTTTGCTTGTTGGGCGTCATATACATGTATATATATATTTTTTGTGCTGGCAATAAAACAACAGTAGCACCGGTATACGAGCACCTGAGCATTTTCCAGTGGTAGTACAATTGGTTTTTTTCTCTCACTATTAGCGTTTTGAAAATACTTTTCTCTGTTATATATATTTTAATCAAGACTAGTGTTAACCACATGATGCGTGTGCATATACTATAATTTTAAGTCTCATAAAGTAAATGTGCGCATAAAAAATAAAATACTGTTACGGTCGTTATTCTCTTTAATGTCAAATGAAAACTTTACATACAATTAAATAGAGTATATTTAAAAATTTTGCGACCATGCAGTAGCATTCATACATAAAGATGAAAGCAAATTACACAGGCCAGCTATGCTAGTATTCACGTGTCAGGGTTGATGGATCTATCATTAGATAGCAATGAAAAGATAATTAAAAATATGAAATTACATACTAAAATTAAGATAAACGTTTTATTATCGTTGTGTAACATTTCCATTATGTCCAAGCTTTCAGCATGCATTAAATTGCATACAAATTTCATAATTATATATAATTTATATAGAATTTAAAGGATCATATCCGATGTGGAAATTTTGATTGAGAGTATTCGTATGCATGGTTGGTGATAATATGCATACATCTTAGCAAGGGGAGCTTAATCTGTCGGCGTTCCCTGTCTCGTTCCTAGTATACTCTGGTGCCTTTAAATATGTCCCCGCCTAGTGGTGGTTCTCCCTATAGTGATCAGTCTGTCTGTCCGTCCGTCCGAAACAAATTGTGTCCGCTCTATATACAGAGAACCGTTATAGTTTCATACATTATACTTGACATGTACATTTGTTTAACCAACACCAGAATCATCTTTAAGTACTTTAATTCAATCTTAACACATATTCACCATGAAAAAATACAGACAAACAAAAGCATGGATCATTAAACATAATGCCCCCAATTATCGTAGAGCGGCAATAACAAATTCAAGCTTTAAACAGAAGTATCCTGCTCCCTATTACCGAAGAGGGGCAATGATAAATTCAAGCTTTAAACAAAAATATCCTGCAAACAGTTTGCTTAGTGATTTTCTCTTTTCCGTAAACAAAGAGTTTGCATAAGGGTAATTCTTCTTCCGGATTTCAAGGCGACCTTTAAAACAATTATGGCACTATTTGGGCAACAACTGAATATAATTTATACTGTTATTATGTTGTTGTGCAACTTCTTCAGGAAAAATGATTTTATACACTGTGAACTATGCTTTTATGTTTTTATTCTTAAAAGTCGTTTTCTTTGTATTAGGTGGTTACAGGTTAGTGGATGGATAGAGGGAAAACAAAAGCAGCCAACACTATCGCATGGAATGTCAATATATATTGCCTTTTCAATAATATTGTTTCCATTTAATGATAATACATATTATAATACTATTAAGTGATCTCTAGCGAACATTTTTATCTTCGCTTCTTTATAAGACTTGGACTAGTCATTTATTGCTGCTTATGCTTTTTTCCAATTTAGATAACATTACCGTTGGCCAACACTCGAAAAAATGATCCATTCGCTCCTACAACGGACGACGAAGGTAGTAATACTATCGATGAAAAAAGTGGAACGCAGGATCACAAAGTTCGAAACACGTTGTGTGTTATTGGACTTGGTACATTGTTATTATGTCTGGTTGGAGCAGCAATACTTATCATAGCATTAGTAGCAAATCAGAGAACAGGTATTTTCCATTTCGTTTATTTTGACGTTTGAAATAAATGTCTGCAAAAATAACTGAAGAATTTGATACTGTCTAATACTTCTAATGTTATCGACCCAAGGCAAGGATATCTTTTCCAATGTTTTCCAAATTTGAACAATCCTTTACGACACCTTAAATGATTTAGATACATTAATTTTCCAAATGTATTGGTTTAGCTCATAATAAAGATAATTCCATGATATTACAAGTTAAAAAAAAATACGATTCATTCAGTAACGGAAATTATCTATTTGAAAACATTAGACAATAATAAAATATATATATATATATATATATATATATATATATATACAACTCGTCTAAACATCAACCCAACAATGTTAGATCTGTAAATTTGCTTTCGCAAATTTTTGGTTCTTCCCTCGCCGGGATTCGACCCCATGCTACTGTGATATCGTGACACCAAATCGCCTGCACTGCAGCCGTCCCGCTAGACCACACGACCACCTGGGCTCTCAAAAAAAGAGCTTTCGGTGGGCATGTGTTACCTTTCCACGTCAGTTTTAATATATATATATATATATATATATATATATAGCATGGTACTTTATTAGATAGTTTATATTCAGATACATACATATATATGTATATATATATAGATCTTTTTTATATTCATATTTATAATATTAACATTTATTATGGTCTGCTCAAGTTATGAAATCAATACAAGGAAAATGGGTAATTCCCTTTTTAATCATTGAAATCTTGCATTTTTTGGTATCATATACTAGGTTTGAAATATTTTTGCTTCTTTTTTTCAAAACATACATACACCCACCTTTTAAATGCAGAAACACGAGGATTCGTCTAATACAAAAAAGAGAAAACAAAAATCCAATTAAGTTTCAAGTTTCACTAGTTAGACATACCATAAAGAGAAAGCCCTATTCACATTTTTTCTCAGGTAATTAAATTATGTGAGGATCATACAGGAGTTTGGTAATATCATGCGCAAGTGCCCTTTTTCCCGCCTATAGTCTGATCCTTTCTTACTTGAATGAAACTTGACGCTATTTAAAACACTAAAAGAACAGATTATTATCAATGATATTGCAGTGACAGTATAAATAAGCATTTATCACGCAATGTGATCGGATTCAAGAGTGTTGAACACCAATTATTTATGAATGACCGAATTCCACGAAGTAATCTTGGTTATCTAATAAATAATGCAACTTTGTAAACGTTTTTTTTTTATCTTCTTTTTTAACAAATAAAATGAAAGCACCGGTATGTTGACATGTTGGTATGCGATATATTGTTATGTAAAGTCTATGTATAGTACATGCATTGCGGAAGGGGTATAAATGTTAGGTGTCGAATTTGATATTGTAACGTAATTGGTACAATATTAAAGATTCATTTCGAGATTATATATAATTATATGCTTTCTAATTGTAATTTCAATGCACTTGCTTATTATATATCGAATCAATAATTTGTCTAACTTTACAAATCCTTGATCGAATCCTGATTAATATGATTTAATGTGACAGGTCCGCAAGTTGACATGGTTTAGACATGTGCAAAGCAATTACCCTTTTATGTTAAACATTGTATTATGGTCGGGAAATCCCAGACGTACAGCCAATCGAAATCAGAAAGGCGGATACATTAATAATAAAAAAGTATGACAACAGCTAGCATATATATCATAAATTTTTCGAGACAAATGTATCCATTATTTTTCCGAAAAAAAAAGCGTTCGTCTAAAAGTTGTAAAGGCGTGTTAGAACTAGTCAGAGAACTATAGTGGTGTCTGCTCTTTGGTAGGGTGTTGTCTTTTTGACACATTCCCCATTTCCAATCTCACCATGTAACCTACCATGTAATCTAGAATAAGATTTATAATAATAACAACAAGAATGTGTCCAAAGTACAACACGGATGCCCCACTCGCACTATCATTTTCCATGTTTTATGGACTTTGAAATTGGGTAAATATCTAATTTGGCATTAAAATTAGAAAGATTATACTATAGGGAACATGTGTACTAAGTTTCAAGTTGATTGGACTTCAATTTCATCAAAAACTACCTTGACCAAAAACTTTAACCTGAAGCGGGACGAACGAACGAACGAACGGACGGACGGACGGACGAACGAACGAACGGAGCCACAGACCAGAAAACATAATGCCCCTCTACTATCGTAGGTGGGGCATAAAAATAAAAAGTTACCAAAAAGGTGTTATATTCTACGTAATATATCAACCAAATACGGGCCCTTTCTTTATCTTTTTTATTTCTTTTTTGGTAATTCTCTATGTAGTGGGTTCTTGTTCTTTGTATTTGACATAATGATATTCTTTGATTGACTAACTACCATATGAAATATATTTTGATATAGAACTGCTTTTGCTTGTCTCTTGGATGCGTGTATGTCTCGAGAGTAGTTAGGCGCGGATTCGATCATCGGATGACTCATGCAATCAAAGATTTTAAAATTGGGGTACTAAGCTTCTCCTCTGCTAAATGCACTTTCTTTTCTTCTTGTGTCTATTAATATTAGCTGCTCCGTAATCGTAACTTTAGAAGCTTTAGAACGTTATAATTTAAAGTAAAAAAAAGAAGGTTTATCACTGATAAAACAAAATGCGGATATAAGACCATTTTTATCTATTTTTGTTTAAACTTGATGTTAAATCACATTTTCTAAATATATAACAAGACATCTTCCTTTGGTATATTGGACATCTTAACGCATGAATTAATCAGTTATTCTTTATTATTGTTTGGAAATATGACTCCGTGTTTTCATGTTTAAACATTTTGATCAGTTAATCCTTTACATCAAAAATAAACCTCTTATTGTTTAAATAGAATGACATGACACATAATATTGTGCACATCATTTATATCATTTTCAAAGTTTCGTGTTGATAAAGACGGATTTTAAAGAGTAGTAGTCATTTGAAACATTTTCTTTAGGATTCTACCTTTTACAAAAATACGTCCATGAAATATCACCTAATAGTATTGTAAAAGTATAAAGTAATATTTGAAAACAAATTCATTTGAATATTTGGTTACAAATATATAAACAAGGTTTTGTTCATATGATGATTTGAGTTTTTTGTCTCTCTCAATGTTTGTAAAGTGTCCCTAAAATGCAATTATCTTCGATCTGTTGAAATAATTGTCTTGCAATATTTGTTTATAAAATTAGGTACTGGAATGAGTATATATGTTTTGTAAACTATTACAAATGCCGTACTGTTTTGACTCGTTTAACCGTGTGGTTTATCATGGCAAAACGTCAAAATGTGCATGACTTCATTACTTTTCTTGTAATAGATTTATAATTCTCCGAACTGATCACTTCCCACTCCTATGGTAATTTTCAATGGCTATTCATTGGAACAAATACATATTTAAATACTGTACAATCTAACGTTCATTGGAACAAATACATATTTAAATACTGTACAATCTAACGTGTTGAGATATTGTACATGTTTTAAATTATGCGTGTATTGATACATTTAGGTAAAATTAAAGCAAATTAATACATTCGAACAAACGATTTGTGAAAACATAATTATTTTGGGGGCTAACTATTTATTTTCGAACTAATTAGCTAATGCATTATATTTAGAATGACTTTTTGAATTATACGTGTATAGATACTATTAGTTAAAATCAAATAGATGCATTTGAAACAACGAATGGAAAAACCATGATTTTAATTTAGCTTTTTGACACATTCATGCAAGGTTTAATTAGTTAGTTATTATAGATTAAAAAAAACAGCTATTCAAATATTTCAAAATTAAATGCTACCTTTGTTTCCAAAATTGGATGTTAGAGCAACTTTTCAATAAAGACATATTTACGATATCTTAAAGATTGAACTGCAGACCTTGTTCATTTATCAATGTCATTTTTACTACTGAATAGACTTTTGTTGATAATTTGCATAATGTTTTACATGGTGATTCCGTTTCAATGTTTGGTAAATCTTTGCATAAATGAAAGATGAGTGGTCAATGCATAAATCATCAATTTCACTGCTCCCATATTGGGACTATAAATAATTTCTCCCTCCCTGGCACTGGTACTCGCATCAGTTTTCAATCAGATCAATTTGCCCTGTGTCAACCATATTAAGGTCACATCAAACAAAAGTAACCTTTGCTAAATGCTTCTGAAATTCGTAAACATTTTAACACATTTTGACAGAATCAAAACGTAATTCAGTACAACCAATTGCTGTTCAGGCAATATTTCCAATTTGAACGTTTTGTGCAATTTTATATGAAACAACTAAAACGAAATGATTTATACAGGAAATGATTATAATTTAAAATACAATTTTGGCTGTTTCTTAATACCATCCTTCTCAGACAAATCAGGAGTAGATTACCTTAGCCGTATTTGGCACAACTTTTGGGAATTTTGGGTCCTCAATGCTCTTCAACTTTGTATTTGTTTGGCTTTTTAACTATTTTGATCTGAGCGTCACTGATGAGTCTTATGTAGACGAAACGCGCGTCTGGCGTATAAAATTGTAATCCTGGTACTTTTGATAACTATTATCAGGATTATAAATTTTCTTGATACATATAAAACATTTAGCTTGGGAAATGGCCAAGTCAGTGATGAATTATTAAAATCAGTACTTCTGATTGAGATCTAAAGAGTAAATGAATATAGAAATTCACGTTCTTTCATTTGTTGCAATGAAGTATCATGATTTTGAAAATAAATCCGATAATTTCACTTCTCTAATGTCACACAACAAGCTATTTCTATGACGTTGAAGCAACACTTTATCAAGATTGCAAAGGAAAGGTATAGTTCCATGCATTTTGTGCTTAAGTTAAAGTAAAATACGATGGTAATTGTAATTAAATTAAATTATATAAATGATAAATATAATTCTACGAATTCAAACACATGTATTGAAAATATATACATCGCGACTGACTCAATCTGATAATTTACACATGAGATATTTCTACGAGTGAACTAATGGTTTGTTTAGTCACTCGTTGAAAGGAGTAGGTTCAGTAAGACCCCTTTTTGGTCCCAACATATAGCAGTTTTAGAAAATTGTGAAAATGTAATCTTTAAGCTATATTTTGCAAAGTAAAATGCTTCTGCTACATAAATGGGCGTTTTTCAATAAAAACGTACTTTCTTGTCCCAGCCACTTTAAAAAAAATGTGTTTGATCTTTGCAAGTAATTTTTTGTGCAGTCAGTACATTGAATTAGATTTAACATTTTTCAGCAAAGAAATAGTTTATTTTTGAGAAGGATTGATAAGATATTGATTCCTGAATGGTCTAAAACAACCAATATGGCATGTCCCTAGACCGCCTGTTCAACATTCATACTCTAAAATATCGTAACAAAATGTAGAAATAAATGTTATTTTTACTTAATATATATATATAATATAAGTTCTTTGATAATTCAAAAGTATGTTTAGAGCCAACATATTTTAATAAACTGCTTTTAACATAGGATTTTTAATTTCAGAAAGTGTGTCCCTGACAAAATGTCCACTACGAAACGCAGTCATTAAAATTAGCTAATAAACAGTTTTATAAAATCAATGTAATTTTGTTTGCAAGAGATATAAACATTAGGGTCTTACAAAAGAAGTGATGCTTTTACAACGGCAATTAAATTGTTGGTAAGAAAAATTGAGCTCATCAAATGGACCAGAGTGATACCTTATTTTTGTTAATGTCCACTACGAAACGGTTCAAATCTCCTTCAGTATCTGGTTTTAAAATTATGAAAAAAATATTAGTGTACAGCTTAATACATGCTTTAATGAATACAATCAGTCTTGGTACTATTGCAATATGGGCATTGTGGTGAAAAAATAAAACATGTGAATATGTCACCTACGAAACGGTCCCCTACGAAACAAATATTGGAGAAAAGCATTTCGTGGTGGACACTACCACTACCATGCAGTCTTTTTTTACTCTTTTTTCAACTATATTCGTGCAAAACAAATAACAAGGGTTAGTTTCATGTAATTTTTATTATGTTTTTATTAACATAGAATAGGGTTGATGTCAACTATACGAAATTTTTTGTCCACTACGAAACGGTTTTGTCAACTACGAAACGCATCAAAATGTCCACTACGTAACATGAGTTGTACCTTCATATGTGAAGTACTGTCTAATCAAATGGTTCTCCAATTCAGAAAAAATGAGATTTTTCTAGTATATAAAGTAAACAAACTGGAATTTCTATAGGAAACATTTAAAATTGCAAAAATATGTGTGTTTAGAAGCAGTTTCGTAGGGGACAAAAGTCCCCTACCAAACAGTACACAAATTATGAATTTAAATAATATGATCAGTTTAAAGAGTATTTAAGATTGCATTTTTTGTTTACAAACAGGTCTATAATAGATGTACTCAAAATAACTCTTGAAATCAAATTTTAGCTCACCTGGCCGCAAAAATCTTCTCCTCTGAAACTGCTGGGCCAAATTTAACCAAACTTAGCCATAATCATCATTGGGGTATCTAGTTAAAAAAATGTGTCCGGTAACTGGGCCAACAAACCAAGATGGCCGCCATGGCTAAAAATAGAACATGGGGGTAAAATGCAGTTTTTGGCTTATAACTCAAAAACTAAAGCATTTAGAGCAAATCTGACAGGAAGTAAAACACTGGTTCTCCGTTAAAGCGCCCATTTTATGACGTTATTTTGTCCCTCCGTAAGAAAGCAAACCCAACGACTTCCAGTTATATACCCGTAGCTTGTTATACTTATATTTGAGAATTTTAGAATTCTTTATTATCTATATTTTTAATTTTTATAAAGTTTAGTACATATTGCTCAACGATCGTGATCGTACCGGCCGTCCATAATGTTTTCTTCGAAAAGCTGAAATTTCCATTGATGGATAAAAGACCAAGCAGGACAAAATATTTAGTACAGTATAGAGTGTAATATGAGTTAAATTTGATCATAAGGTTACCATAAATAATGTTGTTTATAACAATGGTCATTTATTCCAAGTTACATCAGTCTGAAAAACGAAGCAAAGTTGAAAACTGCAGAGATTTGTTAAGCGTGTAATCTCCGTGGAATGGTCAATTCTTAAAAAACATCAATTATTAAAACAAATTTCACATTCAACAGATCGATATGGATGTCAACATTAAATTTTAGTTTAACTCTGATCTTTAGATATACATATTAGGGTTCCTTAATGACGAAATCGTCGAAATGTAACCTCCGTGGAATGTAATCTCCGTTGAAATTTTGGTAAAGAGTGCTTTCTATCACGTCCGCACTTTTATCGAGTATGGCGTGCCAAATAAACATATTAGATGGCGGATATATCACTTACAGATCAATAATATGTTGTAATCCAGACGACATAAGAAGACAACATGTAACATTTTTTATAAATCTATTGTTTGGTCCATAATTGTTTGAGTGTAACAAAGTTGCTTCTTTCTCAAATCTAGATGAAGAAAAAAACAAAACAAACCGGATGTTTTTATATCAATCGTAATGCATGTAAATAATTTATACCTGTTTTCAATATTCAATATATGAAGCTTTATGATTAATATAAATTTGATATCGAACTCAATACGATTTAACAAGTATGCAATTGCAAGAAGCCATAAAAATTGCTCTTTCTTTTTTCGTGTTGCACAAGCAGAGAAGCTTTTAGCTTTCATCGAAATTATGACGTCGATTGAAAGGGCCCGATATAAATTCCGTTACATTAATTAACAAAACCTTGTACAACATTCTTTTCGGAATTAAAAGGAGTAAGATATAGATTAAACAAAACTATCCGTCACAATGCTATATATATATATTACGGTCTGTATTAGGGGAGGAGATATACATTTCTGCATTCTGTAATTCTTTTGGCCATTTTTCTCTATTCAGTTAGAAATATATGCCCTTCTCTGTAAAATTCTTGGGTTCAGTTCCTGCATTTCAAAAATTCCGTATATAAAATTTTGACAATATATATTGTCTTGTCTGTATCAACAACATAAGTATGACGACACTTCTCCGTATAGCCCCTCTTTTTTATTCTGTCACTGTACTGCATAAATGATACCACGTTTGAAATAAGTATAAAACTTGGAGAAAAAAAAAGTATTTCAAATTCTTCGAAATAAGCTGTGATCATCAACAAAAGTAAAGATGATATGATGTATATTTTATCATATTTTCCTTGTGATTCGAGGTACTGGCAATGAGGAGCTGAACGTTCAGTTTGATAACAGTGACAGTACCGGTAGCTAACCGACATTAAGAGAAATCTGAAATCGGATAAAATAAAAATTTGATCACCAAAACGATTTTATCATTGATTACTCATCTGTCCAACAAAATATAGAAAGAAACATTGCTTATCAATAAAAAAATTTGGTGAATAATGAAATATATTTAATATGTGTTGGTACTAAAAAAATGTTATACCCTAAAATATTGAAAACAATGTCTTCCGTCCTCGAGCATCAGTATGAAAATTTAAGACGTACGAATTATGACAATGTTTTGGTTCTGTAAATCCTTACAATTCCAATCAATGGTCAATTTATATATTTTGGAATTAGAAAGATACCTATGGTTTTATACTCTATCAATCAATGTTACATTCGACTGATTTGAATATGGAATTTACTGACCCTGTATATATCGTATTAGATCACTAAACACTGTGTCACGAATTTATCTTGCCGACTATCTTTATTAGTAGAATTAATAGACACTTCTTGTCTCTCCTATTTTTTTTCAAATTTGCAATACATAGAACAAAAAGGTATTAAGGAATATCAAAGGAAGTAACCTATCAAAGATACAAGATCATACAAGAGTTGTGCTTCGGCTTCGAAGAAATTTTTCAAAACAGTTCAAAGCAAGAAATTCATGCGTTACACGCCATACTTGTGCATTTTGAAATTAAAACAGTTGATTTATATATATGTTTTCGATATCAGTATGACCACATCAATTATAATTTATGGTAACACAGATTGGTAAATAGGATGATGACGAAAAGGAGGAGGATTCAGTGGCAAATTATTTGCGTATTCGTGTTGAAAGCCTGTTTATACGATTTTATTATTTATCTTGCTTTGTACAAGACTGATATGCTGAGTCGATTGTTTATCGTACAAGCTCGCACAGAAAAAACTTTTTGAAGATTTATCACCTTAATTTGTGTTAATGAGATAAAAAAAAACCTTATATATTACGTTAATCATGTATAGTTTCACCTGAAGATTGTTATTTAAACATGAAAGTACTAGTGAATTAAAACTATTCATACCGGAAATGTTGGATTTTTTAGTAATCTATATATATATATATATATATATATATATATATATATATATATATATATATATATATACAACTCGTCTAAACATCAACCCAACAATGTTAGATCTGTAAATTTGCTTTCGCAAATTTTTGGTTCTTCCCTCGCCGGGATTCGAACCCATGCAACTGTGATATCGTGACACCAAATCGCCTGCACTGCAGCCGTCCCGCTAGACCACACGACCACCTGGGCTCTCATAAAAAGAGCTTTCGGTGGGCATGTGTTACCTTTCCACGTCAGTTTTAATCTAGCGGCGTACTACAGTACATGATATATAAGGCATGAAGATGTTATTGTTACAGATCAGCTAAATTATCTATAGTAAAGGATCCTACAAATTAATGTAAGATACAGTCACAGAAAATAATTATATTCATAAGTACGTCTGAGTCAGTGACAACCCTACAACAGATGTATCCATCGGATCGCCATCAATGATGGTGATACATGGCTGTGTACATAATGTATATGTTCCAGACCATACGAGTATTTGGACCGTACGCGTACGGTCCGGACCGTATACGTATACTCGTACGGTCCGACCATACGCGTACGGTCGGACCGTATGAGTATACGCGTACGGTCCAGCTGACCATACATGTTTTGGGATCATATGGTTTAAATGTTGACAAACATTTATCAAAATCTTTATTTTTAGTTATACAAATTGATATTATTACAATTAGATGGATAAAGTGAATAAGCGAACAATTAAAATTAAATATTAAATTTTGTTTAATTTTATATCCGTGAATCCTATTTTGTTACTCTGGCCCAAGATGACACTTGCTTCCACAAGGAACGTCATATATTTTTAACATTAACATGTTTTGTTCATGCATGTTCCTTTGCATATGCATTTTTTGTAAAGTTCCTAAATATTCTAAAACAATTGTCCTCCCACATTATGTTTACTTCCGATAACTTCAATTTCAATGAGCATACTGGGCTCGGGGGCGGATGCAGGAATTTTCGAAAGGGGGGGGTGCTAACTCAGGCCCTGGAGGGCAAAGGGGGGGGGGGGTGCAAAATATATGTCCCGATACAAATGCATTGATCGGCAAAAATAAAGGGGGGATGCGCGTAATTAATGAATTACTGACATGCTGAGTACAGGAGATTAACAGATTAAATAAGCCTGATTTTTTACAAATAGTTAAAATATTAAGTTTTTATTTCAATAACTATTCAACTTTTTATATTAATTTGAGATATAAGTTATGTTGATCTGTTATATACATTTGTATCTAATAAACTTGACCAAATTCTTAATATTAGTCAGACCGTACGCGTACGGTCCGACCGTATGCGTATATTGAAAAAGTACGCATACGGTCCAGACCGTACGCGTACGGTCCAAATACTCATACGGTCTGGAACATATATACAACTCGTCTAAACATCAACCCAACAATGTTAGATCTGTAAATTTGCTTTCGCAAATTTTTGGTTCTTCCCTCGCCGGGATTCGAACCCATGCAACTGTGATATCGTGACACCAAATCGCCTGCACTGCAGCCGTCCCGCTAGACCACACGACCACCTGGGCTCTCATAAAAAGAGCTTTCGGTGGGCATGTGTTACCTTTCCACGTCAGTTTTAATCTAGCGGCGTACTACAGTACATGATATATAAGGCATGAAGATGTTATATAATGCAGACATGACTGAATATCATACTTAAATTTCAGCTAACAAGAAAAAAGAAATAAAAGTTTACGTGAATCAATCATTTTTTTTTTTAACATTTTGGCATTGAAAATCACGACGTCAAAGGAAATAAAATGACGTTAAATGTTTTTTTTATTGTTTTTTCATCTAAACTGTCTCGATCATTACAAATTAACGGTAGAACATTACATGCTAAAATTTATAGGGTGGATAGAATACACTATGAAGATGTTCTATGTTCTTTACAAACAAGTTTTGCTGCAATTTATATTTTATCATTTTTTACTCTGACGTTGGGCGCTTTAACGGAGAACTAGTGAAAATTGTTGATCAGGTCACGATCTATCTGCCCTGGAATTTTCAGATGAATCGGATAATCGGTTGTTAGGTTGCTGCCCCTAAATTGGTAATTTTGAGGAAATTTTGCTGTTTTTTTTTGGTTATTATCTTGAATATTATTATAGATAGAGATAAATTTTAAACAGCAATAATGTACAGCAAAGTAAGAACTAAAAATGAGTCACTGTGACCAAAATAGACAATTGACCCCTTAAGGCGAAGTGTACGTAATTGCACGCCTCTAGCGGAATACGGGATTAAAAACGTTCGTCGTTAGTTACGCAAGTTATCTCCCTTACTCCAAGAAAGGACACACGAAAGAGAAACTACTTTCTGCGGTCTATAATGAATCCAACAAGCACGCCTGTGATGTCTTAAACCTCATAGAATTATCTAAATAACTCCAACTAGAAATCACAGCATTCTGTACGTTGTTCTGTGTGCAGTCTGACTTAAAAACACTGTTTTCTTTTTTTGGTTTTAGACGCGTAGGATAAGGCATTTCGTGTTTATGATATCATCAGAAAGAAAAAACGCCTCGCAACAAAATTATAAACAAATAATCAAATAAACATGTAACATTTTTTCTTCTATTGATATCAAATTAATTAAAATAAAACCTGAATTGACCCAACAATATCGATTTAAAAAGCCGTAGTCTTGAACGAAAAACACAGTACTCAACGTAAAGTTTTAAAATAGGTTACAAATAATTAATGAAAGACGTGTGAATTTAATTGTTTAATTAAAAGACGTTGAAATGTTCGTATTTTGTGCAATTGAAAATTTAAGGACATGATTTATATTCATATAAGATATCAGACGATACCAAGAGAATAATTTGACCACTAGTGCAACACTTACAAGTAGGAAGAACAAAGACGGAAAACAAACAAAAAATAAACAAAGTATGCCCCAAAAATTACTCAGTAACTTAAAAATTGTCTCACTCAAACATTTATCTTAAAATAAGTAAAAATTATTTCATTCAACTCCCAGTATTCAACTTTTTCTACATGTGCAGAAAATAAACAGGGTGTCTTCTATTCCGTCCGCAATTTATGGGAAAACTAAATCTAAATTTAGAACCATATTGAAATTGAAAGTACACATGTAAGATAAAATATAACATGCCATATCTTCTTTTACAAATTCCAATTTCGAAGAGATATATAGCGAAATCTGTTTTCTTTTATTGTGCCTGTGTGCAGCATTCAAAATTAGAGAATGTAATTTTGAAGTATCAAGTCTCAATTCAAGATTATGAATGAATAGAATATAGAATTACGGGGGGAGGGGGAGGGTAGGACCTTTATCGGAACTCCGGGATCGAGTGTTTTTAAGCTCGGGATTTCGGAATTGACCCTTTCGGGATTTAATTTTTTTTCAAATTCGGGACCTCGGGATTTCGTGTTTTTAAGCCCGGGATTTCAGGATCTGGATCCCTCCTTCCCTCCTCCCTCTATTATGGTTAAAGAAAAGAGGTCAGGGAAGTTTTGTGATACTTGTAACTGCAATTTAATATTTAGTGAAATGAGAGGTGAAATGTGTTCAGACTATTACATTTCGATTTTTTTAAAAAATTTAACCCAAGTTTACTGCAAGGGGTGTTTAACGACCTCGATGATTATCCATGAGCATTCGCACTCGGTTAGCTCTAGGTTTTCACCTAGTTCATGATCATACAAGAATTGAGAAGACTGTGGTTTACTAGTCTTATAATATGAGACTTTGGAGTTCATATAATTTACATTCAACGTTTTTATCGAATATTTCAAGGCTTTTTGACTATCAATGTTGACCCCCTCCAATTGATTGGATAAAATGAATGGATTGCCGCCCCTATTTCAAAATCAGGTCCTATAAACTGACTGGTATTCGAATTTGTTAAAAGAAATAATTGGTATCTCTGACTCATATTGATTCAATACCGTAATGCGAAAAACAATCATTTGTTTCCGCGAATTCCGAACAGTTAGAAATATATTTCCGAGTTTCAATTTGAGTAACTCGAATAATTCAAGCCCTATCCGTGTCTGATTTTCTCCCACACGAGAAATGTAGCATTCGTACATCAGCTGAATAATACGACTGAATTATTCGGGTTACAATTTGTGTAAATCCCGAATGCACATAAAAGTAAAGGTCCAGGCCGACTTTCGGAAAAGGACTGTTGTAGATTTCAGATTGATTTCCAGAAATAAAAATCATAGAAAAATGTTTCACGAAAATATTCGTCTTCAGACGTGTAAAGTTCTACAACGGTTACTAGCCGGTCTGGGTTGTGATAAAAAGAAGATCATGCAATGCATAAAACATATAATGTCGTGGCTCAGGGATGTGTTGAATTATAGAGATGCTTATGCGGCACAAAGATAAGATTAATTTACCCAAATGTACTAAGAATTACCACACAACTTAAATTTACTTAAATATTGATTTGTTATCCTGTGCCAGACAAATGGCTGATATTCTGAGAAGAGACCTTGATGAAATGAAGTTTTATGGGAACAAAGATTTTGAAAACACGTCGCAGTGTTTAGATTTTAACAAAAATAAGGCACCAAGGTCGAAAATAGTTCTAGTTCATAATGAAGAAAATGTCAACCGTTTTCTAGCTTGGCGATCTCCGCATGCACCCGAATATAATAGACAAATACAATACAATAATACACAAAATGTAACACAAAGAACTAAAGACCGAGCAACATGAACTCCAACAAAACGGTATATATTTCATACAAGTATAGAACTATATGAAGCGTCGTAACTGTTGCAGCGACGTCAATAACGTTGTCGTTGTTTTTTGTTTTTTTACACGCAAAATTCAACTTTAACAGGGTATAGCTTGAAAAGTAGCACGGTTGATAAGGACTTTCTTTGCACCAATCGATTCCTCAGACATTTTAGAATCGTCTCATAAATTTAAAAAAAAATCGATTGTCTAATATAATAGAAAATCTTGGAACTGTAACAATTCCTGCCGAATTTCACGATTTTCCCTATATATCCTTTGTAATTTTGGTGTATGATGCTGTTAACTTCAACAGCTCGTATATCAAAAACGAAAACGGTTACCCCCTTTTTTTATTTTATTTTCCGATTTATTTTTACAAGTAGAATCTACATGTAAAATTTCAAAAAAATCCATTGTGTAGTTTAATTACGTACACTTCGCCTTAAGGTGTTATTGCCCTTCATAGTCAATTTTTAACAATTTTCTTAAAATTTGAAGATTTTCAATAACATTTTCCATAGAAAGTACTGTTATAGATAGAGATAATTGTAAGCAGCAAGAATGTTTAGTAAAGTAAGATCTACAAATACATCACCATCACCAAAACACAATTTTGTCATGAATCCATCCGTGTCCATTGTTTAATATTCACATAGACCAAGGTGAGCGACACAGGCTCTTTAGAGCCTCTAGTTTTTAGGTCTGAAAGATACGCTTTTATTGAAAAACGCCCAAATATGAGCTGTTTTTGACAATACAATGCACAAATTTTGCGTTCTAGCATCATAAGTAAGTCATGCAAAATTACTAAAATCTTCAAAATTTTAGCATTTTGGTTAATTTCTAGACGGTTCCTGTCTAAAATGAAAGTGGCCGCATTCGTGTTCATTCATAATATTGAAATGTAAGTTGTATTTAATGATAATACAAAACATATATGAAGGTTGAGGATGAACACGGATGCGGCCACTTTCATTTTTGACAAAAACCATCTGAAAAGTGACGTTTTTTGGCATATGTGATAGATTTTTTCATATTTATGCGTGAATTAGAGCGTTTTTAATGACTAAATCAGTTAAAATCTTAAACTAATCGAATCAATTGAAATAGACACTTAAGTGTTTAAAAAGTGTCCAAAAACTTTCGTTAGATGAACTTGAAATTTGAGGCCAAAATCGGCCCTTACCGGTCTAATTCCTTTTATTATTTTAATTTTATTTAATGGATTATTTTTTCTATAAGTAACAGTTTCTGTTTCATTTTGCTATGATACTAGATATAATAAATTGCTATTATTCCCAATAATCAATTATTATTGATATTAATTGAAAATTAAAAAGTTTGATTAATCATGATATTAATAATTTTATAAATGAAATTTTTTTTTTGTTTTCAGATAAGACTGACTATGGTGAGTAAGCTTTATTGAAATAGAATTTCATTTCCCTTAATTTTTCCCTTAATTTCTAATGAATGTTTTTCAAATGACTAGACATGAGGTGAAATAGTTCATCAGGTCAAGATCTATCTGCCCTGAAATTTTCAGATGAATCGGACAACCCGTTGTTGGGTTGCTGCCCCTGAATTGGTAATTTTATGGATATTTAACTGTTTTTGGTTATTATCTTGAATATTATTATAGATAGAGATAAACTGTAAACAGCAATAATGTTCAGCTAAGTAAGATTTACAAATAAGTCAACATGACCGAAATGGTCAGTTGACCCCTTTAGGAGTTATTGCCCTTTATAGTCAATTTTGAACCATTTTTCGTAAATCTTAGTAATCTTTTAGAAAAATCTTCTCCTCTGAAACTACTGGGCCAAATTAATCCAAACTTCTCCACAATCATCATTGTGGTATCTAGTTTAAAAAATGTGTCCGATGACCTGGCCAACCAACCAAGCTGGCCGCCATGGCTTAAAATAGAACATAGGGGTAAAATGCAGTTTTTGGCTTATAACTCAAAAACCAAAGCATTTAGAGCAAATCTAACATTTGGGTTAAATCGTTCATCAGGTCAAGATCTATCTGCCCTGAAATTTTCAGATGAATCGGACAAACTGTTGTTGGGGTGCTGCCCCTGAATTGGTAATTTTATGGAAATTTTGCTGTTTTTGGTTATTATCTTGAATATTATTATAAATAGAGATAAACTGTAAACAGCAATAATGTTCAGCAAAGTAAGATTTACAAATAAGTCAACATGACCGAAATGGTCAGTTGACCCCTTTAGGAGTTATTGCCCTTTATAGTACATTTTAACCATTTTTCTTAAATTTTAGTAATCTTTTACAAAAATCTTCTCCTCTGAAACTACTGGGCCAAATTAATCCAAACTTGTCCACAATGATCATTGGGGTATTTAGTTTGAAAAATGTGTCCGATGACCCGGCCATTTAACCAAGATGGCCGCCACAGCTAAAAATAGAACATAGGGGTAAAATGCAGTTTTTGGCTTATAACTTAAAAACCAAAGCATTTAGAGCAAATCTGACGAGGTAAAATTGTTTATTAGGTCAAGATCTATCTGGCCTTTAATTTTCAGATGAATCGGACAACCCGTTGTTGGGTTGCTGCCCCTAAATTAGTAATTTTAAGGAAATTTTGCTGTTTTTGGTTATTATCTTGAATACTTTTATAGATAGAGATAACCTGTAAAAAGCAATAATGTTCAGCAAAGTAAGATTTACAAATAAGTCAACATGCCTGAAATGATCAATTGACCCCCTAAGGAGTTAATGTCCTTTATAGTCCTTTTTAAACAATTTTCAATGGGCCAAGTTCATTATAGATAGAGATAATTTTAATCAGCAAGAATGTTCAGTAAAGTAAGATGTACAAACACATCACCATCACCAAAACACAATTTTGTCATGAATCCATGTTTCTTTTGTTTAATATTCCCATATACCAAGGTGAGCGACACAGGCTCTTTAGAGCCTCTAGTTTTTTTTTAGATTAGTCAGTTACATAAATTATATAAACGAGACAGTGTAAAATGAGTATATATTCAACATAATTGAATATATTAACCAAAGTTATAAAATAAACAATAATTTCGCATTTATCTTCTATTTCTATCTCTATAATAGAAAGTGGTAAAAGAAAGAGGTAAATAAAGTTACGAGATGCTAAGTTTTGCGACAAACGCAAACAAAAATAAATATTTTTTAACTATTGAACACACAATTAACTCGATTTTCCTAAATAACGACCTCTCTTATTATATATATATATACATGTATATATCAATATCTCCGTCTTTTGATATAGATACATGTATCTCTTAAATCTGTCGTTACCTAATTGATAACTTTCTTTTTCAAACAGTGAAAGTCAACATGACGGTTGCAATTAACAAGACTTTTACAGCAGAGTTAAACGACCCGAATTCACCGGAATACAAGAATTTCACAACCGAATTTTGCAATGAGGTATGATATAGACAAAATTTTGACACAGTTTCCGAAGTTTTGATAGAGTTATCAGATTCATTTATGTCAAACGTATATTTTAAGAAGTATAAACAAAACAAAAACATAATTGAATGTACAAGAGGAATAAAATTGAGAATGGAAAAGGGTAATGTGTGAAAGAGACAACAATCCTACCACAGAACTAATCTTACAGAAAATTGTGAATATGCGGAACTTTATAACATTAAAGGTTAAACAATGTTTGGGGAGAAAGAGACTAGCACTTAAAATTGACCTGCAACAAATCAGAAAAGTCTTTTATCTTATATTACAGAAGTAGACATGTTGTTTCATGTTATTTGACTCAAAAGTAAATAAATCCTTTTATTTCAGATGAAAAATGTATACGCTAGTACAAGTACCTCGGTAGATGGATATTATGGATGTAAAGTCAATCAACTTACGTAAGTTATAGAACATAGAATGATTCATTTAGCGAACATGAAATGCATTATGAAGATCTCTCTCCGCACGACACGTGTAACAGGAATGATCTGCATTATGTGCACTCAAAATCACAACTTATGGCTTTGTTATAAGTTATACAGCTGCTTTGAGGGTTGCCGACACAATATTAAAGTCATTAGAAACCTCAAATAAAAAAAAAAATAATGCATATGTTTTTTATAACTCAATGGATAGTTTTCATTATAAAACTTATGAACATATACTTTTTTTTGAAAAAATTCTTTAATTTGTTCATATTTAGAAGAAGTTTACTTTATTTTATTTGCTTCCTTTCTTTTCCCGACATATTTTCCGTATGCAAAGTGACCTCAGTGTGACTCATCTGGTAAAAATACGGGGATCGCAATACGCATGGATGTCCTTGAAATACACTTTTATCTGATTGTACATGTAAATCACGTGCTCAATATCCATGCTTTTTTGTTGTTTGTTGACAACAGGTGATAATCGTTAAACTTCGGCTTCCAAACACGAACTTTAATTTCCTGCCATATTTTCACAACAACACTGACCGATTTAAAAAAAAAAATGACGATTATACGAAATTTATGCGAAAAAAATGATAAAATCGTGCACAGAAGACTAAGTTTATGATGTTTGTATGCATTGGTTAAAGAATTGGAATAACATTTTTTTTTTCACCAGTCACTCGTTTACTATGACTTAAATACGAACTTTGCATTTTAGGCAGCAATATTTTGTTTGCTTTATTTCAATTAAAAATGTTCGAGCTTGCATACATTAATCATGACGAACACATCAATATGTGTTGGTTACAGTCGTAATAAGACTCGAATTAAAATGATGTTTCGGTTTCTGTTAGCACGGCATGTTAAAAATGTCCATATACTGCTGTATATATATACTTGTGGTAACGCGTCACACTTTTAAGGTTAATTTAGCCCTTCCCTATTTTTATTTAACAAACAAACTGATTGGATATTTTGTTTTGATGGTTGTTAGCTATTGTTCAATTATATATTGTTTTGATATCCAATACGAAGTAAAACGGTTTTGCCATATCATAAACATTCAGACAATTCTGATTAATTAATCATTATTACAGGGAAGGGAGCATCATTGTGAACTACTTTATATACTTCATTAGTACAGTGAATCAACAGGTCACTACAGACACTGTTTCGACAACATTGACTACACATTTAACTGTTTCCGGCACCAAGTTAGGAACCTTAGTTTTCATAACAAGTACTATAATTGTGCATGACGTGGTAACTGAAACACTAGAATCCCCACCAGTTGTTGAAACAATAGCAACAACAACAACCATACGATCAACTATTGAAACAACAACGAAAGAAAATGTGCCATCAACAGAGACTACGCCGACTGCCGAAACTGTTCAACAAACAGAAGTAACAACGTTAGTAACTATGCAATCAACAATAGAAACGACTAGCCTCACAATGTTATCGACAAAAGGGACAACACTTAACACTGAACAGTCAACAGCTGAAAAATCTACCCCCTTCATCTCGTCAACAGAAGAGACAACGCAAAAAACTATGCTGTCAACAAAGGACACTGGAACCCCCACAATGACGTCAACAGGAGATACTACATCAAAAACTATGCAACCAACAGCGGAAACCACAACCCCCTCAATCACATCACCTAGAGAGACCACATCTAAAACTGTGCAGTCAACAACGGAAACCACAACCCTTTCAATCACTACAACTGGAGAGACCACACCAAAAACTGTGCTGTCAACAACGGAAACCACAACCCCTTCAATCACTACACCTGGAGGGACCACACCAGACACTGTGCAGTCAACAACGAAAACCATAACCCCTTCAATCATTACACCTGGAGAGACTACATCAAAAACTGTACAGCCAACAACGGAAACCACAACCCCTTCAATCACTACATCTGGGGAGACCACACCAAAAAATGTGCAGTCAACAACGAAAACCACAACCCCTTCAATCATTACACCTGGAGAGACCACATCAAAAACTGTACAGTCAACAACGGAAACCACAACCCCTTCAATCACTTCACCAGGAGAGACCCCACCAAACATTATGCAGTCAACAACGGAAACTACCACTCCGTCAATTTCGTCAACAGAAGAGACAACACTAAAAGACATGCAATCAACAACGGATATAACAACCCCCTCGATCACGCCTATAGAAGAGACGACACCAAAAACTGTTCAGTCAACAACGGAAACTACCAATCCGTCAATCTCGTCAACAAAACAGACAACACCAACATCATTGCAATCAAAAACATCTTCACCCTCAATCTCATCAACAGAAGAGAGTCCACAAAAAACTATGCAATCAACAAAGGAAACAACCCTAGAACCGATTTCTAGTCCACCAACCCCTCAAGTGTCAGATGAAACAACGCAACAAACTTTCAAAACAACAGAAGGTACTTCAACCTCAACCGACGAAAGCATAGAAACAGAGATTTCAACGACACAAGACAAAAATTCCAATAAGGATTCTACAATAACCACACCAGTTATAATGACATCGCCATTTATTGATTCCACCATAAAAGAAACTTCAAAATCGTCAGCAACTTATAAAACACCAGAAATGACCACATCATCAGTTACTACCAAACCGGCAGATGATTCAACTACATCAGTTGCTAATATGTTGAACGACAAAACAACGACAACATCAATTACACAACCAACAACAAAATCTGTTACAGATTTTTTTTCACCTACAATTATTGACGTTACAACTAGGACAACACATGAACCATCTATGTCAGAAACAACATCGCCAGTTTCTTCAACGAATATGGAAATACAAACAACTTTTACACAAAACAAAGAAACCACAACTTCTGTTGCATTGACAGATCAGAGGAATACATCAGTAATGGTTTCAACTATTGACGACACAACATCAAGAAGTACAGCACTTCTAGAAGACATGACATCAACTACATCTGAAGACGAAAATACTGTATCTACAGGTAGAACAGATACGTCTATTGATAAAACAACATGTAAGTAGTTGTTATGATATATATATATATATATTTATATTTATATAGGTAGGACTCTAAAGTGCGATGGTCACGCTAAAGTGCGATGGTACTCTAAAGTGCGATGGTCTACGCTAAAGTGCGATTGTCTACGACGCTAAAGTGCGATTGTCTACGACGCTAAAGTGCGATGGTTGTATGTTTTTTTAAATGCGATCAGATGACACGCTTAAGTTCAATGGTATGAAACGCTAAAGAGCGATGGTACATGACACGCTAAAGTGCGTTGGTTTTACACGCTAAAGTGCGATGGTGTAACGGGAATGGGGTTCAGGCAATGGTGTTTGTTTTTTGCTGTTTTAATATTAGTTTTGCGTCTATTGTTTATAAATTATGCCGTTGTCTATCTCTTTTGAGTTACTGTACACGAGTCAATGAGTGGTTTATATAACTTGCTATTCGCCTTAAGTCATAAAGTTAGTCAGTAGGTGCGCACATCAACAGCATTTTTGTGTTTGGTGAATTATGTTTCATTGACAATACACCACATCTTATTATTTGTTTTTTGTTTGTTTAAGATTTTTTTTCTGTATATATCAGTCAGTTATTTTTCTTATTTAAATTGTTTTACAATGGTCGTTGCAATGGTCGTTCTGATAACCTTTGGTCTTTATAAAATACTATCTAGCCATAAGATAAACTATAGTTAATAACTTTCAGCCTTAGATAGAGACTTGTCTCATTGGCAATCATATTATGATACTACACCTCTGCTTGGTAGGTTACTGTCTTGTTGACGAATATATCCATCTCTTTCACAGACATGACAAACATATTATAAAAAAATCATTTTATAAAATAGTTCAATTAGAAAGTTAAAAAGTAGCTTTTATTTCACGCAAGTAAATGACAAAAGAACAAACTAGAAGGAGTGTCTAAATTAAATTTGTACGAATTAAAATGCTTTGACACTTGGTGTATTTTGACGTTATCGTTCTCTTTACGGTATACACCTTCCTCTGACTATCGCCAGTTTTCTATGTTTATGGAAAGTTCTTTTATCCAATATTCTGACACACGTTTGTCCCCACCGACACAGCGTTATCAAAGGTTTTCAATTTTGTTAATGTGGATGGTTTTGTTGAAAACTCTTCTATAGCACCAACTAAAAATATTTTGGAATCATTTGTATCTCTTTTCTTGTCTTGAAAAAAAAAAAAAACCTTCTTCTCTACAAACATTCTCGTTTACCGGCATGTCCTTTCTTGTATGTTCAAACGGCTTGTAGCGTAGCAATGCAAACGTTCACACTTTCGCAAACAAACACACATTCGCGGAAAAACGCACTTTAGCGTACTCGGTATCGGACCTTAGCGTTAATCATTTAATAGCACATACCATCACACTTTAGCGTATCAAACCATCGCACTTTAGCGCAAACCATCGCACTTTAGCGTGACCATTTCATTTTAGCGTCCCCATCGCACTATAGAGTCCTACATATATATACAATATATTAAAGAACATCAGTTGTTCGACCTGTTAGTCAAATGCGTTTTGTTTAAATATACTTTTTCACTATTTTGATCTTTTGGAAAATGTTGTTTGTGCTGTTTATAGACCCTTCTACAACGAAATTTGTTTTACATGCACACGTGTAAAAATTGCGGTTTTTATCCAACGCAATCATAGGTTTGAACGTAGTTTTCAATTTAGACTCGTTTATATTTTTTCGTTTGGGCTTGTATCATATTTCCCTCCGGTTTATATGATTCGTTCATCCTATATTGACTCTTAAAATTCAAGAGTCTATCTAAAAATGAGGGTACTTTTTCTAAAAATGAGGGTATTTTTTATATGGCCTTCCAAATACCGTTTCGATCCCTAACATCACTGAAGAGACATTTATTGTCGGAATCCGCATCTGGTGTACTAAAAAAAATATTGACACCGTATGTTTGTGGCATAACATCGTGGCCACAAAAGAACATCAGTTGTTCGACCTGTTAGTCAAATGCGTTTTGCTTAAATATACTTTTTCACTATTTTGGTCTTTTGGAAAATGTTGTTTGTGCTGTTTTTAGACCCTTCTACAACGAAATTTGTTTTACATGAACACGTATAAAAATTGCGGTTTTTATCCAACGCAATCTGATCATAGGTTTGAACGTAGTTTTCAATTTAGACTCGTATATATATATATATATAATATATAACTGGTATCACCATCACTGTCATAGAGCTGTCACTGGTTCAGACGTACTTATAATATAATTATTTCTGTGACTGCATCCTACATTAATTTGTAAGACCACCAACGATCATAGATAATTCATCTGATCTGTAAATTTCATGCCTTATATGTCCCCACTCTAGATTAAAACTGACGAGGAACATACTTTATCTGGTAATTGGTTACTTTTTTTGTTTACTGTTATATTGAAAAAATGATAATTCTTGATATTTTTACGTACATACTTAACGTAATGTATGCATTACAATTTCGAAGTCTTATGCAATACGTTGTTACTTGATATAACTAGATATACACCTTTCATTTTGGTAAGTATTTAGATGTCAGCACTTATTTGATGAGCGTCAATATTATTGCCGGATATGATTAGAATTTTTTTAAAAGATAAAGATTTTCTCTCAGAAGAATATATTACCTACTCTATATTTTTAAAACCTATTTTGAATTTCGGATCATTGTTCTACTTCAGCTTCGTTACGTATTAGGCTTTTTTTTTGTCGTCACTGGATTGTTTTTAAATCTCTCAGCTAACGCCCAAGTAAGATGATAAGTTTATGATTTTTGTGGGCTGTGTGTTATTTTTTTGGCTTATTATTGTATAAATTACATGTCAATACATTCAGCAATTCAAAATATCAGCTTCCTTAGTTACAGACAAGGAGATAGAGCATTTCACGGTAACTGTCATCCAATCAAAACCATTGATACAAAATAATTGCATTTGAATTCTTCTTATATGTAAATGTCAAAACAAAGTTAAACGTATCAACGACTATGACTTCAATGTTATTAACTATAGGCGATTATAAAAGCTGTTATAAATGTATTGATGCTACATTGTATCTATACATACACGTATTAACCATAAATGTGTATGATTTGATTCATTTTTATGTTGTTTGTCTATATTATCATATTGTTCAAATGTTTACAATTATTGAGAGAAAATACCCGAATTTATCTTAAAAAAAAGTTACAATTTGAAGGAGAAAAATACACATTTACATCGTTGTTTTGCACGGTTCGGCATCTTTTATATTTTGTTCTTCTTAATATAATTTGTAATAAAATTTGACTGTCTTAAATGAAATGTAAATTTATCATGCATTACCTTTTAAAGCAGTGAAGATAACAACATCAGAAGTCCCGTCATCAAAAGAGACAACAGCAATATTAGACAATGTTCCAACGACAACGCCTGCTTATGAACCATCTTCAGATGGTACATCGACTTCGATTACGCCCTCTTCAGCCGGTAGGACCATATTTATTTAGCCCACAATTTCACCACGCCCTTCGGCAGGATCAATCACATATTCAAATCATCGTCGAGAATGTTTATTTCAAGTACCAAGTTAAAAAAAAATAACTACAACACCAGACGTTGTCACGTCAGGTGAAATAACGACGGCTTAAAATTTTTTCCAACCAAAAATTTTTTCGTATAGGTAAATGATAGATAAGACCTAACATAAAGCATATTATGATATTATCGCTATTTTGTGCATTTTTCCTTTGATCTTTTTTTGTGATAATTTTCATATCATGCTTCTCGCTTGATATGGAACAATTATCGCTAGAAACAAAGGAAGCCACGTGGCGTTGCTAACGAAATTTACATGAAATTGACAACGTCGTCATAGGTAAAATAGCGATAAACAGATTATCATTGGTCATCTCAACTCGATTGCTTTTCTCATTTTCACAGCTTAAGCGAGAAAATGAATCTCGTTGAGATGATCAACTATAATTTATAAACATCATACATGTGCTAGTTAAACAGGTTATAAAGATAGGTTATAACATTTACAATGCAATGAGTCTACTGTAAATATTGCAAAAATACTTAACACAAACTTATTAAACAGCGTTGAACATTAACCCACGAATATGGTAAATTCAAGAATTAAAGTGTTGTTTTGCAAATAACATGTACCTAAAGCAGTAATGTTGAAAAGAACCACATAATATATTACTTAAGACACTTACAACGGTTTTACGTAGTTTAACGTTTTGTGCATCAGAAGGCTTGACGTACGAGTGAGATATCAAAATATTATTGCAAATAGTTATCAAAGGATTATAATTTAGTACGCCAGACGCGCGTTTCGTCTACATAATACTTATCATTGACGCTCAAATCCAAATATTTATAAAGCCAAACAACTACGAAGTTGAAGAGCATTGATGATCCAAAATTTCAAAAAGTTTTGCCAAATACGGTCAAGGTAATCTATGCCTGGAATTAGAAAATCCTTAGTTTTTCGAAAAATCAAAGTTTTGTAAACAGGAAATTTATAAAAATTACCACATTTAGTTATTAATATTCATGTCAAAAAGTGACATTATAACAACTTCTAAAATCTTAGAAAGCCACAAAGCCAGGTTCAACCCACCATTTGTTTTATTAAAATGTCCTGAAACAAGACAGGAAAATTGTAATTGTTATCTAATAGTTCGTTTCTGTGTGTTTTACAATGTCGTTTTGTTTTGTTTGTTGCACTTTAGTATTTCTGTTGTTTCGTTGTTTTCCTCTTATATTTGATGTGTTTCCCTCATTTTAGTTTGCAACACGGATTTGTTTCCTCTCAATCGATTTATGACTTTCAAACAGCGGTATACTAATGTTGCCTCTATTTATGACAAGTTTACATTTTCCTTGTTTCAGAATTAAACTGTACAGATGCAGTAGAGGCGGACTTGTATTCTGGACCTGTAACTATAGAATGTACCATAAAAAAATCAGAGAAGTTTGAATATATTGGAATATCTCATGAAAATGGGATTGGCAGTACGATATACGAAGTTTCGGTTTATAAAAATGGAACTATATTCAGAACATACAAGGAAAATCAGGATATAAGCATAAACGTCGAAAGTGCATCAACATTAAAGTTAATTATAACTTTTATGAATGTGACTTGTACAATGGATGGGTCTTACAAAGTAGCTTTGATCAGTAATAGTTCAGGTGAAATGAATGAAATAATTGGAGATAATGTATTGCTGAAGATAAGAAGTAAGTAACTGTTATGTAAATTTATTATAATATATTGATTTGTTCATTGCTGATTATAGAATGATGTCTTTAATAAAAGTATTTTTGAATCATTAGCCCATTGGGGTGTTGGTGGTGTTAAAATGGCTATGTTATAAACGTAATTTTTAGCACTTTTATAAACATGCATGATAAAAACAACCATAACTAACAAATTACACTCATGCATATATCGTTATAATGTCCGCTAAGTGGAAAGTATTCTACAGAACTGGAGATAAATGATTTTATATCAATATATTTGCACACAGCAAGTACATGTACTACCGGAAAAATCCGATGTAAGATTGATAAGTCTGAATATGAAATAAATAAGAGAGAGCTAATAAACAACCAAAATGACCGGTACAAACCGGTCACAATATGGATAAAGAACTTTTATTACAAAATATACTGTTCTATCTAGCTTATAAATTAAAATTAAGTTGACTCGTCCATGTGGTGTGAACGTCAATTCCAACAATTAATTTCAATATCTGACCTTACGGAGTGTGCTGTTACCTCGATGGTGGAAGTTAAGGTTTCGTTAGTGTTTTGTGAAAATTTAAATGCAATTATCTGATTCTGTATTGTTATGTTTTGTCATGTACATGTATACTACATTTTTCAATACATGCACCTGCATATATAATGTGCCTTTTATGTAGTTATTACCAGTGTCATTTCTCCGAGTTTAACCCTGGTCGACATCTGAACACTTTTCTGGATCGAAAATAAGCACTACAAAAAAGATCCAAAATAGCATAAGGAACCGTTAAATACTATCGATAATCGTATATAATGATATTGACTGTACTAGGTTTTAATTGCTTAAAATATCTGTTTAGAATATCCGTTTTTTTTAAATTTGAAGATAATAAAGCAAACCTTTGTATTTCAATTATCAAAAGTGTATAAACAAAGCAGATTTCTTAAACAAGTTATATTCTAGTAAGTAGGCTTTCATTCAAATGGTAATTTTAATCAGTTAGGTTTTATTTTAAATAGGTCATAAATTTTATAAATGAGGTTTTATTACAGGTCCAACTGGAAAACCCAAAGTAACTCTGAGTGCCGACCAAGTTATAGACCTAGTCTTCCCTGATGGAAATTATTATCGGGGGTCTGGAACTCATACATGTGAAGGACTTATTGGTGAACCTCCTTCCAAGTTAGAAATAGATATAACGTATAATAATGGCACGAGTTTTGAACCAATTTCCAATTCAAGTATAGATTTAGTATCCCGAACCAATACTTCGGATGAATGCAACACAAAAGAAACTCTATCATTTGGTTTAAAGTTTTCATCAGGCATGGATGGTGCCAGATTGAGATGCCGAGTATCAGATAGTTTAACTGATTACACATTAAGCGAAGAATTAAATTTGATTCCGAGTATGTATTTTTCTCTCATCCGTTATTGTCTTTAATAGATCTTCATTGTAGCAGTTAATGAATTCAGGTTAAAATTTCCAATGTGTTTTTAATTTTTCTTCTTTTAAAATGAGGAGTATTTTACCATGTGATACAAGGCAGAATAATATATTGTTTTTTATACATATTGTCAAACACCAACCTTCTCCATGTATTTAGTTAATTTGAAAGTTAAAGGTTTTATTGATTTTTGGTTCTCAATGCTCTTCGACTTCGTAATTCATTTGCCCTTTAACATTTTTTGATTCAAGCGTCAATGATGTCTTTTGTAGACAAAATGCCCGTCTGGCGCAGATATAGTATTGCAATCCTGGTGTCTATGATAAGTTTATTTAAAAGGAGTTGTTTTGCTTATAACAAAAGTCTAATCGGTCTTATTTCCTATCCATCTTTTCTCTTTACACAGGAAATATATGTGACTGTAGTGCCAGTTCCAGTTATCGAGGACATCCAAGCAACTGTAAAGTGCAGGTGTATTGTGTAACAGAAGGTGGCATTGCATATCCAAGTGGTATTGCGTGTGTATCAAACCAATGTCGAAACAGTATAACAGGAGTTTGTTCGGATGACTGTTCTGATACAGTATGCAATGAAACAGTTCCATCAGGTAAGGCATTAATGCTGTAATATTTCAGACCGGGACTGTTTTTTTGCAGCATGTTTAAAAGTTATAACCTGATACATTTTGTACATGTACATACAAGTAGTTACATTGTTGTTGAATATAAATAGATATGTATTTCGGCACGACACGAATGCCTCCTGCTACATCCAATTCGCAAAAACAAAAACCTACCCACCTCCCTTCACATGCAACAACAATGCAGCACTAGTTTTGAAGGTCGTATACACATTATGTTCATGAAAAGTCTATTGCAGTAATTCTATAAAAAATATTTTAGTTCGGACAAGTGCATGTTTGCATAAGAGAGAATCGAACGTACAACGAATAGATGGACGGATGATTTTAAAATGTAGTGACTCATAAAACAAGAATAGAAGGAAAACTCAATGTTAATAATTTTTTAAAACAAAAGGAAACCTCTTTTTACATTGTACTAAGATACACGCTTAGTCGGACTGGTAAGGGTCTATAGCACAAGGTTCCTGTCTGCATATACTGACATGAATCCTATGTCACCATACCGGACACACTATTCTGACTCCCTACCAAAGGAAGGAAAGACTGACATGGGTAACGATAAATTCCCAAGTAGCTTAAATGACACTAATTTAGCAAAGTCAAAAGATCCATTTGTCCGTAAAGATTGTCGTTTGTTTAATGTTAAACATTCTTTGTCTAATAGAAATGATCTGTCTGTTGGCATGTGGAATTATTAAAGGTTTGAGATATATCTTGTCTAAGAGAATAAAACGATAGTATTATGACACTTAATTAGTCACCATGTTTGGAGAATTGGCTACATTTTCATTACCTTTGTTTGTCCGTCCATTCGATTCTAACAAACATGTATGTTTCTCCCACTTCAAAGTTAATGTTTTGATATATTTCCTGTCTGGCAAGGAATTGCATTTTCAATATTGAAGAAAATTGATGATTTGTGCTTTAACAGCATACAAGTTAATTATAAACTTTAAACCACTACTACTCACTGTTACTATATATATCTAGCGTGTATGTATGTCAGATAATAGGAAATATTCTAAATTCTATCTAATCGAAAATCTGGGTAACTTCTTAACAGGACAAACATTAATTTTGAAAGAATAATTTTGAAAGAATAAGATCTACAGTTTACTGTTCATGACATTTTATGCTGATAGTTTTGTTATTCATTATAACTAGAAATAGGACAATTAAATAATTATACTCGATATGCATTTTACTTGGTGAACGTAAATGATATTTATTTGACACAAAGAGATAAACATAATTCTAATTAAGCTTTATACAATAGACATTGTTGATACATGAAAGTTCTTATGCATTAGTCGGTCAGGGGTAAGTTCACTTTTTTAGCATCCTTTACATGGTTTTTTGAAATCAGTGAAATCCAGCTTTGCTTCACTAAATGTTGGGATTTTTGTTTATTTCAGACTTTTGTACAACTCCCGCACCGCCGACAACAACACCCGCTCCATCTCCTTGTAAGTTTTCATAATTTTTAATTTAAGATGGTGTGTTTCTATAAATTTCGCATGAAGCACACTTACACTGTCTTTGAGTTGTTTGCTTATTGTATTTTTCTATTTAATGTTTTCCTCTCTCCGCATATTTGCGAAATGAATGATGATGAGGGTTAACGAAAATGAAAGTCTGACAGTAACCATTCTTACATTATATGCGACTTTAATGTTAATGTGTAATGTTTGTAGCATTTATGCTTAGAACACTAGATGCCGTATGACATTCACAAGTACTCAGCAATTTAAGCAAACGGGCAAGATTCAATGTAAATGATGTAAATTGTATTTCACCTAAGATAATAAGATTACAAAATTACAACTTTTAATTCAAAGGCATGCATTATCTTTTTTCAGATATTTTTTGTACTAATACAGCTGCTAAAATAAATTCTGGACCAACTGGGATAACATGTCATCTCAATGACACAGCTACATTTACGGTTTTGAACGTAACCTACACGAAATTAGGAGAATCAGCAGTTCATCGAATTGCATCAATTGATGACAGTGATGGTGTTGATATGATTGCAATGGAGGATATTGTATCTATTAGTATCTCGAATAACATTATTAACATAACAATATTGAATCCATCCTGTGAAAATGAGGGAACATTTGCTGTAGTTACAGATATCAATGGGGAATCAGTAATGGCTCAAGGAAAATTTAGCATGATAAGTAAGTATGTTTTTCTTAAACTTGTTATGATCGCCAAAGTTCAAACTAGTTCGCTTACAAAAGATCTCTGTATAAAATCCGGCAAGACATATTACAATAACAATTTATTATTGTCGAATGATGAATTTTATGATGTTGTATTTTTTCTACATTGATTATATGATGTGTTAAAGTTGTTTTGAACATGAAAATGAATATATATTCTGACATTTAGTGTATATATGAAAATGTCTTCTCCAAATCTACACGTAGAGTTATGGTACATAATTGAGTCTTAAACATATAGTATTTCAACAGCAGTCTGAGGAATACAATTTTCGTTTTCGTTTTACTGATTGGAAAGATATTTGTTATTTATATCAATTAGGTAAACCAAATGGAGATGCAAACTTGCAATTACATCCAGATCAAATCGCAGGACTTGACGATTACAGATCTGATTTTTTCCATACGTGCGAGATAAATGTAGGATATCCACCAGGTGAAATCAGAATTGAAATGCTGAAACAAGGTGCTGCTGAATTCAAAACATTGAATGTTGATTTTCACACACATAGTGACACAGTAGACAATACGACATGTTCTGTAACACGCACGGCTCCATTTGGAATATTGTTCACATCGGATATGGACAAGGCTACGATTCGTTGTAGTGTTTCGCATGATTTGATTCCTAATGATCAGCTAGTTTATTCAAATAACGAAACAGTTTCCCTTGTTCCAAGTAAGTTTTTATTTTACTTTCTGACGGTCGCAGAATATGCTTTATAAAAGCAGATTCTATCAAAGAGGGGCGAAAGATACTAGAGGGACAGCCAAACTTCAAATGCATTGATCAAAACTAAACTGACAACGCCGTGGCTTACACAGAAAAGACCAACAGACAAATAATGGTACACAAGACACAACATAGAAAACTAAAGATTAAGCAAAAAGAACCCAACCAAAAACTGGAGTTGATCTTAGGTGCTTCGAAAAGATAGGCAAATCCTGTTCCACAGGTTGCACCCGTCGTGTTGCTAATATAATTACAAACTCGGTAAATAGTATCAAGTTTCAACTTGAATATTGAGATCACTGTTGACACGATAAGTAGATTTAACGCAAAACAGATAATCAGAAGAGTACCAGAAGTGAAAAATAACATGAACATGCTATCGTTTGAACTTCTGATTATATCGAGTTCTGTACACTGTAAATATAGCAAAAGCTCTAAGTATAAAATTAATGGATTATGATAACTACCTGCCATTCAACAGTCTACAAGGCAAGCAGACATGTCATTACCGCTTGTTATAAAGGCCATAATCAGTCATCCGATGTTCTCTCTATGGTCAATTATATGGCTTCTTATTTAAAATAGTCAACAAATTCTTATATATTTTTTTTTAATGTACGCATGAGTTATAATTTGAATATCCTTATTTGACGATATAAATCAAATATGATGATTTGACAGCTAATACCCCATTAAATTACTACTCTATCCATAGTTTCATTGAAAAAATGACATTCTACTTAATAATGGCATACCCTGATCTACCAAACGGTACCGATAACTCGGGCAAAATGAAAATATACTGAGATTGTTGACATCATATAACTAGTTATAAACTTTTCTAGTGTTGTCAATAAAACAAAAAGATAATGGAAATACAAGAGTAACAATCATTAAAGAGTAAGTAATCTTACATATCTTAAAAGATGATGCCATACATATGGAGAATATTGAATCCTCAGAAAACGGCCTTCCATGACCGCTCGAATTTTAAATTATAATGATTGTTGAATAGAACACTGGTACTTAGTACCGGATTCAGGCGGAGAGTCAAAGGCTTAAACCCCCTTTGACTGGTAAAAATATATTACTCCAGCATAACAAGTTTCCATAATATGTTTAGCCTCGTTCTGCACGGCGATTTTTATTTCATAACATAGTTTTACGTCCATTTCAAAATTCCTGGATCCACCAACGGTCCTCACGTATATTTGACATATTTATGTCATTAGACAGTATTTGACTTTTGTAACAAACATCATAAAACATTCCCAATTCAAAGGTAGGCAGGGTTGACAAGCCAGACGTCACAAAGTTTAAATTCAACCGTTTACAGTGGGGAAAAAGTATTTGAGATGTACCAACAACACTCTGGCATTGAAATTTAGAAACAAAGCGAATTCTTCGGTATGCACTGGATGCATTAATGTAAGGTAAATGTCACAGGAATTCGATGGTAATACGTTGGAATTTGAAAAAATTCATCCAAATAACATGACTTTAGAGATGGAAACTATCTCTGTCCCCTTGAAAGTTAATGTTCGTTATGATAATTATATCATAGATATATTTTCTTATTTGATTTTACAAGCTCAACCTAATGCAATCACGTCATGTTTTCACATATTAGAGATGTGAAATGCATACATCACGGAAATACTGACTTAGAACAAATATAAATCAATTTCGTTTTCAAAATCAAATGTATTTGTAAATGATCGAATGAATAAATAGGGAAACGGTACAGATTTTATTTTAATTTTAAGATTTATTTTACCTTCATACTTTCAGGAGTCAGATAGCAAACACTTTGTATAATTGTATGTTCCTTGTACAGTAACATTTTATTCCTCTAAATGATGTTACATTTGTAATAACAATTTTAGAAATAACGAACTATGAAAACTAATTTCATATCATTTTGATATTAATATATTGAATTGTGTTCTTACTACTTTCTTGCTACTTTCGAATTGTATAAAGACGTTTTCGTTCATTAAAATATTGGCGTTACATTATAATACGATGTAGCGTACCATGAAACTGCTCTCTGATCATTTAAGACAAGATATCTAGACATATGTGAAAGGTTTATACATAATTTAGATTGCAATTAACAAGATAACTTAAAAAAAAATTATGTTTACAGTTGATTTCTGCAAAAATAATACTGAAGCACGAAGTTATTATCCACATCCTACTAATTGTGACAGTTTTGTGCAGTGTGAAGCAGCTATAACATATAGTAAACCTTGTCCGTCTGGTCAGTGTTTTGGAGTATTTGAAACAAATGCATGTAACTTCTGTTATCAGGTCACGTGTCCTGCTGGTGAGTATGTTTTATCATCGCATAAGTATAATGATTAACTGTATTATATAAGTACACGTTTTCTATTTTGGTGTATGTTTTCTCTTCTTTTTGTTCTTGATGTATTTAATTTTGTAAACTTTAATAAATATTTCAACTTATAAATATTAGCAACTGCAAAAGTAGATGATATATAGAGTATAAAAACAGAAAGCAGTTTTAAAGCATATGGAACAACATTCCGGAACTGGAGAAAGATTAAAAGTCATGTAATAAAAAACATTTGTTGACTTTTGAATTCTGTTTCCACAATGACTTATCAACTAGATAAAATTGAGAACGGAAATTAGGGAATGTGTCAAAAAGACAATAGCCCGACCCAAAATAGCAAAAATCAGCCTGATATATGGTGAATATCATATCACTGGTGCTGATAATATCAGATTATTACATGGCATTTTTCATATCGCATGTATTATCAGCCCTAGGTTCAATATCAGCCAAAGAGCCGCATGCGATAACGTTACGAAAAGGCATGTGATAACGTTCGAAGCATGTGATAAACTTTTCATATCAGCCCGCTAAGCACCATTTCGAAAAATATGAAATTTACGTTAATTTTATGCTATTATCATACAGTAAAAATCATATGTTATTTAGTCTAAGTATATGATAAATCATTGTATCAACCTCATCAAAAGTCAATAATTGTATTACATCAGTCAGAAGACTGAGACATGCAGAATGCTGTTTCCATTCACGCATTTAAAACATTATTATATTTTTTTTAATTTAATGGTTATTTAATTCATTTGGTTGCATATAGAATGTATGCTGATTTCACATCTGATTCATCTCTCTTTTCAATTGTTAGACCAAAAATTTGGTTAATATCAACATATCAGCACACAGAAGGTTTTATCAAAAAATATATTTCACTGGTTTCGAAATTTTTGCCTAATCAGTGATAAATACTAGATATGATACCAAAGTAACATTACATCTGTTAATGATTAATCTTTATTTTTATTCTGTGTTTTTCCCTGAGATACCAACTATTACTCGAGACAAAGCCGAGGGCAATAGTTGGTATGCGAAGGGTCAATAAACTTGCTATTACCCGCACAACCAGTCATTAGGTGTTTTATTAAACCGAATAACACAGTCATTACGTGTTTTATATATCAAATTAACCAATTGTCTAAAAGTATACATATATCATATGAGAGAAAAGAAAAATGTCACATAACTTGACA
The DNA here is from genome assembly GCF_963676685.1 of Mytilus edulis. Classification (NCBI taxonomy): domain Eukaryota; kingdom Metazoa; phylum Mollusca; class Bivalvia; order Mytilida; family Mytilidae; genus Mytilus; species Mytilus edulis. Next base: position 47,256,873 of record NC_092346.1, on the reverse strand, counting down.
TGCACAAGAATTATACGGTTTTTTTATAGTTCGTGTTGTATTTGTAAATATTTCATTAATTGCAATCAAGACAAGGATTACGTGTGTTAAACCTTCCGCGTATATAATAGATTCTAGCAAAAGTACACCCAATGCAAAAACAGTTTTAGAATACGACGACAGACCAATTGATAAACACGGTACTTTATTTTAATTTTTTTATATTTATGTGCGTGAAGATTTACGATCGACACAAACAGATAATACTTTTACGATATTAGAGTTTGACGTTGCCAAGCACACAACGCCAAGGAGAAAAGTTGATGACATCATTATTGTCCAATGAAATATAAGCACGAAAAAGTACGGGAAATATGATTATGAAACAATTAACTGGGGTTATTGTCTTTGAAACTATTGACTGGGAAACAGTCTGTGGAATAAAATAGCACAACTATTTTGTTATTTTTGAAATAGAAAAAAAACATACTGAGGTATAATAATAGTCTTTATTTTCAAGATATTACTACAACACCTGTACCTGATAGTACTGTTACAACAGATGTTATCGGTAAGATCATTATTCTTTTAATTTATCTTAAATATACTTTTATGACAACTGAGACAAGTGAACATAACAATAACAGCATAATGTGCATTTACTTTTGGATATCATCATCATATACCAAGAAGGTGATGTTTGAAAGAATTTTTATTATTAATAATGTGTTCACAATCAAAATCTAGATAGCTTTATCATTTAGGGTGGACAGTTAGTTTTTTTTTTTATTTGCCAAATTAACATATTTATTACTGATTCATGGGTATCTTAAAACAATATAAATAAGGTGCAAATTGCGACCTACCTAGGCTGTAGGTGTAGATTAAAGATATTGTGCTAAGAAGCATAAAACAGCACAGCGAAGTTATATTATTATTTGAATGTGGTCATGTTTGATTATAAAGATATCAGATAACACTAAAGTTTATAACGTTTTGTTTTCTAGCTATTTTTGTAAGGATTTTGATCAGTTTATGTTAATGTTAATATGAGTTAAAACACAAGACTGACACTGCATTTGTTTTTTTTTCTTTTACACAGAAAAAAGTACAACACCAGAAGCTACATTTTCAAATGGTAAGAAGTCAATAAGTATAAGTTCAAGGATTTAACATGTACATGACAAGAAAACAATTGTTTAAGATTATTCTATACCTTATCAATGTGATTCGATAAATTACAGCTTAAACTAACCGGTATTTAACGATTATAATTATCAAAATACCGTACTCTTAGTATCACTATCTTCAAAAACTATCGTGTTCCCTTTTAGTCATTTTTGATAAGTTTTTACTAGGTTATGTAATAAGAATTTAGGAATAGGTAGTTTTCCGAAACCTCCGTAATGTTTTACCTCAGTAATAACTGAAACTGTCATTTTGATCTTAAAAGGTTTTACTAGTCAGAAAAATTAATATTTCAGACATATCCGAATTTAGTCATAATCATACAATTAACTTGCAATTAGTTGATATCTATTCAATGTAGGTTCAAACTGTTTTAAGAAGAAAAAATGGTGGGTTTTGTTGCATGCCAAACCTCTCACTTTTATGACAATGTTGAATATAACAATAAAATGAGAACATTACATGACTTGACTACAATACTTATACAATGGAGAATATATAGGACAGGTAAACACATGAATGACAGCTATCAAAAGTTACCAGGTTTAAAATTTAAAACGTCAGACGCGCGTTTCGTTTTTCACATGGCTAACCAGTGACGCTCTGATGAAAAATGTTCGAAAGCCAAAGCAAATACAAAGTTAAAGAGCATTTAGGACCAAAAGTTCAAAAAAGTTGTGCCTAATACGGCTAGGTTTTCTGCTTGGGATAAGAACATCCTTAATGTTTAGAATATTCCATACTTTTGTAAACAGTTTTTAGCTCACCTGGCCCGAAGTGCCAAGTGAGCTTTTCCCATCACTTGGCGTCCTGCGTCCGTCGTCCGTCGTCCGTCGTTAACTTTAACAAAAATCTTCTGCTCTGAAACTACTGGGCCAAATTTAACAATACTTGGCCACAATCATCATTGGGGTATATAGTTTAAAAAATGTGTCCGGTGACCTGGTCAACCAACCAAGATGGCCGCCATGGCTAAAAATAGAACATAGGGGTAAAATGTGGTTTTTGGCTTATAACTCAAAAACCAAAGCATTTAGAGCAAATCTGACATGGGATAAATTGTTTATCAGGTCAAGATCTATCTGCCCTGACATTTTCAGATGAATTGGACAACCCGTTGTTGGGTTGCTGCCCCTGAATTGGTAATTTTATGGAAATTTTACTGTTTTTGTTTATTATCTTGAATATTATTATAGATAGAGATAAACTGTAAACAGCAATAATGTTCAGCAAAGTAAGATTTACAAATAAGTCAACATGATTGAAATGGTCAATTGACCCCCTAAGGAGTTATTGTCCTTTATAGTCAATTTTTTACAATTTTCATAAACTTTGTAAATTTTACAAACATTTTCCACTGAAACTACTGGGCCAATCATTATAGATAGAGATAATTGTCAGCAGCAAGAATTTTCAGTAAAGTAAGATCTATAAACACATCGCCATCAAAAATACAATTTTGTCATGAATCCATCTGTTTCCTTTGTTGAATATTCACATAGACCAAGGTGAGCGACATAGGCTCTTTAGAGCCTCTAGTTTTTATAAAATGACTATATAATAGATATACATGATAAAACCGAAGTGGTGACTAACTACAGAATAAAAATGGATACATAAAACAACCTAAACCAGCACAAAAAAATCACAGCAGAGTATGCCAAAGCGAGTTAGCCAAAGCGATAAACGGACAAAGTGACGTCACATTTGAAATTCTAAAAACAATTTAAAAAATTATTTCCGGAAAAGATGACAGACATGAAACAAAGACAACTAAACAATTACAGACTCCGAACTTGGGGACACACATACACATAATATGTAACAGGGTTAAACATGATAGAATGCACCAACCCTCCTCTATCATAAACAGTGGTGTAACGGCACAACGTAAGAACAAACTCTCAAAAACATTAAACTAAAAATAAATACCGGTATAAGTAACAACAAAAAATGACAATCACTTAAATACAGGGTTCAAATTTAGAACATACACATACTAGTAAAGAATGTGGCGGGTTGAAACAAGTTTCATAACCTTGGAAAATGTGGTAACATTAAGAACATAGGAACAAAATAAAAATCAACCGAAAAGGCTAATAAGATCGGTTCATTGATTGTTTAAATGATTCGTTAATGATTTCTGAAATTCAATAGAGCACGTTTAATGAATTTCAAAATAAACAGACATTTTGCAAGAAAAATCTATTTAGATGGTACTAAAAATGTTAACACAACCTTTGAGCAAATCTCGTAGAGAAGCTGTACAAGACACGTCGACAAGGGAAAGTACAAGAACAATCATAAAAAATACTGAACTCCGAGGAAAATTCAAAACGGAAAGTCCCTTAAACGCATCATCTTGACCATTAATAGAACAATGCAATACAACAATTTAATCTTATCATGTACAATAGTAAATCCTTTATTTTCATGACTTATTAATGGTTTAAGTAGAAATTGATTGTCCCACTGACGGTCGGGGTTTTGAACCCGATGTTATTTCCGACCTTAAGATGTTAAGATGACACATGAAATCTTATGTTTTCTTGGAATTTTAACTTATGAATCCTTATGCATATTTGGCATGACTTTTGTAATGTCAAGTTTTAAACTAATCTTTTGTTTGATTTTCTTTGTTTAAAATGAATGTACACAATAAAATCAAATATTGCTAGTTTTCTATGCCAACATCAGACGTAATTTTTCACCAAACTTTACAAAGTCATTTTTTTTTACATTTTTGTAATTTGCTGTTGATTTTATCCAAAATCTTAACATACATCGAAAATTACTACATGAAAATTAATTTGTTGTCGGTCAATCCTGTCATCACAGGAATTCTCAAATAACTATTGCTTTGTCTTGAACATCTGATAACGAACTAAACAAAACATTTTTTGTGATGTGTAGTTAATATTTCATCATAATTATTATAGATGTGAATTGTAACAGTTCAACAGTCGTATGGAACTCTGGACCCGTAGATATGGAATGTAAAGTAAACTCCTCCATCTTTTCGTTTCTGAATGTAACGTACAGAACATCAGCACAATCTGTACCTACTGTTATATCGGTGATTCAGAGTAATGGAAATGTTAATGATTTGAACCTAGATGACGGTATAACCGTGAACTATGTAGATCAGCTTGTGACTATCTCAATACTTAATGCTTCATGTTCGAGTGGAGATTTTTATGGTGTTATTGTAGAAAATATGAATGGTAATGTTGACGGAAAAGCAGAGGGGAAGCTAATAGTTGGAAGTATGTAGCAATAATTTAATTTTAGTTGTAACGGGTTTTCTGATTTGCTGACGTCGTTTTGTTTATCAGCCCATAGACATAATTTAGTCCTGTGATTGTGACGTCATCAACGTTTTTTCATGGTTTACTCCGGTTTAAAATGGAATTGAGAATTAAATTGTAACCACGCGGGTTATTTAGTGTGCACCACATTTTTAATGTCATTTCTACATAGACAAAACAAATATTATAGTCATTCCTGAATGAATTATACTAAAAGTGACATATTTATTGGACCTAAGACCCTGAATAATTGTACATTAAAGATTAATATTTCTTAAATTGAATGTAGTTGATCCGTGCTTGTATATGTGAAGTTTCAAGTTATCAATAAGAATACATTCGTATGTAATTCACACCTGGTACTCATCGTCTGCCCTGGGTAAAAATGAATCAGTCACTGATAGAACAATGTGTGTTCCATTCTTTGAATTTATACTAACCAACACTGCCAAAAACAAATAATGTTACATCTGTGATGATTTCGACATTGCAATGACAAGTTAAAGACAGTAGCTTATTTTCTGTTCTACTTTTATGACTGAGGTTTTCTTGACATAGTTATGAATGGAAATTAATATTATAAGAACGACAATAATACAGCACAGTCAAAAACATAAGACGCCTTTCAGTCTTTGGGGTAAACAAACTGTCTTCAAACTTAAACAGTTTTCTAAAGTTACAACATTTCTTGCCTTATCATGCTGAATAACAATAAAACGTTACATGTAGCATTGTGGTGCTCATGACAACTGCATATATAGTTTGTCTTTGTTTTGGAATCGTCGTTGTTTGTAATCAATATTCGTAAAATACCAAAACAACCCACTTGGTTTCTAAAAAGGCTTGTTTCGTAATATCATAGCCTTTTTTCATGTCTTTGAAGAGTAACTATTACCATATCTGAAATGACCTTGACAAGTTATTATAAATTGGTTATTACAGCATGCAAAGACTGTTCTCAAATCACATGTTGTAATAATTCTGCAGCGTCTGCATATGAAGTACTTTCTGCCAGTTGTTATTTCAGAGTTTAATAGTGTATCCTATCATGAATGTTCGATGGAGGGTTTCTAGTTACAAGCTTACGGGCATACGATACAGTTTTGATCCCATATTGAAATTTTGATGACAATTTGCATATAGGCTATTTTTTGCCTGATTAAATCAAATATGTAATACAAGATATACCTTCATGTGCTTTTTTTTAGTACAATGAGGTCCAAATTCTATATATTTGCTCACAATTCGGATTTGTGGACGTATTTTTCCATCGACAAACTGTTTTTGTTAAATTTTTCGTAAATTCTATTGTATATAAATGGTTTTTTTTTTAATTTGTGCAATTTGTTTTTCCAGTAACTCATTCTCATCAAATGTTCACGAATTTAGAACAGCCGTCATTTTTTGCTGTATATTGATCAAATTAAAAAAAAATAGCACTATTTACGTTTAAATGGAAATTGACACACAATATTCTTACGTAATTAAACCAAATGGCATTTAAAAAAAGGAGTCCATAAACTCTTTTTCAATTTAGATAAGTTTGAATGATAAAAAAGTAAATAAATGCAACAGTAGTATACCGCTGTTCAAAACTCATAAATCCTTGGACAAAAACAAAATCGGGATAACAAAACGAAACTGAGGGAAACACATTAAATATAAGAGGAGAACAACGAAACAACATTAAAAATGTAACACACACAGAAACGGACTAAGCATTAGACAAAAGCCTATGAGAATAACAAATTTTACATCAAAACCAAATTAGTCGAAAACTGAATCTTTTTCCCGATAAGTCATAGTTTGACGTTGCGAACATAACATTTTGCGTAAGGAACGTTATTACCTCCCCTGTAACTGATTCGTATGCCCCTAAGGAAGCTATTGAACGAATGATTTCAAGTGGTACGTTATCACGACATTTGTAGCGTAACTGAATATATGTTCCAAAGATGACGACAAATATTCTCAATTCTCAAATGTGACATTACTATTATATTAGATCATTAAATTAGTACTTACGTCAGAACATATGGATTTATTTACCCTTATAGATCTAGAGCACAAGACTGGTTATGTGTTAGGGAGCTACCATTTGATTTTTATGGGGGGGGGGGGGGGGGCTAGGATGAAAAATTTTGTCCTGCATTTTTTTTAGTTGTAATCTCTGTCCTGCCTTTTTATTTTACACTCTATTCGGTCCTGCCTTTTTTTATTAGTTTATCCGGACTTTTTTTACCTAAATTGTCATCCTGCCTTTTTTTTTGCAAAGTTTCTCATCCTGCCTTTTTTTTTTACTCAAAACTCCTGTCCTGCCTATTTTTTTCAAATTTCATCCTAGCCCCCCCCCCCCCCCCCCCCCCCCATAAAAATCAAATGGTAGCTCCCTTAGTCTCAATATTAACTCTACTGCGTGATGGTCTTCGCATTTTGTTATATAAGTTTGTCGTGGATTTATGGATTCTTATTATTCCTTTAATATCTTCTGCTCTCTTTCACAGGTAGTCCTACCAATGACGCAATTCTAAAACTACACCCAGATCAAATAGCTGGTTTAGGAACTTACAGATCCCACCATCCTCACATTTGTGAAGCTAATATTGGATATCCTGGAGGAGACATCAAGATTGAAATTTTAAAACAGGGGGAAACCGAATTCCAAGTTTTAGATGTTGTAATTAAAGAAACCGAAAACACCGACTCTGCGTGTTCTATAACACAGAAATTTTCATTTGGAATAATATTTACCAACAATATGGAAGAAGCTACACTTAGATGCAGAGTAAAGTCGAATCTGTTTCCTGATGAGCCTTTGATTTATTCGAACAATGAAACAGTTTCACTTATTCCAAGTAAGTAAAATGAAAAAAGAATTGAGACAACAAAGCTAAATTCCATTAAAAAAGCGATTTAATTTAGTAGATCACACTAAGATGTTTCCAAATTACAGTTTCTGCATGTTATAGGGAGAGGAGAGCGGGACTGTCAGGTCTAAATAGTAAAGAATTCATTGAAAAAAAAGAATGTCTTGGATAGTTTTGTTATACGTGCAGTAGATAAATCATTGTTATGCCCCGTGCAAACAATTACGGAGGAGATATGTTTAAATTATAGAAAATCGTTATACAAATCGATCAATTTCTTAAAGAAATTAGCAATATTTTTTATGATAATTTACAAAAATTCAAAAAACTCTGTTCGGTAGTGATCGTAGTTAAAATTATAAGATTTTGTCCAATGAAAGCTACGTGTCTTCCTGTATGAAATTTGACGCCTGTAAATGACACGAAAATCATGTGAGAAATTATATTTTGTTCTAGTGTCAGTGCCCTGTATATATAGAAAGCATATCCAGGCTTCAAACATGTGTTAACCAGGCGGAAATCAAGCATGACAGAGGCGGAAACAAGACGTTAAATAAGGGGCAATATTTAAATGAGTATGCTTGGTCGACAGACAACCAGGAGTGATATGCAAATGAGTACGCCTGGTCAATAAATAAATCAGGCGTTATATTCCTATATAATACTACACTTAATTTAAATCAGTGAAATACTATAGCTGTGTACCTTGTGTATTTTATACAAACTTGTACTCCTGTTTACATTTTTCCTTGTTTGACATAACACTTGAAATATCAACAAGTGAAGGAGCCATACAGCCATACGTATAATCAAATATTAGACAGTCACTGGTTCAAATAATTGTTTGAATAAAAATTATGACAAAAAGTAGCATTTTGATTAAATTGTTTTGATAATTCTGTAAGTGCTACAAATTTACGTTTCCCGCTCCCTTACGCCTTGATCTGGACACGTAACTACGACTCAAGACTGGTTTACACAAATCCAGGCGTAATTTTCCTTATAATTTCGTACGGTTTTTGCAAGATGAGCAAAACTTAATAAATTGAGAGGGAAGCAAGTGAAGTTAGATAGGAAATACTGTAATTTCATTGAATGTGTGCAACATTGCTAATTGTATATTGAAAAGTATGTCTTCACCCCTTCTTTGTGTATCAGAAAATTTATGAGGAAGATTGTTTATCGTCAAAACGAGGAACTAACATGCACATTTGATAACGATGTTTATTTTCGCAAAAAAAAACAAAAAAACATGTGAATGCTGACAACGAAAATGCAGATCTGGGAGAAAAATTGAATTATTGTAACCGTCTATAGATTTCTTTAGAGCTGGGGATACAAAGAACCAAAGACATGTTTCCACAGTGTAATTTTGCTTTTTCTGTTCCTTTTTTTATCAAGATATAGTGTCTCTTTTAAAATAAACTTTACCAAAAGTTTTCACAATTTCATATATCAGCTTCTTTGTAACAATTAGCCATCACTTTTTTCGTGAGTTTTAAGTGTTTCAACCATAATTTTATCAAACCACTCGCACAACTTATAAGAAATTTTCCAGCAATGTGTGCAAATTGCTGTTAAAATAAATGTTTCCTCAAGTTAAATCCATAGAACTATGACAGATAAATATTATTCACTATGGCTGTATCAACCCTTGCTTGATCTTTAACTGAACTGCAACTAAAAATTCTTAATTTCATAATAAACAGATGATCATAGTTGATGACATATACAAAGAGTGATCGATTTGCTGAAAATATCTTAACTTCAGAAACAAACTTTGAGAAAGTAATTTGAGTCCTACTAAAACAGATCCCTCACAATTATACATCGTTAATAGCTGCTAGAAGACACAACATTTTGACTGTGTTTTAAAGATAAAAAGAACAAGAATGTGTCCCAAGTACACAGATGCCCCTTCCGCATTATCATTTTCTATGTTCAGAGGACCGTGAAAATGGAATAAAATCTGTAGTTTGGCATTGAAATTAGAAAGATCATATTATAGGGAACATGTTTACTAAGTTTCAAGTTGATCAGACTTTAACTTCATCAAAAACTACCTAGACCAAAAACTTTAACCGTAACTTTAACCTGAAACGGGACAAACGGACGGACGGACGGACGAACGAACGATCAGACGGACGCACATACCAGAAAATATATTGCCCATAAATGGAGCATAATAAAATAAGACCAATTTTTATGGTGCTGTCAATTACAGTAGTTGAAAAATCTCTTTTCTGGGTGTTATTTATAGTGTACATATATCTGGTAAGTGTTTAACTGCTGCTAGTACATAGTAAATGATAAATGAAATGACAGTTATGCACATATCTTCCTCCGATATGCATGTTTAGCTTGCAAATAATCAACTATATCATGACATAAATTAAATGCAAACCCATTGGACTAGACGTGTGATTAATAAAAATGTTTAAGTTGTTACTTCTCTTCTAGAACTTTTCGTCTTTGAATTTTTTCAGTTTGCGCTCGTTTTGATGCTTGTGTGTAGAATTCATAGAATACACATCTTAAAAACGAAAAGATTGGTTAAAAACTAATTTTTCAGATGTTTGTTATTCCGACTTAAGCTACGTAGACATAAAAAGATGCGGTATGAGTGCTGATGAGACAACTCTCCATCCTAGTCACAATTTGTAAAAGTTAACCATTATAGGTCAAAGTACGGTCTTAAACACGGAACCTTGGTTCACACCGAACAGCAAGCAATAAAGGGCACTATAAATAACTAGTGTGAAACCATTCAAACAGGAAAACAAACGGCCTAATCTGTATGAAGAAATATGAAAAACTACTAAACATCATATTCCTGACTTAAGACAGGCGCAAACAAATGAAGCGGGTTTCAACTTCATTTGAACAACCGTCACCCTTACCTGAAACAAAAGTATAACATCACAACATAGAGAGACACAGTATATAAGATATAATTTGAAATGGCTTATCTTAATCAAAGGACATATTAACACAAACAAGTGAAAATACACTAAACGAATACATTTGATCTATGATACAATGGAAATATAAAATCAATAAAATAAGGAGTGAGTTGTGGTACAAATATCAGAAAGATAACCATATACATGTCTGTTGTAGATGATTTCTGTGACGGTACCAATGACGGCTTCAATCCACATATCACAAACTGTCATTCCTACATCCAGTGCGTGGGTAATGTTGAATATGGCAAACCTTGTCAAAGCAATCTCTGTTTCGGAATTTATCAAACGAGTGGATGTGACTACTGTTATAGCGCAATTTGCCCATCAGGTTAGTATAATAATCGACCAGAGAAACAGCAGGTAAAAAAAAAGAATACAAAATTTAAGAATCTCAACCTGATAAGTTGATGACACTCCTTTTAAAACTCTAACTGTTTTCATTTTCATCACGTAATGAAGCAACGATATTTAAACAAACACCACGGCGATCTTTTCTATGTTATCTAAAAGAGGGACAAACGATACCAAAGGGACAGTCAAACTCATAACTCCAAAACAAACTGACAACGCCATGGCTAAAAATGAAAAAAACAAACAGACAAACAATAGTACACATGACACAACATAGAAAACTAAAGAATAAACAACACGAACCCCACCAAAAAACTAGGGGTGATCTCAGGTGCTCCGGAAGGGTTAGAAGATCCTGCTCCAAATGTGGCACCCGTCGTGTTGCTTATGTGATTACAAATCCGGTAAATAGTCTAATTCGGTAGGTCACATTCATAACATGTGTCTTGTCTTTCAACAAAGAATTTGTATTGAAAGTTAGATGTCTGTGCTTCAATCATCTATTTCTAAAATCACCATTGACAAATTTAAGGTTGTCCAATATAGGAATTGCTTAAATCATATAGAGCAAAATGACTAAAACAGAACAACTATAAATTGCAAAAATGTCATAATTTTAGTTAAGTAAGAAAAAGGATGAAATCTGGTATGTCGATTAATGCGAAAGTTACATAAATTTGATACTGTGCAGATATGACGTATTGATTTAAATTTTCTAAATGTACGATCAAATTGACTTGTTTAAATGATCTACAAATGCTCTAACTTACCTCTTCGTAACTATGTTGATATAGGTGTTTTCTCATGAAACCAACCTGTAATTTTAGAGGATTAAATAAATTTTCTTTTATAGTACCTTGTCGAAAGTCACAAAAAAAAGAGAATCTGAGACACTTGAATAATGCACAACCTGCTACTGATATAATATAAATTCTATTACAAAAAAATAACAGTTTTATTAGTTTTTTCTATAATTTCATGTTTACTCTTTTTAAAATTTTGGTTTTCATCAAACTCAAAATGACTCGATAAAAACTGCTTCGCCATAAAAATAATATTATTGATATTTTCGTCTAGAAATAACTACAGCTTCTACACCTGAAACCACTGTACCTGTACCATCTATTGGTAAGATATTGTTTTTAAATATAATTTAATTGTGACAAAATACAACAAACTAATACCCGTAATATAGAATTCTCGATTATTCACGTTCATCGTTGTTTACGTTATTCATAAAAAATCGTGTGTGTTTAAATGATATTTCCGTTTTTAGTGCAGCGTCCGCTGATGTCCGTTTATCTGTAGAAGCTTCTCCTCTTGAACTACTGCGCAAATTACACCAAACTCAGTTACAATCATTATAGGGCACCTAGTTTAGAAGAGGGGGCGAAAGATACCAGAGGGACCAGTAAAGCTTATATTTTAAAAAAGGAATTCATATCAGCTTATCGATACAATTGTTTTACCACACGTTATGCATAGCAGTGCCCACTGTGATGATTACCATTTCAATGATGTTAAGTTAGCACATACTTGTATTGTATCAGATTATTTTAAGAAATTTTTTGATTAATATAAAATTGATTGATAGATATCATCCTACATTTAAGATGTTTCCTGCTCAGAATCGACAGTTTTGATAAATACCGGACCAGGAGTGATAGTGTGTTCTTTCAATGCGACATCTTTTGCGATGATGAATGTGACCTTTCGAACATCTCTGGGACTTAATCCGACTATTATTGCTGTGATCCAGGGTAACGGCAATGTTGAATCTACCAATAACACCGATATATATGTCGTCACTTACTCATCGTTTACTGTTACAATTTCCGTTCTCAATGTTACCTGCGCACATGAAGGTTACTTTGGGGTTATAATAGACAGTGGCAGTGATTTAAAAGGAAAATCGGAAGGGAAACTCACAACTTTAGGTAAGTTGGCTTTTGATATTAATATAATAAATTCTTTATTTAAAGAGGGTAAACTCAGTTAGTTACAATAAACTAATCTTCCCTGAGGCCCTCACATACAAATTATAATACAATCAAAACAGATATTTACATATAGTTAATTTACAGTCATGTAGTTCAATGTATTATTATTAACATAAGATATAATGCTGTTTAAGATGTATACATGAAACCAAAAATCAAAAAACCCTCATGATAAAGATAAATTCAGAATAGCGGTTTGCCACATGACATTTGTAAAGTGTTGTTTTATTTAGTTTTGATAGCACTTGGTCGTTACTGCTAAAATATTAGTTTCCAAGGATTTAAATCATTTTCAGTTAGTGTTTTGTAACAGTGGACGGCTAGGTTCATAACAAAGAATTGTTTTTAAATTCGTCGTTGACAAGTTGTTTAATTAAATGGGTCTATTGAAAAAAATTTGTAGTTGCTTCCCTATATCTATTTTTGACTTAATGAAAAATAACTTACATTCGAAATCTCCGAGTAAAATTTGACTTCCTATGGTCATATTGCTTTGGCATGATGTTATACATTCTTGGCTTTAGAATGTTTGTGTTTGAGAAATCTGGACTATGATACACAGTAAAAAGCGCCTCGGAAGCATGAAATTTATCAAATCTTTATTTCATTTATCTAGCATTTGGTCGAATCCAATTGGATTGTTAAGTTTTAAGGGTATCATCTACTCAATAATCGGTACTGATATGAATTAAACATACTTTTCTCTTGTGGACAGTTGTCTCATTGGTAATCATACCACATCTTCTTTTTTTGTATATACTCCAATTATCGAATGAAAACCTAGGTGATTATGATGCCTTTTGTTCTTATAACGTGACTCTGTACTTTAAAAGATCCTGTCAATATGATATTGTTCTATTATATGTCATTATTAATTATGAATTACAATATACGTTGAACCACAAACGTCAAAACCATTCAATCGCGTAGTGGTATTAACTATTTTTGGATTCTTATAAATTCTATATATAACTTTTGGACTAGTTTAAATCTCGGTCTATTTCTTAAATTTATTCTTACATACTTTTGATTTTTTAACCCTGTATGCTAACATTCCCATTAACATTTGAAAATTGTTAGTACGCACATTGAACGACAAATTTATGTGACGTATAAATTTTTCTGACGTCAGACACTCAAATCAATAAATGTGTTCGTAGATAGTAGATGTTTTTGGGTTCTGTTAAATTGTTCCTTTTAAAATTGTTATACGTTGACTGATGTACCCATATTTTGACTATTTTATTTATTGTGTCTGTTTATTTAACGCATCAATGTAAAAATATCGGAAATTGATGAGACTGTCATTAAAGTGAAAGGGTTAGTCCTATAGAACCAGATTTAATCCACCATTTTCTACATTTGAAAATGCCTGTACCAAGTCAGGAATATGACAGTTCTTGTCCATTCGTTTTTGATGCGTTTTGTTATTTGATTTTGCCATGTGATTATGGACTTTCCCAATTGATCTTCCTCTAAGTTCAGTATTTTTGTGATTTTACTTTTTGAAAGTCCAACTTTTTTAGACAATTGACCATTGATGAAATTTTACAATTAAGTAGGTATTTGTTTTAGACAGATGTTGTGGTTTCTGATTTAAGGAAATGAAAATAAGCGCTTCGCACGCGTGTTTCTGAAGGACAATTTTCATCTTACGTGTAAAAAGGAGGAAAAATCCGCATTATCTGAAATAAATGTATCAATATTAAAAAAACAGGACAGTTATCGTTATGGTGAATGTTTTTTTTTTAATGATGTCAACGTGGCAATCTTGTTTTATTGCTATGTTCTCTGTTCCGTTTGATAACACATACATGCGTTGATTTAAAATGATTTATGAACTTCATCGTTATTCATGATTGTTTTGCAGCACTCCCAATTGGACCTTTAGATATAATACTACATCCTGATCAAATTGTTGATATACCCTCACCAAGAACCTATAATCTTCATACCTGTTCTGGGCAAGTTGGCAGTCCTGTTGGTGAAATCGAAGTTGAAATCCTCTTCGATGGATCAAATGATTTTCAAACATTCGTTCCTAGCCATACAGCATTAACACCTAATACTGAAAACTGTATGGTAACACAAGTTTTCAAGTTTTTCATTGCTTATACCTCATCCATGTATAACGCAACAATTAGGTGCAAATTGACAAACAAAGAGTTTCCAGACGTTCCAGCTATATACTCAAAAAATGAAACACTTGCTTTGGTTCCATGTAAGTAGCAGTCAACTATTATGCATTAATGCGAGGTATATAAACAATCACACACACAAACGCTCATTATGTAGATGTTATGGACCATATGAGTATTTGGACTATACACATATGGTCATGACCATATGCGTATACTAATATGGTCCGATCATACGCGTATGTTCCGACCGTTCGCGTATGGTCGGACCATATGAGTATATACTTGTTTGGTTATTTACGGACCGGACCATATGAGTATTTGGACAGTATAGGTATTTTTTTTTTCAAATATGCACTATAAACTTTCAATGATAATAATAAACTGTATCTAAAAAAATGCTGGTTACATAAACATGAATAAATTTTATAATTCAAAGGCTGCATTAACATTACATATTGCTGCTCTAAAAGACCATCAGAACGAGGATGTCTACTCCTACCAGTTTCACCTGGCCAAATTTAAATTGTTTCTTTTATAAGATCATTGCAGAACTCACGGTCATTGTCATGTTGTAAAATGAACGAGAGGTCGATGACAGAAATTGAAATATTCTTTCAGATTATGTGCGACTTCAATAATATACTAGGCAAAAAAAGAAACGTTATATTGGTTTTTAATTTGAAAATATCACATATATTAATTTCAAATATTTCTATGATTAAAACTAGTAACCAGAATGATTTATCTATCAAACTTACTCATTTATAAAACTATCGGAAATGACGTGATTTTTTTTTTAATAAATATTTCTTGCAAAAACGTACAAAATTCACCTTGAATTGTATTCCAAAATAATATATAAAATTCAGATATGATCCCGTCCTCCCCTGGGGATTTATTTGTTTTATAATTTTTAGAACTTCCATTATTTCCTCCGCGTTAATTGCACGGTCTTATAATTGTTTGTCGTCCTCATTTAGTTTGTTTTCGATATAGCTTGTTAAATATTGAGCATTTTCCAAATGCCATCCCTCGGAACTAAATAAATTTGAGTAAAATTTAACTTGTTCATTTAGTATTCCGTCTATACTCTGTTTATTATGTCCATTTTCTGTTTTTATTCGACTCCATAATTTATTTTTATCGTTTTGCTTTTCAAGTTTGAAAAAGTAGCTAGACGATTTTTCACCTTCTTCCACCCATTTACACGCGCCCTTATTTTTGAGGCCTCTGATTTTTTCTCATAGTAATTTTTAATTAGCGATTTTATTTCTGAAATATTATTTTCAACCTCACCAGAGTTATTACTGTTTAATTTTAGTTTTTCTAATTTCTGCTCAAGGTTAATAATATAACTTTTTTGAGAATTTTTGTTTAATGTTTGACTTACTTCATTGTTAATTTTTTTTATTTTTAAATTTTCTGACATCCCACCAATCTTGTATTTTGTCGAACCTATTTTTTCATTTCTCCAAGTTTCCCACCAAATTTTGAATGCATTCTGAAATTTTTCACTTTTTATTGTATTTATATTCATTATCAATATACCCGGCCTCTTTGTAATTTTAATTTTACCTACACAAGATCATGATAGCTAAAAGGACAATTCGAGATACCAACATTGTAAACTTTATTTGAAAGACTTTTATCACAAAAGATATAGTCATTCTAGACTTAGAATTTCCTCTCTTTTGGATACCTATCTCTCCATATGTCTGTAAGATCATATTGTGACAATAAAAAAATAATTCCTTTTTAACAATATCATTACGAGAGTGAGAAGGATTTCTACCATTTGTTTTGTTAAGAGTACAGTTAATATCACCTACCAAAATATTGTAATGATCTACACTATCGTCTGTAAAATTACCAAAAAATTATGAAATGATTCAAACAGCCGTTTCCTGTCGACGACGCTATTGTTAGCATAAATATTTGAAATATGATAAATCGCACTTTCCGTTTTTATGCTACATATTATTATTCGACCGTTTTGGTGAGTTAGTATTATCAAACACAACTTCGCCGGGACAATTTTTTGTTTGTAAAATAGAGACGTCACGAGAATCACTAGTTCCGCCATTCCAAACACTTGTATTACCCCCATTTATTTTCCATTCATTTTGCCACTGTATTATATCATTCACTTTGCAATGTGTTTCTTGAAGACAAATCAAATCATATTTTTTGTTCGCTAACCAATTGAAAACTAAATTACATTTTGTGTTATCACGTAAACCGTTTACATTCAATGTTATGATTTGGATCGACATTCTTATTTAAAGTGCATTATTGGGTTTACATTTTAACACCGCTATGCCTCGTTGATTTATTCGAAAGTTCACGATCAACGACACCGATTTATATTTACTTTTATTTTTACGAGTCATTTACCAATTATGGCAATGAACACATTTCAAATTGTCTATATAAAAATATAACAATACAGATACAAAGATTCAGTTTGAAGTACAATAGATTGAAAAAAATCTATAATAATAGTTCAAAATCTGCAATTTAGTAAAATAAAACATATGTATAAATAACATTTTGGATTAATTTTTGTTTTATAGTTTTACATAAAAGTCACAAATACGATAGTAATTAAGTTTGTGTATCATCACTGGAGAACCTGGTTTACTTTGTTTACTTTGTTGACTCTCTTTCTCTGCAGACATTGGCGTCAGCGATATTTCACTAAGTTTGCGTTTGGTGTCACAAGGACGATTTTTCTTAAATTTTTGTTATCTTTTACAAAATCTTGTCCTCTGAAACTACTGGGCAAAATTGTACCATACTTGGTCTAAATTATCCTTAGGTTATCTAGTTTAAAAAAAATATCCGATGACCCCGCCAATTATCCAAGATAGCCGATATGACTAAAATAGAACATGGTGGTAAAATGCAGGTTTTGGGATATATCTCTGAAACTAAAGCATTTAGAGCAACTCTGACGTAAGGTAAAATGTTCATCAGGTAAATATATATCTGCCCTGCAATTTTCTATACGCAACAGACAACCTTTTGTTGGGTTACTGCCTCTGACATTTTGCAGCTTTTAGTTACTATCTTGAATATTATAATAGATAGAAATAAACTGTTAACAGCAAGAATGTTCATTAAAGTAAGATCTACAAATACGTAAGCATGACAAAATTGTCAATTGACTCCATAAAAACACAAAACAAAGAATTTTGTCCTGAATTTTATTTTTGTCTTTGATATTGTAGAGTATCGTTTGTTTAATATGCACTGCAGAACATAGACCAAGTTGAGCGACACAGGCTCTCGAGAGCCTCTAGTTATTATATTATCAACGCGTATGGTCAAAATACGCATATGGTCCAGAACATAGACAAACTAGTAAATGTTAACATCATCACGCGAGTATAAAACTGCAGCTTCTCTACCAGGATATGTTTAGTTTCTAAGGATATTTACAATTAAATGAGTATGCTTCAAATGTCCGTCTATATTTAACAATCAACAATATTATTGATTTCTTCAAAATAGATATAAGAAGATGTGGTAAGACTACCAATGTGACAACTCTCCGTTCAATTTCAAGTCACACTTGTAAAAGTAACCCTTTTAAAAGGTTCAGGTATGGTCTTCAACATGGAGCATTGGAGCACAAAGAATAGCAAGCTATAAAGGGCTCTGAAAATGACTAGTGTAAACCAATTCAAACGGGAAAAACCAACGGTGTAATCTATATAGCAAACGAGAAAAGAGAAACATTTTTGAACCAAATCAGCAAACGACAATCACTTTACAACAGGTTCCTGAATTAGGACAGGTGCAAACAAATGCAACGGGTTTTAAACGAGTCAATAGGTATCAACTTTCACTCTTACCTGAAACAATAGTGCAACATCCCAGCATAGAAATACACACTATAAAATATCAATTGAAACGGCTCAACTCAATAAAAAGACATATTCTGTTATAAATGTGACACTTAATCTGCGCCAACATTCAACAGGTACATTATAAGCTAAATTGCAATCCAAATGCACAAACTATTTATTAGCATTTAAATAAAATGCAACGAACAATTGTTAAATTTTACAGGAGAAGTTGATATCTTAATGAAATAAGTAAAGATAACTGAAAATTTTCAAAACTGTCCATTTGCTGTATACTCATATCTCAAGGATAGAAAAAAAAGGTTGAATAAGAAGTAACTTATTTTCAATCCCACATTTATTAAAGTGTTTCTCACCAATGTTTTAATGTCTTACTAAAGTAGTTTTCTCTGTTTTAGATGACTTCTGTAACATAAACTACAATGGGACCAATAGTTACCCTAATCCATTAGATCCCTGCAACAAATATATGAATTGTATAGAGAAGATTCCATATGGAAAGGCTTGTCCACTTGGAACTTGTTTTAACCCTGATCCGGGTTTTTGTGATCATTGCTATAATGTTGATTCTTGTCCGTGACTTCGTGCATATAACTTTTTGTGAAAATGTATCCGTTTGATTTATCTATTTTAATAGTTTACAAGAAGAAAAAACATAATTACAATAAACATGATAAAATGTTCTTATTGATATACATAAGATCAATGCTCTACTTGGTCTACTTTTACAGTCTTTATTTACTTTCAATTGGTAGAATTAATAAATATTTGCGAAGAGGTTGTCATAAAGCATGTAAAACAGAAGGTTATGATCATACATTTATCATGGTAATGTGAATGAAATATAAAAAATCTGAGTTATAACATTTAAGGCATACATGATTTGTGCTAAATTTTGTAAGATAACTGATATAACAATTTAAAAAAGAAATAAGCACTGCCGCGATTTGTTTCTTTGGTTGATTTAAAAATGTTTCTTAGATTAATATTTCCGTCTTTCAATCGACTTGACAGTGTTAACGATAACATTTAGTGAAGCTTTGGATTTCAAATATTTTGGCCACGAGCATCACTGAAGAGACATGTATTGTCGAAATGCGCATCTGGTGCAAGAAAATTGATACCGTTAATTTTATTACTATCACTGGGTCGATGCCTCTGCTGGTGGACTATTAGTCCCCGAGGGTAGCACCAGCCCAGTAGCCAGTACTTCGGTACTGGCATGAAAATACGGATTTTTTTTGTATTATTAAAATTTGCTGTTACAAAATGATAGAAACTATTATAAATTAAGGAATGTATCTCCCTCATGCAAAGCTCTGATTCCTTTCACGGATTTGGCTATACTGTTTTGACCTTTTGGGTTATAGCTCTTCATCTTTTATATAAGCTTTGGATTTCAAATATTTTGGCCACGAGCATCACTGAAGAGACATGTATTGTCGTAATGCGCATCTGGTGCAAGAAAATTGATACCGTTAATTTTATTACTATCACTGGGTCGATGCCTCTGCTGGTGGACTATTAGTCCCCGAGGGTATCACCAGCCCAGTAGCCAGTACTTCGGTACTGGCATGAAAATACGGATTTTTTTTGTATTATTAAAATTTGCTGTTACAAAATGATAGAAACTATTATAAATTAAGGAATGTATCTCCCTCATGCAAAGCTCTGATTCCTTTCACGGATTTGGCTATACTGTTTTGACCTTTTGGATTATAGCTCTTCATCTTTTATATAAGCTTTGGATTTCAAATATTTTGGCCACGAGCATCACTGAAGAGACATGTATTGTCGTAATGCGCATCTGGTGCAAGAAAATTGATACCGTTAATTTTATTACTATCACTGGGTCGATGCCTCTGCTGGTGGACTATTAGTCCCCGAGGGTATCACCAGCCAAGTAGCCAGTACTTCGGTACTGGCATGAAAATACGGATGTTTTGTATTATTAAAATTTGCTGTTACAAAATGATAGAAATTATTATAAATTAAGGAATGTATCTCCCTCATGCAAAGCTCTGATTCCTTTCACGGATTTGGCTATACTGTTTTGACCTTTTGGATTATAGCTCTTCATCTTTTATATAAGCTTTTGATTTCAAATATTTTGGCCACGAGCATCACTGAAGAGACATGTATTGTCGTAATGCGCATCTGGTGCAAGAAAATTGATACCGTTAATTTTATTACTATCACTGGGTCGATGCCTCTGCTGGTGGACTATTAGTCCCCGAGGGTATCACCAGCCCAGTAGCCAGTACTTCGGTACTGGCATGAAAATACGGATTTTTTTTGTATTATTAAAATTTGCTGTTACAAAATGATAGAAACTATTATAAATTAAGGAATGTATCTCCCTCATGCAAAGCTCTGATTCCTTTCACGGATTTGGCTATACTGTTTTGACCTTTTGGATTATAGCTCTTCATCTTTTATATAAGCTTTGGATTTCAAATATTTTGGCCACGAGCATCACTGAAGAGACATGTATTGTCGAAATGCGCATCTGGTGCAAGAAAATTGATTTTATTACACGTATTCACTAGGTTTTCACTCAGTTTTATCATTTTCAACTGCGTTTCTAGAAAAAGGTAATTTTTATTTAAATACGGCATTAATACAAAACCAAAAACCAAAAGTTCGAAACTCGATATTATACCGCTAACAACCAACTGTCGCACAAGTTACATTGGCGGTTAGAACCATAACAATTAAAAAAAAGTTGTATTAATGCCAATGAGACAACTCTCCAAAAGAGACCAAATGACACAGAAAATTAACAACTATAGGTCACCGTACTGCCTTCAACAATGAGCAAAGTCCATACTGTATAGTCAGCTATAAAAGGCCCCGAAATGACGATTGTAAAAAAAATTAAACGATAAAACTACATAAATTAGGCCATAAGTTTCCTCGTTTGAATTTAACATTTACAAGTCTCAAACTCATCGGGTTCCAACCTCATCAAAAAACTACCTTCACCAGAAACTTTAACCTGAAACTTGCACCAACATATTCTATGTTCAGTGGACAGTGAAAATGGGGTCAAAAATCTAATTTGGCTTTAAAATCAGAAAGATCATTTCATAGGGAGCATGTGTATTTAGTTTCAATTTGATTAGAGTCCAACTTCATCAAAAACTACTTTGACAAAAGTTTATTTTAACCTGAAGCGAGACAGACGGACGGACTATCGTAGGTGGAGCATAAAAATATCATCAAGAAAACGGTAAGTGTTGATGAATTTATCAATTAAATACAATTAAGACAGTTCTTTACTGAGTTTTACTATAAACTGCGATACAAAACAGTGTTAGGTTAAAATCACCATTGAAAATGCCTACAACAAGTAACGAAAAGGATAATCATTTTCTATTGACTCATTATGTAGTTCAATTATTATAAGTGTGTATGGACTTCCTATTTTTGTCGAGTCTGCGACAAAAGTAAGCTCGACATAGAGATAGTGGTACGGCAGCGGCTGCGGTGTTGCATGTTGCTAATTGTTTAAAAGCTTCATATTTTAGAAGGTAGACGATCTGGATGCTTCATACTGTGTGAATGGTGCCTCATGTTACAAAGTTTCCGTCAGTCACATATCAAATATCCTTGACCTCATTTTCATTGGTCAATGACTACTTGAAAACAAGTTAAGATTTTTTGTAATGTTAAATTTTCTCTTATTATAAGTAATTGGATAACAATATTTGGTATATGCGTACCTTGAAAGGTTCTCATGCCCATCAGACAGTTTTCAATTGACCTTGACTTCTTTTCATGGATCAGTATCAGTGAACAAGGTTAAGTTTTGGTGGTCAAGTCCATATCCAAGATACTATAAGCAATAGATCTAGTATATTCGGTGTATGGATGGACTGTAAGGTGTACATATCTAGCTGGCAGGTTTCAGCTGACCTTGACCTCATTTTCATGGTTCAGTGGTCAAAGTTAAGTTTTTGAGTTGTTGTTTATTCTTTCTAATACTATATGCAATAGGTCAACTATATTTGGTGAATTGAAATATTTTAAGATCTACATGTCATTCGCGCAGGTTTGTTTGACCTTGAACTCATTTTCACGATTCATTGCTCATTTTTCTGTTTCAAGTTTTTATGTTTTGGTCTATTTTTGTTAAACTATAAACAATAGGTCAACTATTTTTGTTGTATGGAGGAATTGTTAGCTGTACATGCCTGTTTGTCATGGTTCATCTGACCTTGACCTCATTGTCATTGTTCATTGGTCAATGTTTAGTTTTCTTAGTAAATGTTGAGTTTATGTGACAGTTGTAATAAAGCTTTATATTTAGGACTATCAACATAATATCAATGATTATTAAAAAAAGGCGAGACATTTCAGTGTGTGCATTCTTGTTTAAATTAACCTTAAATAATTTTTTTTACTACTTGAAACTAATAAAAAAGACTATAGCCATATGCATTCTAAAAGAAAGAGAAAGAGACTGACAAATTATAGAAATTTGTGTATTTGATTGACCATTAAATTCTTAAAATTACATATCTGTTTATGTCGACGGGTTACTGTACATGTCTTATTGCCATATACTGCCTATATCGTGTTTTAATAGTATACCACCACACTATCAAAGTGCTATTAAAAATGAGATGGTAGGTAGAGAGAGATACCAATCAAAATTGGCACATCGATCTTTAGCCAATAAACGGACAACGCAATATAAAAAAAAAACGTCGAAAGGAAAATAATATTGTTTGATTGATTGATTGATTGGTGTTGTTTGAACACCACTTTTGAAACTATAGAACCATTTTGTGACGGTTCATTGGCCATTATATAACTAACTAGTATATAATCTGTGTTTTGCTTATTTTTGATGGCAAATAGTTTTTTTCTTCTTTTTATTAGCTCACCTGGACCGGAGGGCCAAATGAGCTTTTCCCATCACTTGGCGTCCAGCGTCCGTCGTCCGTCGACCGTCGTCCGGCGTCCGGCGTCCGGCGTCCGTCGTCCGTCGGCGTCGTCGTCGTCCGTCGTCGTTAACTTTTACAAAAATCTTCTCTGAAACTACTGGGCCAAATTTAACCAAACTTGGCCACAATCATCATTGGGGTATCTAGTTTTAAAAATGTGTGACGTGACCCGGCCAACTAACCAAGATGGCCGCCATGGGTTAAAATAGAACATAGGGGTAAAATGCAGTTTTTGACTTATAACTCAAAAACCAAAGCATTTAGAGCAAATCTGACAGGGGTGTATAATTGTTTATCAGGTCAAGATCTTTCTGTCCTCAAATTTTCAGATGAATCAGACAACCCGTTGTTGGGTTGTTGCCCCTGAATTGGTAATTTTAGGGAATTTTTGCTGTTTTTGGTTATTATCTTGAATATTATTATAGATAGAGATAAACTGTAAACAACAATATTTTCAGCAAAGTTAGATTTACAAATAAGTCAACATGACCAAAATGGTCAGTTGACCCCTTTAGGTGTCATACCACCAATTACTCCATCAAATGTAGAACGTGAAAGTAGGCCTACTCGGACAAAAAATAGTGCATTTGATGTCATTGTTCACCTAAACTAACCAACAAATTTGCAGAAATGAAACTTTTGTTGAAAGAGAAATATATTAAGACCATTTTGAGCCAAATTTTACCTGTCTATGAGTTTGCATTTAAAATTGAGGATTAAAGCGCTCCATGGTAAACTAATTTAAGATTTCCAGAAAACCAGGGGTTATTTTTTAGTGGCACCTCCTTTCGGGAGCTCTCTTCTTTCTTATATGATTTTGAATGTATGTTGAAAATTGGCATGCAGAAAAGTGACACCTGCACAATTCAGGATATACCTAGTTTCTAGGAAGTTAAACTTAAGATAAAATATTTAGAAATCTGTGAAAATTGCAAAATTTGGTTGACCAGATAGGGACTTTTAATTGGTAGAATGACACCTTTAAGCGAAATGGGATGAAACATCAAATTAAAAAACAATTGATTTTTTTGTCTTAACTGATCATTTGAAATAATAGTAGCCACATTTCAATCTTTTTGGGGGCAAAATGTCACATATTGCAAATTTAGAGCCAAAAACTTGAGTTTGTGCTATTTTTAGCTTTTCTCACCCTGACAATATGCTTTAACATTAAAAAAATGTCCTAAATTGTTATAAATGCAGAGAAAGTTGTTTCTGTGCTGTGCTGTTAAACATTAAGAAATAGGTTATTTACTACCCCCAAACAAATTTTGTCATGCAGTTGTAATGAAATTATTTGATGTTTACCCTTTTGATCATTGCGTCATACTATGTACTTGACAGATAGCATAGCATAATGTAAACACTGCAGAAACTCACAAAAATACTATTAATTATTCCAAATGAATTTTTTATATCTAAAATGTTATTAACTGATGTAAATAAAAACAGTTAAATGACCATGACTGCACTTTTGATCAATTTGTAATACTTTACTGACACCAGATGAAAAAAAAGGGGGTCAATATTCCTTGACACTTCAATAAAATTGAGAATGGAAATGGGGAATGTGTCAAAGAGACAACAACGCGACCAAATAAAAAACAACAGCAGAGGGTCACCAACAGGTCTTCAATGTAGCGAGAAATTCCCGCACCCGGAAGCGTCCTTTTGCTGGCCCCTTAACAAATATATACTAGTCCAGTGTTAATGAACGGCTTACGCCATACTAATTTCCAAATTGTACACAAGAAACTAAAAATAAAAAAATACAAGACTAACAAAGGCCAGAGACTCCTGACTTGGGACAGGCGCAAAAATGCGGCGGGGTTAAACATGTTTGTGAGATCTCAACCCTCCCCTATACCTCTAACCAATGTAGAAAAGTAAACGCATAACAATACGCACATTAAAATTCAGTTCAAGAGAAGTCCGAGTCTGATGTCAGAAGATGTAACCAAAGAAAATAAACAAAATGACAATAATACATAAATAACAACAGACTACTAGCAGTTAACTGACATGCCAGCTCCAGACTTAAATTAAAATGACTGAAAGATTATGATTTCATCATATGAACATCAGGCACAATCCTTCCCGTTAGGGGTTTAGTATCCCTTGAATTTTTTACTAAATGCATTGCAAAAATTGTTGAAAGTCTTTAAAGTAGTAAAACAAACAAGGAAAAATCAGCAAAAACTGATCTTGATATTGAAAGTTTTTGTTCCTGTAGCCCAAAATGAAATTTTCAAGTATTTTCTATCAAAGTCAAAAATTACAGTCAGTTTAAATTGAGCTGTGAAATTTTTAATATAAGTCGCATAATGCTCAGAAAGGCTGTTTTTAACTTCAAATTGACAAAGGATTAAGAATAAACCAAAACAAAAGATTTCTAATCATTTTTTTTGTCTCTAAGCGAAATGCGGTGAAACATCAAATTAAAAAAAACAATTGATTTTTTTGTCTTAACTGATCATTTTAAATAATAGTAGCCACATTTCAATCTTTTTGGGGGCAAAATGTCACATATTGCAAATTTAGAGCCGAAAACTTGAGTTTGTGCTATTTTTAGCTTTTCTCACCCTGACAATATGCTTTAACATTAAAAAATGTCCTAAATTGTTATAAATGCACTGAAAGTTGTTTCTGTGGTGTTAAACAATAAGAAATAGGTTATTTACTACTCCCAAACAAATTTTGTCATGCAGATGTAATGAAATTATTTGATTTTTACCCATTTTATCATTGCGTCAGACTATGTACTTGGCAGATAGCATAGCATAATGTAAACACTGCAGAAACTCACAAAAATACTATTAATTATTCCAAATGAATTTTTTATATCTAAAATGTTATTAACTGATGTAAATAAAAACAGTTAAATGACCATGACTGCACTTTTGATCAATTTGTAATACTTTACTGACACCAGATGAAAAAAAAGGGGGTCAATATTCCTTGACACTTCAATAAAATTGAGAATGGAAATGGGGAATGTGTCAAAGAGACAACAACGCGACCAAATAAAAAACAACAGCAGAGGGTCACCAACAGGTCTTCAATGTAGCGAGAAATTCCCGCACCCGGAGGCGTCCTTCAGCTGGCCCCTAAACAAATATATACTAGTCCAGTGTTAATGAACGGCTTACGCCATACTAATTTCCAAATTGTACACAAGAAACTAAAAATAAAAAAATACAAGACTAACAAAGGCCAGCGACTCCTGACTTGGGACAGGCGCAAAAATGCGGCGGGGTTAAACATGTTTGTGAGATCTCAACCCTCCCCTATACCTCTAACCAATGTAGAAAAGTAAACGCATAACAATACGCACATTAAAATTCAGTTCAAGAGAAGTCCGAGTCTGATGTCAGAAGATGTAACCAAAGAAAATAAACAAAATGACAATAATACATAAATAACAACAGACTACTAGCAGTTAACTGACATGCCAGCTCCAGACTTAAATTAAAATGACTGAAAGATTATGATTTCATCATATGAACATCAGGCACAATCCTTCCCGTTAGGGGTTTAGTATCCCTTGAATTTTTTACTAAATGCATTGCAAAAATTGTTGAAAGTCTTTAAAGTAGTAAAACAAACAAGGAAAAATCAGCAAAAACTGATCTTGATATTGAAAGTTTTTGTTCCTGTAGCCCAAAATGAAATTTTCAAGTATTTTCTATCAAAGTCAAAAATTACAGTCAGTTTAAATTGAGCTGTGAAATTTTTAATATAAGTCGCATAATGCTCAGAAAGGCTGTTTTTAACTTCAAATTGACAAAGGATTAAGAATAAACCAAAACAAAAGATTTCTAATCATTTTTTTTGTCTCTAAGCGAAATGCGGTGAAACATCAAATTAAAAAAAACAATTGATTTTTTTGTCTTAACTGATCATTTGAAATAATAGTAGCCACATTTCAATCTTTTTGGGGGCAAAATGTCACATATTGCAAATTTAGAGCCGAAAACTTGAGTTTGTGCTATTTTTAGCTTTTCTCACCCTGACAATATGCTTTAACATTAAAAAATGTCCTAAATTGTTATAAATGCACTGAAAGTTGTTTCTGTGGTGTTAAACAATAAGAAATAGGTTATTTACTACTCCCAAACAAATTTTGTCATGCAGATGTAATGAAATTATTTGATTTTTACCCATTTTATCATTGCGTCAGACTATGTACTTGGCAGATAGCATAGGTTTATGTAAACACTGCAGAAACTCACAAAAATATCATTAATTATTCCAAATGAAATTTTTATATCTAAAATTTTATTAACTGATGTAAATAAAAACAGTTAAATGACCATGACTGCACTTTTGATCAATTTGTAATACTTTACTGACACCAGATGAAAAAAGGGGGGTCAATATTCCTTGACACTTCAATACCTTGGATTTTTTTACTAAATGCATTGCAAAAATTGTTGAAAGTCTTTAAAGTAGTAAAACAAACAAGGAAAAATCAGCAACAACTGATCTTGATATTGAAAGTTTATGTTCCTGTAGCCCAAAATGAAATGTTCAAGTATTTTCTATCAAAGTCAAAAATTACAGTCAGTCTAAATTGAGCTGTGAAATTTTTAATATAAGTCGCATGATGCTCAGAAAGGCTGTTTTTAACTTCAAATTGACTAAGGATTAAGAATAAAGCAAATCAAAAGATTTCTAATCAACTTTTTTGTCTCTTTAAGCGAAATGCGGTGAAACATCAAATTAAAAAAAAAACAATTGATTGTTTTGTCTTAACTGATCATTTGAAATAATAGTAGCCACATTTCAATCTTTTTGGGGGCAAAATGTCACATATTGCAAATTTAGAGCCTAAAACTTTAGTTTGTGCTGTTTTTAGCTTTCCTCACCCTGACAATATGCTTTAACATTAAAAAAATGTCCTAAATTGTTATAAATGCACAGAAAGTTGTTTCTGTGGTGTTAAACATTAAGAAATAGGTTATTTACTACCCCCAAACAAATTTTGTCATGCAGATGTAATGGAATTATTTGATTTTACCCCTTTTATCATTGTGTCATACTATGTACTTGGCAGATAGCATAGCCTAATGTAAACACTGCCGAAACTCACAAAAATACCATTAATTATTCCAAATGAAATTTTTATATCTAAAATTTTATTAACTGATGTAAATAAAAACAGTTAAATGACCATGACTGCACTTTTGATCAATTTGTAATACTTTACTGACACCAGATGAAAATCAGGGGGGTCAATATTCCTTGACACTTCAATACCTTGGATTTTTTACTAAATGCATTGCAAAAATAGTCTTTAAAGTAGTAAAACAAACAAGGAAAAATCAGCAACAACTGATCTTGATATTGAAAGTTTATGTTCCTGTAGCCCAAAATGAAATGTTCAAGTATTTTCTATCAAAGTCAAAAAATACAGTCAGTTTAAATTGAGCTGTGAAATTTTTAATATAATTCGCATGATGCTCAGAAAGGCTGTTTTTAACTTCAAATTGACTAAGGATTAAGAATAAAGCAAAACAAAACATTTCCAATCAACTTTTTTGTCTCTTTAAGCGAAATGCGGTGAAACATCAAATTAAAAAAACAATTGATTTTTTTGTCTTAACTGATCACTTGAAATAATAGTAGCCACATTTCATTCTTTTTGGGGGCAAAATGTCACATATTTGCAAATTTAGAGCCTGAAACTTGAGTTTGTGCTATTTTTAGCTTTTCTCACCCTGACAATATGCTTTAACATTAAAAAAATGTCCTAAATTGTTATAAATGCACAGAAAGTTGTTTCTGTGGTGTTAAACATTAAGAAATAGGTTATTTACTACCCCCAAACAAATTTTGTCATGCAGATGTAATGAAATTATTTGATTTTTACCCCTTTTATCATTGCGTCATACTATGTACTTGGCAGATAGCGTAGCCTAATGTAAACACTGCAGAAACTCACAAAAATACCATTAATTATTCCAAATAAAAAAATTATATCTAAAATTTTATTAACTGATTTAAATAAAAACAGTTAAATGACCATGACTGCACTTTTGATCAATTTGTAATACTTTACTGACACCAGATGAAAAAAAGGGGGGTCAATATTCCTTGACACTTCAATACCTTGGATTTTTTACTAAATGCATTGCAAAAATTGTTGAAAGTCTTTAAAGTAGTAAAACAAACAAGGAAACATCAGCAACAACTGATCTTGATATTGAAAGTTTATGTTCCTGTAGCCCAAAATGAAATGTTCAAGTATTTTCTATCAAAGTCAAAAATTACAGTCAGTTTAAATTGAGCTGTGAAATTTTTAATATAAGTCGCATGATGCTCAGAAAGGCTGTTTTTAACTTCAAATTGACTAAGGATTAAGAATAAAGCAAAACAAAAGATTTCTAATCAACTTTTTTGTCTCTTTAAGCGAAATGCGGTGAAACATCAAATTAAAAAAACAATTGATTTTTTTGTCTTAACTGATCATTTGAAATAATAGTAGCCACATTTCAATCTTTTTGGGGGCAAAATGTCACATATTGCAAATTTAGAGCCTAAAACTTGAGTTTGTGCTATTTTTAGCTTTTTTCACCCTGACAATATGCTTTAACATTAAAAAAATGTCCTAAATTGTTATAAATGCACAGAAAGTTGTTTCTGTGGTGTTAAACATTAAGAAATAGGTTATTTACTATCCCCAAACAAATTTTGTCATGCAGATGTAATGAAATTATTTGATTTTTACCCCTTATATCATTGCGTCAGACTATGTACTTGTCAGATAGCATAGCCTAATGTAAACACTGCAGAAACTCACAAAAATACCATTAATTATTCCAAATGAAATTTTTATATCTAAAATGTTATTAACTGATGTAAATAAAAACAGTTAAATGACCATGACTGCACTTTTGATCAATTTGTAATACTTTACTGACACCAGATGAAAATCAGGGGGGTCAATATTCCTTGACACTTCAATACCTTGGATTTTTTACTAAATGCATTGCAAAAATAGTCTTTAAAGTAGTAAAACAAACAAGGAAAAATCAGCAACAACTGATCTTGATATTGAAAGTTTATGTTCCTGTAGCCCAAAATGAAATGTTCAAGTATTTTCTATCAAAGTCAAAAAATACAGTCAGTTTAAATTGAGCTGTGAAATTTTTAATATAATTCGCATGATGCTCAGAAAGGCTGTTTTTAACTTCAAATTGACTAAGGATTAAGAATAAAGCAAAACAAAACATTTCTAATCAACTTTTTTGTCTCTTTAAGCGAAATGCGGTGAAACATCAAATTAAAAAAACAATTGATTTTTTTGTCTTAACTGATCACTTGAAATAATAGTAGCCACATTTCATTCTTTTTGGGGGCAAAATGTCACATATTGCAAATTTAGAGCCTGAAACTTGAGTTTGTGCTATTTTTAGCTTTTCTCACCCTGACAATATGCTTTAACATTAAAAAAATGTCCTAAATTGTTATAAATGCACAGAAAGTTGTTTCTGTGGTGTTAAACATTAAGAAATAGGTTATTTACTACCCCCAAACAAATTTTGTCATGCAGATGTAATGAAATTATTTGATTTTTACCCCTTTTATCATTGCGTCATACTATGTACTTGGCAGATAGCGTAGCCTAATGTAAACACTGCAGAAACTCACAAAAATACCATTAATTATTCCAAATGAAATTTTTATATCTAAAATTTTATTAACTGATTTAAATAAAAACAGTTAAATGACCATGACTGCACTTTTGATCAATTTGTAATACTTTACTGACACCAGATGAAAAAAAGGGGGGTCAATATTCCTTGACACTTCAATACCTTGGATTTTTTACTAAATGCATTGCAAAAATTGTTGAAAGTCTTTAAAGTAGTAAAACAAACAAGGAAAAATCAGCAACAACTGATCCGGATATTGAAAGTTTATGTTCCTGTAGCCCAAAATGAAATGTTCAAGTATTTTCTATCAAAGTCAAAAATTACAGTCAGTTTAAATTGAGCTGTGAAATTTTTAATATAAGTCGCATGATGCTCAGAAAGGCTGTTTTTAACTTCAAATTGACTAAGGATTAAGAATAAAGCAAAACAAAAGATTTCTAATCAACTTTTTTGTCTCTTTAAGCGAAATGCGGTGAAACATCAAATTAAAAAAACAATTGATTTTTTTGTCTTAACTGATCATTTGAAATAATAGTAGCCACATTTCAATCTTTTTGGGGGCAAAATGTCACATATTGCAAATTTAGAGCCTAAAACTTGAGTTTGTGCTATTTTTAGCTTTTCTCACCCTGACAATATGCTTTAACATTAAAAAAATGTCCTAAATTGTTATAAATGCACAGAAAGTTGTTTCTGTGGTGTTAAACATTAAGAAATAGGTTATTTACTATCCCCAAACAAATTTTGTCATGCAGATGTAATGAAATTATTTGATTTTTACCCCTTATATCATTGCGTCAGACTATGTACTTGTCAGATAGCATAGCCTAATGTAAACACTGCAGAAACTCACAAAAATACCATTAATTATTCCAAATGAAATTTTTATATCTAAAATTTTATTAACTGATGTAAATAAAAATAGTTAAATGACCATGACTGCACTTTTGATCAATTTGTAATACTTTACTGACACCAGATGAAAACTAGAGGCTCCAAAGAGCCTGTGTCGCTCACCTTGGTCTATGTGCATATTAAACAAAGGACACAAATTGATTCATGACAAAATTGTATTTTGGTGATTGTGATGTGTTTGAAGTTATTACTTTACTGAACGATTTTGCTTCTTACAATTATATCTATAATGAACTTTGCCAATTAGTAACAGAGAACTATATTTGGTAAAAATTTACATAAATTTACCAAATTAATGAAAATTGTTAAAAATTGACTATAAAGGGAAATAACTCCTTAAGGGGTCAATTGACCACTTAGGTCATGTTGACTTATTTGTAGATCTTACTTTTTTGAACATTATTGCTTTTTACAGTTTATCGCTATCTATAATAGTATTGAAGATAACCAAAAACGGCAAAATTTCTTTAAAAATTACTAATTGGAGGGCAGCAACCCAACAACCAGTTGTCCAATTCATATGAAAAATTCAGGGCAGATAGATATTGACTTGATTAACAATTTAACTTCTTGTCAGATTTGCTCTAAATGCTTTGCTTTCATAGTTATAAGCCAAAAACTGCATTTTACCCCTATGTTCTATTTTTAGCCGTGATGGCCATCTTGGTTGAATGGCCAGGTCATCAGACACATTTTTCAAACTAGATACCCCAAAGATGATTGTGGCCTAGTAGTTTCAGTGGAGATTTTTGTAAAAGATTACTTAGATTTATGAAAAATGGTTAAAAATTGACTATAAAGAGCAATAACTCCTAAAGTGGTCAACTGACCATTTCGTTCATGTTGACTTATTTGTAAATCTAACTTTGCTGAATATTATTGATGTTTACAGTTTATCTCTATCTATAATAGTATTCAAGATAATAACCAAAAACAGCAAAATTTGCTCAAAATTACCAATTCAGGGGCAGCAACCCAACAACGGGTTGACCGATTCAACTGAAAATTTCAAGGCAGATAGATCTTGACCTGATAAACAATTTTTATCCCATGTCAGATTTCCTCAAAATGCTTTGCTTTTTGAGTTATAAGGCTAAAACTGCTTTTTTACCCTTATGTTCTAGTTTTAGCCGTGGCGGCCATCTTGGTTGGTTGACCAGGTCACGCCACACATTTGTTTACACTAGATACCCCAAAGATGATTGTGACCAAGTTTGGATTAATTTGGCCCAGTAGTTTCAGAGGAGAAGATTTTTGTAAAAGATTACCAAGATTTACGAAAAATGGTTAAAAATTGACTATAAAGGGCAATAACTCCTTAACGGGTCAACTGACCATTTCGGTCATGTTGACTTATTTGTAAATCTTACTTTGCTGAACATTATTGCTCTTTACAGTTTATCTCTATCTATAATAATATTCAAGATAATAACCAAAAACAGCAAAATTTCCTCAAAATTACCAATTCAGGGGCAGCAACCCAACAACTGATTGACCGATTCATATGAAAATTTCAAGGCAGATAGATCTTGACCTGATTAACATTTTTATCCCATGTCAGATTTCCTCAAAATGCTTTGCTTTTTGAGTTATAAGGCTAAAACTGCTTTTTTACCCTTATGTTCTAGTTTTAGCCGTGGCGGCCATCTTGGTTGGTTGACCGGGTCACGCCACACATTTGTTTACACTAGATACCCCAAAGATGATTGTGACCAAGTTTGGATTAATTTGGCCCAGTAGTTTCAGAGGAGAAGATTTTTGTAAAAGATTACCAAGATTTACGAAAAATGGTTAAAAATTGACTATAAAGGGCAATAACTCCTTAACGGGTCAACTGACCATTTCGGTCATGTTGACTTATTTGTAAATCTTACTTTGCTGAACATTATTGCTCTTTACAGTTTATCTCTATCTATAATAATATTCAAGATAATAACCAAAAACAGCAAAATTTCCTCAAAATTACCAATTCAGGGGCAGCAACCCAACAACTGATTGACCGATTCATATGAAAATTTTACGGCAGATAGATCTTGACCTGATAAACATTTTTATCCCTGTCAGATTTCCTCAAAATGCTTTGGTTTTTGAGTTATAAGCCAAAAACTGCATTTACCCCTATGTTCTATTTTTAGCTGTGGCGGCCATCTTGGTTGGTTGACCGGGTCACGACACACATTTTTTAAACTAGATACCCCAATAATAATTGTGGTCAAGTTTGGTTCAATTTAGCCCAGTAGTTTCAGAGGAGAAGATTTTTGTAAAAGCTAACGACGACGGACGACGACGACGACGCCGGACGCCAAGTGATGAGAAAAGCTCACTTGGCCCTTTGGGCCAGGTGAGCTAAAAGGGGGGGGGGTTATGTTCCTGTAGCTCAAAATGAAATTTTCAAGTATTTTCTATCAAAGTCAAAAATTACAGTCAGTTTAAATTGAGCTGTGAAATTTTTAATATAATTCGCATGATGCTCAGAAAGGCTGTTTTTAACTTCAAATTGAACTTCAAATTGACTAAGGATTAAAAATAAAGCTAAACAAAACATTTCTAATCAACTTTTTCGTCTCTTTAAGCGAAATGCGGTGAAACATCAAATTAAAAAAACAATTGATTTTTTTGTCTTAACTGATCATTTGAAATAATAGTAGCCACATTTCAATCTTTTTGGGGGCAAAATGTCACATATTGCAAATTTAGAGCCTACAACTTGAGTTTGTGCTATTTTTAGCTTTTCTCACCCTGACAATATGCTTTAACATTAAAAAATGTCCTAAATTGTTATAAATGCACAGAAAGTTGTTTCTGTGGTGTTAAACATTAAAAAATAGGTTATTTACTATCCCCAAACAAATTTTGTCATGCAAATGTAATGAAATTATTTGATTTTTACCCCTTATATCATTGCGTCATACTATGTACTTGTCAGATAGCATAGCCTAATGTAAACACTGCAGAAACTCACAAAAATACCATTAATTATTCCAAATGAAATTTTTATATCTAAAATTTTATTAACTGATGTAAATAAAAACAGTTAAATGACCATGACTGCACTTTTGATCAATTTGTAATACTTTACATCGACCGTCCACATTTGGTCATGATACCATTTCTTTTAGATTCCTTTAAAATCCTGTTATGTCTTGGGCAGATCCCTTAATTTAAAGTTTGAACTTAAGTTAAAAATATTGAAATCAAGCAAAAAATAATGGCCTTTGTAAAAATATGAATAACTATACACTGTGATTGCAACTTCGTTTTCAATGATGAATGTGACATACAAAAATAAAATTGGACAAACTCCAACTACTGATGCACTTATGCGTGGTGGTGGTAATATTGCGGATATAAGTAACACTTATTTAATTGAAGTCACGTTCACACCATTTACTGTTACTATATCGATTTCTAATGTTTCCTGCACACATGAGGGTTACTATGGAGTTATAGTCGATAGTGGCAACGATCTAACTGGAAAATCGGAAGGAAGACTTGCAACAATCGGTAAGCTGTCTTTTAATAAAAAAAAAATGGTATGTCTTTGCTAAAAAGTACATATTAATAATTCCTTGCATTAGTTGGGAACACCTCAGTGCTAGTATTATTTACCCCTGTTTGATTGCTCTGTATGGAATGTTTAAATAATCATATGTATGGAAAGTATATCTGGGTAAAAAATAGAAAAAGTCCAACAAAACAATATCAACTCAAGAGCATGTGTATGTAGGATACAAGTATTTATCATATACTTAGCATTAATATGATAGCTTTTGCATATGTGTAATGGGCCATGTATAAATCTCTATGTAATACGCGCAGTATATAAACTAACACCTCAATCTATCATGTTTCAATATCACCACCAACCTATATACCTCTGCATTAAATTATTAGTTAGCGTGATATAACTATCAAACTATTCAAATAATTTCATACGCTTTGTTAAAAAATATATGGAAAGCTCTTTGATAGAAAACAGTGAAGTATTTCAAAGCAATGCGCTATTAGCTGAAGACCAACTACCATGGTTAAATACTTTTTTAACAGTTTAGGGGACTAATATTTAGTAAGGCTCTTCAATTGTACAAACAGGCTCACAACTGATATGTTGACTTCAAAATTAACACCTATGCTTACTATAGTATGAAAGATGTTACAACATCATTGAACATGATGACACTGTGTCAAGTCTATTTAAAATGTATGACAACAGAAATTTCTAACCTCTCTTTTTTTAACAGTTTTTAGGTGCCATTATTTTGATTTATTAAATGATACCAGCAAATCATCCCGTAAACGGATACATCAGCTTGTGCAATACTGGTGACGTTCCACTGTCGATTTTTAATCAAGAGTTAATATTGTTCAAAAACAGAGCCATTACGGAAAAAGCCGAATTGGTCCATGGGCTAATACGGGACGTTCACTTCTGGTTTCAATTTTATTACTTCTTACTTAATTCTAGACGTATTGTTATGAATAAACACATTTTGTAATATATTTCATAAATTAATATAAAGAATAAAAAGTGTTGAAATACTACCAGGAAAATATGGTTCAGGTACGACTTACAATTATTGACATTGTTCATTTCCGTTGATCACTCATCTGAACGCAGACGGTCCAAAAGTACGAATAGTTAAACTATCTGATCTATTCTTCCTTATTACTTTATATTTTGTTAGAGAAAATAAATTATAATAGTATAATGTTGAGTTTTGGACGAAAAATCAAAAATTACTTCTTACTATGCTGATAAAATATGCATGGACGTGAATAGGTGAACAGACAAATTCCCCAAAGTTCAGATATGCAATTCTGTATTTTCTTCACGGTGAGTTCCTTAAAAATCATTTAATAAAGTGTTATGCACTTGCTGTATCTGAATTGACCCTGTTATAGATTCTTGATCAGCTGTATTGGCTCTCGATTCTTTGAGTCTCGGGTCCAATGCAGCTAACCTCGAATCTATTACAGGGCCAATACAGTTAATAACACTATAGTATCATACTTTCAATAAAAATCTAAAATTCAACGATTCACAGTCGCAGTCATAATTGCATAGAAGGCGTAAGTATGTAATTTATAATTACATAATTATGTCAATAAGACGTTATATAGATAAAGGCAAATGTGGTGTGAGTGCCAATGAGACAACTCTCCATCAAAATAACAATTTAAAAAAGGTTATATTGTTTTATCTAATAGTTAATTTTAATTTTAATTACGGTTATTTGGATAAAATGTTGGTACTCAGGTAAAAAACAGATGATACAGATAGAGTTCAACAATCGACAGAGAACCTAATACAAGAACGATATAAAGGTGCACTGACCAGCACCAGCAGGTTAACATGAGCTGCTTACACAACATTTTACATAAATCAAGGTTTCGATAACCTCGAAGACCTATTGGTGACTTGTGACTTTCTGCTGTTGTCTGTTCTATGACACATTCCCCATTTCCATTCTCTATGTTATTGAATGAAACATATATTGTTCTGTTTTGTTTTTAATTGAATTAATTTCTATTCTTTTTTGAAGTATTATTAGACTTCTTTTATGTGCGCCTATATATAATAATCACCAAACTAATAATGTTACTGTTTATGAATGCATCACGACTTTTATTTTTACAGAAAATCCGAGTGGAAGCATTGATATTTAGCTAAATCCTGAACAAATTATTGGTTTTAGTACGCAAAGGACATATAACGTTCATACCTGTTCCGGCCAAATATGAAATCCTGCGGGAAAAATTGAAGTTGAAATTCTGCTAGATGGCGCCATCAATTTCCAAACAGTCGATCCCAGCTACTCATCCTCTACAAATGATACAGATAATTGTATGGTTAGACAAGTGTTTAAATATTTGATTGTTTTTACCTCTGGAATGTATAACGCAACCATCAGATGTATAATCACAAACAACGAATTTCCTTATATATAAAAAAGAAGATGTGGTATGATTGCCAATGAGACAACTATCCACAAAAGACCAAAATGACACAGATATTAACAATTATGTTCCTCCTATATATTCCACCAATGAAACACTTGCACGTATTCCTCGTAAGTATACATTGGCTGTTAGTGATTATATATGGTGAGAATATGCACATGATTTAATAAAGGTCCGTAAGTAATAGCAAAGTATATACTCTATGGTCGGGTTGTTGTCGCTTTGACACATTCCCAATTTCCTTTCTCAATTTTACTAAATAACAATTATGTTAAATACTTGATTAACGTGTTCTCATTACTAGTAGTATGAAAGGCCGATCATGTCAAAAACCCGATAAAGTAACGCGTTAACATTTAACGCGATAAAATCACAATTAACGCGATAAATACAGTTTTAACGCGTTAAAACAAGATTTTACCGCGGAAAGAAATCAATATATTTAACGCGTTAAACGTAACAATTATCAAGTTTGGGATTTAACCCGTAGGTGAAAAAAGAAGTTTATCGCGATAAAATACCCGTCGCACTGGCCACATGTGTCATAATGAATCACATTTGCGCGTTAAATTCAACACAATTACGTTGCTACGATACATTACTTTAACGTATTAAAACATCATTTAACGCGATAAAACATCGTTTAACGCGATAAAACATCGTTTAACGCGATAAAACATCGTTTAACGCGATAAAACATCGTTTAACGCGATAAATAAAATTGAGAATGGAAATGGGGAATGTGTCAAAGAGACAACAACCCGACCAAATAAAAAACAACAGCAGAGGGTCACCAACAGGTCTTCAATGTAGCTAGAAATTCCCGCATCCGGGGGCGTCCGTCAGCTGGCCCCTAAACAAATATATACTAGTCCAGTGATAATGAACGCCATACTAATTTCCAAATTGTACACAAGAAACTAAAATTAAAATAATACAAGACTAACAAAGGCCAGAGGCTCCTGACTTGGGACAGGCGCAAAAATGCGGTGGGGTTAAACATGTTTGTGAGATCTCAACCCTCCCCCTATACCTCTAACCAATGTAGAAAAGTAAACGCATAACAATACGCACACTAAAATTCAGTTCAAGAGAAGTCCGAGTCTGATGTCAGAAGATGTAACCAAAGAAAATAAACAAAATGACAATAATACACAAATAACAACAGACTACTAGTAGTTAACTGACATACCAGCTCCAGACTTCAATTAAACTGACTAAAAGATTATGATTTCATCATATGAACATCAGGCACAATCCTTCCCGTTGGGGGTTAAGTATCATACCATCATAACATATATGAGAAGAACATAACCCATGTCATGCCAACAACTGTTTTTAGAATAAATGTGTTTAGTTCCGATGCAAAGACCTTATCAGTGACTCAATATTAACCCCAAAATATGCAATCTTTAATGACTTGACAACAGTATCGTAGTTATATCCCTTCTTATTAAGTCTATTCAAAGGTTTTGTAAGTTTCTGAGGTGAATACTGACACCTTTGTGCTTTATAAAGAATATTTCCATAAAAAATTGGATGTGAAATACCTGAACGTATTAGAAGTCTGCATGTTGAGCTATATTTACGAATGATGTCTTTATACCGATGATAAAATTTAGTAAATGTTTTGACTAGTTTGTGATATCGAAAACCCTGGTGTAATAATTTTTCAGTAATACATAAATTTCTCTCGTTAAAATCTAAAACATTATTACATACACGAGCGAATCGTACAAGTTGAGATATATAAACACCGTAAGATGGTGACAAGGGAACGTCACCATCTAAAAACGGATAATTAACGATAGGAAATGAAAAGTCATCCCTTTTATCATAAATTTTAGTATTCAGCTTTCCGTTAGTGATATAGATATCAAGATCGAGAAAAGGGCAGTGGTCATTGTTAGTATTAGCTTTATTTAAAGTAAGTTCAACAGGATAAATTTCAATAATATACATACTGAAGTCGTCAATATTGAGAGCCAAAATATCATCCAAATACCTAAAAGTATTATTAAATTTGTTTATCAGATGTTGTTTCGATGGGTCTTTGCTTATTTTTGTCATAAATTGTAACTCATAACAATACAAAAACAGGTCCGCAATAAGTGGTGCACAGTTAGTCCCCATTGGAATTCCGATAATCTGACGATATACGGAATCCCCAAAGCGAACAAAAATGTTATCTAGTAAAAATTCAAGGGCATATATAGTATCAAAGCATGTCCAATTAACATAGTTTTTTTGTTTATTGCTACTAAAAAATGACCTAAAAGAGTTTGAACATATATATTCACATTCTGATTTTTTGAATGCCCATTTAGTTAGGTGTGTGAATTTTTAAACATCGTTTAACGCGATAAAACATTGTAGGATGGAGTTATAGAATAATGTTACTAACAAAATACTATGATCTGTTCGCATTTTTTGGATTATCGTGGTGTCCTGGACATTACAGACGAGAAGAATAATGAAGATATTACATGGCGTCTTCCTCTCACGATTAAACCATTCTCTTTAACTAACCAGATTTCAAAACACTGTGTGTTAACTGAAAACCATACAAGTTCTAATGTCCTATTTGTAACAGGTATCTTGAACAACATGGACTTTTCGCAATTTACTATCAAAAACAAGTGCTGCAAATGAAAACATACCACCACAAACACATGAAGATGACACCAATGAAGACGATAACATTTTAGCACACTCGGGAATGAATTACAGCCTTCAACGTGTAACCTTGGCTCACACTGATCAGCAAGGTATAAAGGGTTAAAAAAAAAGATTAGTGTAAAACCATTCAAACAGAAAAGCCAACGTCTAATCTATATTAAAAAAATGAGAAACACTTATGAAGCACACCAACAAACGA
Source organism: Mytilus edulis (assembly GCF_963676685.1). Lineage (NCBI taxonomy): Eukaryota > Metazoa > Mollusca > Bivalvia > Mytilida > Mytilidae > Mytilus > Mytilus edulis. The sequence goes on along the minus strand of NC_092346.1, from coordinate 47,215,840 downwards.
CAACCACGGTACAAGGTACCTGACGTAGGACAGGTGCAAACAAATGCAGCGGGTTTAAACGTTTTGATAGGCACCAACCTTAATCCAACTTGAAACAATAGTGTTATATCACAACGTAGAAAGACACACTTTAAAATATCAACTGAAATGGCTTAACTCAATCAAATGACATATCACTTCACGAATAAGTTTGATCTATGACTCAATGTAAATACAAAATAAAACAATGGGGTTACAGTCAAGCAATATCAGAAAGACAATCATAACCTTGAACAAAATTCAGGACTGATAACGGGAAGAGAAATGGACGGACAGAGAGACAGATTATTTCAGCTTTACAGGTAGGGCACTAATAACTTTTAACAGATTCATTTTTATTAATATAGGGCATGGTTTACTAGATGCTCGATGCATGCTATTAAGAGCCTCTTGTTTTGAACATGTTCTCAATTCACACACGATTGCAAGTTGATAAATTCATAATAGATATCAGGAATGAAATTTTGTATTTGCGCCAGACGAGCGTTTCGTCTAAAAAGACTCATTAATGACGCTCCAATGAAAAACAAAAAATGCCTCGGTTATCTGACTGACAGCGGTGTAACGTAACAATATCCGATTGTAATGTTTAACTGAGGTATGGTTGATAGATATAGTAAAGATATGTTATGTTTAAACAATCTACAGTAGCTTTTAACGAGTTAAAGTTGCATTTAATGTGTTAAAGAGGCATTTAACGCGTTAAAGATGCATTTAACGCGTTAAAGATGCATTTAACGCGTTAAAGATGCATTTAACGCGTTATAGTTGCACTTAACGCGTTAAAGTTGCATTTAACGCGTTAAAGTTGCATTTAACGGGTTAAAGTTGCATTTAACGCGTTCAAGATGTTTTTTAACGCGTTAAAGTTGCATTTAACGCGTTAAAGTTCCATTTAACGCGTTAAAGGTGTTTTTAACGCGTGAAAGTTGCATTTAACGCGTTAAAAATGCATTTAACGCGTTAAAGTTCCATTTAACGCGTTAAAGATGTTTTTAACGCGTTAAAGTTGCATTTAACGCGTTAAAGTTGCATTTAACGCGTGAAAGATGCTTTTAACGCGTTAAAGTTGCATTTAACGCGTAAGAGTTGTAATTAACGCGTTTAAGTTGCATTTAACGCGTTAAAGATGCTTTAAACGCGTTAAAGATGCTTTAAACGCGTTAAAGATGCTTTAAACGCGTTAAAGATGCTTTTAACGCGTAAAAGATACATTTAACGCGTTAAAAATGATTGTCACGCGTTAAAGTTGTATTTTTCTTATCTTTTTATGCGGTAACCTTCTTTTAACACGTTAAACCCTCTTTTATCACGTTAAACCTTCATTTAACGCGCTAAACCTTCATTTTACGCGTTAAACCTTCATTTTACGCGTTATTCTTATTTTAATGCGATAAGTAATTAATGACGATGATAATAAAAATGTGCTGAAAATCAATAACTTTATAAGTTATGACACATGTGGCCATTTCATTTGGTAACTTTCGAGTAAAATCTGACGCCTTAAAACGTTGTTATGGCGAAAGAAGAAAGTATTTTCGGTCATTTTTTGTAGTTTTGTGCTTAACGCGTTAAACAATTAAATAACGCGTTAAAAATTATTTAAACGCGTAAAAACTGTATTTATCGCGTTAAATGTGATTTTATCGCATTAATGTTAACGCGTTACTTTATCGGGTTTTTGACATGATCGGCCTTTCATATAGTAGTAACTGCTTTCTCAAGCTTAAAGGTCTTAGTGCGAATAAGAATTTAAATGTAATCACATTTTTCTTCACCGAAAGAGAAGTTAAAGATACCAAAGAGACATTCGAACTTTCATAACTCGAAAAAGGAGAAGACAAACATACAAAAAGCTGTTGGCAAAACAAACACAGAAGACTGAGCAACACGAACTTTACAAAACAACAACATGGGATGTTATGTCTGCAGTGGTAAGCATAGCCTGATACACACACCGCACTTGTTGTTTTGTTTATGTTAGTTAACACCGGTTATATGTCATATTCAGTAGGTAACATTCGGAAAAAAAGGGGAGAGGGTTGGAGTTACGCTTATTGGAACGTATCTGTTGTCATCTGTAAAAAGGAATTTCTATAACGGTCAAACAACTCCCAATGGCGTCGGAAAAATAAACGAATTATTATTTTAACTTGCTTTAATGGCTTCCTAATGGGAAGCACCTCTCTATGAAAGAAATACAAGCATTGATGGATCGTATCAACGGAGAGATACATACTCTGTATGCAGGCGCCGCTTGCTTTTCCGTGCGTTTTTTTTTCTGAATTAAGTGCGTTCGAAATTTATGTTTTTGGATAATCAAATTTGTTGTGTAATCATACTGAGTGATGGTTATTCCATATCCAGTGGTATTGAAACATAAAGCAAATCATACCTTTTTTACCGGGGTGGGCGACAACACTGACTTAAAGTTGATTGAAAAAATATGATCAAATAATGTATTAACAATTATTCTTTTGAACACAGAAATTAATACAATATCAGAGTGTTTATTTTTCTTTTCATAGAGGATTTCTGTAACATAAACTACAACGGAACGAACGATTATCCTAATCCATCAGACCCTTGCAACAGATATGTAAAGTGTGAAGAAAATATACCTAATGGAAAAGCTTGTGCTAGTGGTGTATGTTTTAACCCTGAAGTGGGTATTTGTGATCATTGCTATAATGTAGATTCTTGTCCATGACATTATGAATCGTATTAATGCTGCAATTGAAATATGGCTGACTTATCGACCTTTCTTCATTTGAACATATGCAGTTGATTACAATAATGTAATAGGAAATGATAAAATTAAAACATCATATTTGATTTACAATAGAATGATGCTATGAACAAACAGTTCTTATTTAAATTACAAAATACTTCGTCCTTTCATAACAAATATTTATAAATAGCAAAAAATGAAAGAGCCTGTTAATTGTCAAATTTAGATAGGTTTTGCATGACTGAAATATATGTAATAAAAAAAGAGTGACATCATTTTGATTGCGGTACTGACTTTTTAGTGGTTAACCCACTGTAAATTTAAAAAGACTTCCTTTCAGACAAAATGTTTTGTAATAATAATATATCTTTTGTATCATTCCGATTGTTCTTGATTCTTTCTGTTGTTGACTTCAAATAATAGTGGTAGATAAAATAAGTTTTTTGAAGTAGTGCAATGTTTTTTTCCCCTTTTATGTCTGTTTGTTTTCTTCCCACTTTGTTGTCAATGTAATTGAATTCTATGCGACGGTCATTCAAGTGAGACATTTAGGTAGCTATACAACCATATTTAATCAACCATATTCTACATTCATGCATGTACAAGGTCAGGAATATCACAGTTGTTCTCCATTTCTTTTTTATGTGTTTTAGCTTTTGATTTTGCCGTTTTATAAAGGTCTTCCGTTTGAACTTTTGTTGGAGGTCGTGTTTTTTTTTGGGGTTATATAATCGATTCGTTTAAAAATCTGATTTGGATGATTCTAAATTGTTTTAAATATGTAGGATTCTAAAGTGCGATGGTATTCTAAAGTGCGATGGTCACGCTAAAGTACGATGGTCTACGTATACGCTAAAGTGCGATGATCGTTTGTTTGATAAAGTACGATGGGATATCACGCTAAAGTGCGATAGACCAAAAGGGTAATGTTAAAGTGCTTAAAACTTTAAAGAACACGGATGTTTATAAATAGTCTTTTTGCAAAAGCTAGTATGCTAAGGTTTTATACCATATGTGATAGGCTTTATAATGTACCAGTAGGCTTAAGTGATTGTTTCTGAATTTAAAATACCGACCACATGATAATTGTTAAAATGGTAATGTAGGTGTGACAAAAATCTATATATCCTGTGTATGTTTTTGGTTTTTTAAATTCTGGCGTATCAAATATTTTGATAATTAGCGCAGCTTGCAGTTCATATGTAGTCTTAACCTTTATGTGAACATCTCCCCTTAAAGTCGTCATTTTAAATTATCAATACAAAGTTCGTTCATTGCGTAACATTTATTTGTTTTAATCTTAATTTAAATGAGTAAGAAATGCAATGTTTTCCAAGCTTTCTCCTTTTTCGAAGTGAATACAAAAACTAGTTGCATTTTCCTACAATGTACAGAATAATGTTTTTGCGGACAATTTATGATTTACGCATGTAAACCTGTACCTTTATTTTACCGACTTTAATTTTCAATAAAATCGACAATATTTTATCGGGGATTGCAAAGTAAACTGCAACATAAACAATGATTTCAAAATATCCGTTAGCTTCTAATAGAAATCAGATAAAGGATGCGTATACTCTTGTATCTGTATAGTAAAATGGGCGAGTGCAGGACACAAGTCCTTCTTCCAGCACCCCCAAACAAAACATTTGCCTCAACCGACAAAGCACGATTAGGTTTAAATTAAATTAGTCATAGACTTTGGGTTAAAGTTGTTAATCAAATATTCTACATTTATCCTTCGTCATGTTCATTATTTTTTATTTGTATAAAAGACTTTTCACGTCATAATCCATAGTACGTTTATTACTTCTATACTTTCGCGGACCATCGCACTTTAGCGTGTGTAGGCATTGCACTTTATCGAAGACCACCGCACTTTAGCGAAGTCCACCGCACTTTATCGTGACCATTATACATTAGCGTCCCCTTCGCACTATAGACCTACAAGTATATTTGAGATACATTGTACGTTGACAGAGTGCTTTGTTTATATTTTACGAAATACAACATACAGATGGGTGCAGTCTTAACCTGTACAGCAAGTTAACTTGATAACCAGTCATTTGGACTGGTCAAAGTTAACCTGTGACCAAATTTAGGACTGCTTTGACCAGTCCTAGGACCAAAATCTAGTTAACTTGAAAAGCGGACTTGGTCCTAGGACTGTTTTTATGTCTGCCGAAAAGTTAACTTCGAAACGGGTCCGCTATTGATATAAGTTAACTTCGAACCAGTCCTGCCGTAAAGTTAACATAAGTTAACTTCGAAACCAGTCTTGCCATAAAGTTAACATAAGTTAACTTCGAGACCAGTCCTGCCACAAAGTTAACTTTTGCTTTGACAAATCTTATCGAAACCAGACCTGTTCCCAAGTTAACGTTTGACTGGTCTGCTCAATATTAAGTTAACTTGTAACCAGGACCGCTCTACATCGATTTTTTAAAAATATTTTTTAATATCTTTGTTTCGTAGTATAAACATCGAAAATAAAGTAAAACTAATACTTCCGTTATATAAACAGGATTTAATACAAATATCTGAAAATAAAGTTCGCATAAAACGTTGCTTGAAACACAAATTTATCTGTGATCTGCCAATCTATAAATTAAAAAACGATCTTGGTTACAATGATAACGGGCACTGAATATATATTCCAATACCTAACAAATTCAACCATATTTGCACTTTATTTATATGTATATCTATGAAAGGACGTATTTTAGAGGAAAGCATCATTTTAACACATGACTACAAATTATTGTTCGCATAAATTTAGGGTGCCAGCATGTCCTCCTTTTATTCAAAATATTGATGCATAAAAAAATTTCGTTACGTTTTGATACCTCATGCTGACTTGTACAACACAATTATTTGACCGCGTTGACCAAAACTGACAATGTGTGCACTTTTATTCATAAATCTATATACCTGCATAGTTTATCAGCCATATTTGTTATGACAGGATTCAATGTATATTACAATGGACAGCAATATTGCTATACAATAACAACAATTTTTTGTTTGCATAAATTTAGGGTGCCAGCATGTCCTCCTTTTATTCAAAATATTGATGCATAAAAAAATTTAGTTACGTTTTGATACCTCATGCTGACTTGTACAACACAATTATTTGACCGCGTTGACCAAAACTGACCATGTGTGAACTTTTATTTATAAATCTATATACCTGCATAGTTTATCAGCCATATTTGTTATGACAGGATTCTATGTATATTACAATGGACAGCAATATTGCTATACAATAACAACAATTTTTTGTTTGCATAAATTTAGGGTGCCAGCATATGTCCTCCTTTTATTCAAAATATTGATACGTAACAAAATTTCAGTAGTTTTGATACCTCTTGCTGACTTGTGCAACAAAATTATTTGACCGTGTTGACCAAAACTGACCATGTGTGCACTTTTCTTTATAAATCTATATACCCGCATAGTAAATCAGCCACATTTTTTCAAATTTTTGTTCGCATAATTTTAGGGTACCAGCATGTCCTCCTTTTATTCAAAATTTTGATACGTAACAAAATTTCAGTAGTTTTGATACCTCATACTGACTTGTACAACAAAATTATTTGACTGCATCAACTAAAACTGACCATATGTGCACTTTAATTTGTAAATCTATATACCAGCATAGTTTATCAGCCATATTTGTTATGTCAGGATTCAATGTATATTACAATGGACAGCAATATTGCTATACAATAACAACAATTTTTTGTTTGCATAAATTTAGGGTGCCAGCATATGTCCTCCTTTTATTCAAAATATTGATACGTAACAAAATTTCAGTAGTTTTGATACCTCTGGCTGACTTGTGCAACAAAATTATTTGACCGTGTTGACCAAAACTGACCATGTGGGCACTTTTTTTTTATAAATCTATATACCCGCATAGTAAATCAGCCATATTTTTTCAAATTTTTGTTCGCATAATTTTAGGGTACCAGCATGTCCTCCTTTTATCATGTTTATTCAAAATTTTGATACGTAACAAAATTTCAGTAGTTTTGATACCTCATACTGACTTGTACAACAAAATTATTTGACTGCATCAACTACAACTGACCATATGTGCACTTTAATTTGTAAATCTATATACCAGCATTAAGTAAATCAGCCATATTTGTTATTTGCATTAATTTACAAATGATTTAGGGTGCCAGCATATGTCCTCCTTTTATTCAAAATATTGATACATGTACGTAACAAAATTTCAGTAGTTTTGATACCTCTTGCTGACTTGCATGACTTGTGCAATAAAATTATTTGAACGTGTTGACCAAAACTGACCATGTGTGCACTTTTTTTTTATAAATCTATATACCCGCATAGTAAATCAGCCATATTTTTTCAAATTTTTGTTCGCATAAATTTAGGGTACCAGCATGTCCTCCTTTTATTCAAAATTTTGATACGTAACAAAATTACAGTAGTTCTGATACCTCATGCTGACTTGTACAACAAAATTATTTGACTGCATCAACTAAAACTGACAATTTGTGCACTTTAATTTCTAAATCTATATACCAGCATAGTAAATCAGCCATATTTTTTTATGTCAGGATTCAATGTATAATACAATGGACAGCAATATTGCAATACAATAACAACAAATTTGTGTTCGCATAAATATAGGGTGCCAGCATGTCCTCCTTTAATTCAAAATATTGATACGTAACAAAATTTCAGTAGTTTTGATACCTCATGCTGACCATGCTGACTTGTACAACAAAATTATTTGACCGCATCAACTAAAACTGACCATATGTACACTTTAATTTGTAAAGTTATATACCTGTATACATGGTATAGTAAATCACAGGCGCTTGGATATATGATACCAATTTGGTATTTTCACTAAGTCGTTTAAATCACTCGAAACTAAGTGAGACATGCACAGAAGTGATAGATATGCATTATAAATATAGAAAATTTAATATTTTAATCCACAAAAAAAATTAAAAAAAATTGTATCATATACCCAAGCGCCTGTGTAGTAAATCAGCCATATTTTTTGTGTTAGGATTCAATGTACAATACAATGGACAGCAATATTGCAATACAATAACAACAAACTTGTGTTCGCATACATTTAGGGTGATAGAATGTCCTCCTTTTATTCAAAATATTGATACGTATCAAAATTACAGTGTTTTGATACCTCATGCTGATTTGTACAACAAAATATTTTGAGCGCTTCAACCAAAACTGACCATATGTGCACTTAAATTTGTAAATCTATATACCATATATACCCGCATAGTAATTCAGCCATATTTTTTATGTCAGGATTCAATGTATAATACAATGGATTTCAATACAATAACCAGTTGATAACAACAAATCTTTGTTTCGCATAAATTTAGGGTGCCAGCATGTCCTCCTTATATTCAAAATATTGATACGTAACAAAATTTCAATAGTTTTGATACCTCATGCTGACTTGTACAATGAAATAATTTGACCGCATTGACCAAGACCAAAACTGACCATATGTGCACTCTAATTTGTAAATCTATATGCCAGCATAGTAAATCAGCCATATTTTTTTATGTCACGATTCAATGTATAATACAACGGACAGGTATATTGCAATACAATAACAACATGAACAACAAATTTTTGTTCGCATAAATTGAGGGTGCCAGCATGTCCTCCTTTTATTCAAAATATTGATACGTAAGAAAATTTCAGTAGTTTTGATACCTCATGCTGACTTGTACAACAAAATGATTTGACCGCATTGACCAAAACTAACCATATGTGCACTTTAATTTGTAAATCTATATACCATGTATACCCGCATAGTAAATAAGCCATATTTTTTATGCCAGGATTCAATGTATAATACAATGGACAGTAATATTGCAATATAATAACAACAAATTTTTGTTCGCATTAATTTTGGATGTCAGCATGTCCTCCTTTTATTCAAAATATTGATACGTAACAAAATTTCAGTAGAGTTGATACCTCATGCTGACTTATACAACAAAATTAGTTGACTGCATCGACCAAAAACTGACCTGCATATGTGCACTTTAATTTAAAAATCTATATATATCCGCATAGTAAATCAGCCATATTTTTGATGTCTGGATTCAATGTATAAAATAAATGACCGCTGTTGGGATGGCTCCTAATTATGTCTTCTCCTGGCACTCCTGTGAACATGTTAGTAGGTCCGAGTACACAGTTATCGTCCTTTGATTTTCGTTGTTCACGAATATAGTCCTTAATGTGGACAGTGTGTTACTTGCCAATTTTTGTTATACCCCTTCCAAATTTAATTCTCCATGTTTTATGCCTCATATAGCAAGTTGGGGGGTGAAATGACGCTGTAAAATAATTTGGGTCATAAATATTTAGGTAAAGTAGTGATTAGGCCCAGCTGAAAAAGGTCAAAAATTAGCACTTCGGAAGCTGTCAAAAGATTTCAAGACCCCCTTAACACAAAATTGTCCATATTTTGAGTTAGAGCTGATGAAGTTTTCTATAATTTTGATATAATTTGTCCCAAAAGTAGTACAACACACTGTAAAAATGTTATTGAGAAAGCGCAGGTGGGATTTTTTTTATTTACATTTATTGTCTAAAAGAAATGCACTACGAAATAACTGTGTACTCGGACCTAAGAGGTGAAATCAGGAAATATAGAATCTGTACTTTGGCAACTTCCCTGAATGATTTGATGGTGTCAATTTGTCAAATAGCATAAAACTAAAGGATTTAAACTTTTATTTGATAGAATTTCTGCAAAAATGACCAATTTTGGCATTATATGGTCAAAATAAGCATTTCATAGCTTTTTCAATTTTGATGCATAAGTGGCATTTTGACTTTCTATCTGACATGTTTTCATGTGTCAATTTTTGTGTTTCTATGATTAAATCCAGTTGTATTACTCATTTGTGAACTCTGAATTTACAGAAAAGAAGATTATCTCAGACAATATGAGCAAAGTGTGTTGTATAAATGACCCTCATCTAACGCCCTGTTTGGATCAAGTTAAATGTGAGGAGCATGGTACATAAAAGTTGAAGTCCATAATAAAGACCTCACTAAATTTGTATAAAAAGCACTTAACAATGTCTTTTGTACCTGTTTCATTTCACATAATATCTTTCTTTACCTCTGTAGGATACCATGTGGTTCAAATATAAGCCTGTCGAGACTAAAATTGCATGCAAGTATTTCACTAAAAAGTGAAAAATCTTTGTATCAGACCATACTGTCTGCTCAAAAAGTTGAATGTAAGAGGCTTTTTGTGCTCAGATTCATTGTATCATATCACCTGAGTATAGAAATGATAGAAAAGACACAATTTTTTATTTCCTATAGCTTCAATATGCATTTTTAAATGTAAATATGTGCTACGGCCTAAATTGACCCTAAATTATTTTTAGTCATACTTGGCCTAAGACCCTTTTAAACTAATATGATATGTTATTTGTAAGTTTTCTTTCCATTTAAAGTACATTAAGTACATATGTAAGGATCATTTATAATCAAAAAGCTTCACAAATTTAAAATTGCTGGAAAATATTACATCTTCATGTAAGGCTCCCCTTCATTGGAAAACCTCCATTTTTAGGCACAGGCTCATATAAATTTGACTTTTGAAAAATTATGCTAAGTCTGATATATAAAATGAGTACTCTATTGCTTTAAATACATGATGTATTATATATTTAGGCATTGTAAAAGTATTTTTTTGCAATATTTTAATTTTAAAAGCCCCAAATGTTGATAGTTAAAATTTCTCAATTTTAACGTCCAAATTTAACACGTAAAGTTGAATATAGAATTAATCATAGTGTCTATAATATATATCCTATTGCTATGAAACTTTGTAAGCAGTATTATAATATATTAGGCTTGTGTCATACCAAGTTTTATAAAGATTGGTCAACTTTTTCTATCCTATTAGGTCCGAGTACACAGTTATCGTCCTTTGATTTTCGTTGTTCACGAATATAGTCCTTAATGTGGACAGTGTGTTACTTGCCAATTTTTGTTATACCCCTTCCAAATTTAATTCTCCATGTTTTATGCCTCATATAGCAAGTTGGGGGGTGAAATGACGCTGTAAAATAATTTGGGTCATAAATATTTAGGTAAAGTAGTGATTAGGCCCAGCTGAAAAAGGTCAAAAATTAGCACTTCGGAAGCTGTCAAAAGATTTCAAGACCCCCTTAACACAAAATTGTCCATATTTTGAGTTAGAGCTGATGAAGTTTTCTATAATTTTGATATAATTTGTCCCAAAAGTAGTACAACACACTGTAAAAATGTTATTGAGAAAGCGCAGGTGGGATTTTTTTTATTTACATTTATTGTCTAAAAGAAATGCACTACGAAATAACTGTGTACTCGGACCAGTAGGACGGCAAATGTAAGCAATAAGGAAAACAATTAATGCTATTTTTTTCCCGCATACATTGAGAATGTCAGCGTTTCATCTCTGTATTCATAATATTGAACAGTCACTAGGGTGTGTAAAACGAAACTATTAGGCCGCATCATCCAAGTACCAGTTCTCTTCTGGTAATAGTATACTGTTAATCTATGATGTCGGTTGATTGATTTTGTTTGTAGTTAAACGTCAAGTGACAACTATTTCATTCATGTGCACAAATCTCTCGACAAATCTGACGAATTTGACGAGATTGTTGGTAGTTTTACCACATCGTACATATCCGGACACTGTATAACTGTACAATTTTCGTTAGAATATTCTGCGGAAAAAGAATAGTAAATCCAATCCAAATAAGTAGAATAACAATGAAATATCCATGCATGTAAAAATGCGTAAAGTAAAAATTATGAAGGGACAGGTAAAACACGGGGAACGAAGTAACGTAGACAAAGATGTTGATATCCCATGATATACGAATGTTGTTCCGATGCGTTGGATAACCCTAATGTCTATCCGACTTCCAATTAAAAAAATATGATAGCTCTATGTAATTGACTAATGTTTATAAGAATATATAAAAATAAAAAAAGAAAGAATTGTGTTGTTATTAATAATGTCTAGTAGAGTATAGCGAGTAATAAAAGAAATTTGCTATCAGAGGCCTTCTTGGGAAGAACAATGCGAATGTTGTTTATACATATTTTAATAAAGCTCAAGTCTGATATGAAAAGTCGCAAAAACGATAACATTTCATAAGCAGACATGTCCCCAGGTCTGGTCAGAAGCAGACCTGTCCACAGGTCTGGTCAGAAGCAGACCTGTCCACAGGTCTGGTCAGGAGCAGACCTGTCCACAGGTCTGGTCTGGGGCAGACCTGTCCTCAGGACTGGTAGAAAGCAGACTTGTCCACAGGTCTGGTCTGGAACAGACCCGTCGATAGGTCTGCAGCAGTCATAAAAAAGCGGACCGTAGGTCTGGTCCACCGTAGACGAAGTTAACTTGCTGGTCTGCTTAAAAATTCTCAAGTTAACTTAAAAAGCAGTCAACAATTTAACTCTAAGTTAACTTTTGTCAAGGTTAGGAGCGCACCCATCTGTAGCCTATTGATCATTTTTTGTAAAACATGTTTCAAGCATAACCTTCAAATATATTATATTTTCCATTTATATTTACTTACTTTAATGCCAATAACAGTTATTAAATGAGAATGCACACATCCAATGTAAACATAAGTATTGAAAAATATGTAGCAGTTTACTGTATTTGATGCTAATTTTGACTATTATTAATCAACTCAAGTTTTATGGTGGTATTCGTGTTGCTCAGTCTCTAGTTTTCGTTGTGGTGTTTAGTGTACTCTTAGATGTCTGTTGTCAGTTTATTGTCTACTAATGATCAAGTTGGGAATGGAATTGGGGAATGTGTCAAAGTTACAACAACCCGACAAAAGAGCAGAAATCATTCGAAGGAGTAAGAGTGTCTCTCTGGTATCTTTTGATGTCTCGTCAGTGATGTTCGAGGCAAACATGTTGGAAAATTCAAAGCGATGGCGAGTTGAAATAATTAACAACCAAAAAAGACCAGTAGTGATTACAATTAAATCCAATGCTTTTTTCCAGTATATCAGTAAAATTATGCTTAAAAGATAAAATGAAGATATTGACAAAAACAAAAACAGTAGTAGAAAAAATGTCATCAAACAAATAAAAAAAATCAATATAATTAAAAATCGCCAACAAATATGATCATTGTTAAACATAACACTTTGAAGTAAAACAACATATTAAATCAATACAGTCTTTTTCTACTTGAAAAAGAGTTGAAGTTAATATCTGTGAGTTTAGAAAAGTCTTAATATAAGATATTCAAATTCAAGTATCCTTATGATAATTTGAATACGCATTCTATTGAAAAAGTAAAATCATAAAAATACCGAACTCCGAGGAAAATTCAAAAAGGAAAGTCCGTAAACAAATGGCAAAATCAACATCTCAAACACATCAAACGAATGGATAACAAATTATACTCCTGACTTGGTACAGGCATTTTCTTGTGCAGAAATTGACGGTTTAAACATGGTTTTATATATAGCTAAACCGCTCACCTGTATGACAATCGCATAAAATTCCATTGTAATGACAACGATGTGTTAACAAAACAAACAGACAAAATAGGTATTAAAAAAAAGTTTATATATTATTTTCATACTCATTTGAAGTAAGCAAATATCATTACATATTTACTATACTTCTTAGATAAATATATATAATATGTTGAGTTATCAAACATTAGATAGGATACTCCACCAATAATTTGACTATATAGCTGCATATAGACCTCTTTGAAGATAAAGAAGGATACATCTAGACTTATTGTGTAAATGCCTTAGAGTAGAGTACACAGCTACTTTTGCATAGGTACTATCTCTGTACTAAAAAAAAATGCAGTACTGGAAATTTACTTTTAATATTTAGTACTATTTCTTTACTTTAAGACTATTGTAATATGTATGTACTGGTATTTTACAGTACTTGATTTTTACTTACTATTTTGATACATAAATAATACGATATTCCATGTTTGAAAATCATAACTTTAAGAGATTTGAAAAAGAAAAACTTTCAAAATGCTGAAAATGTAACGGTAGTAACCAAAAATCTATAGTACCTAAATTTCAAGTACAAATAAAGTACTGTAAAATACAGGTACCTAATATTACAATAATTTTAGAGTAACAAAATAGTACTGAATATTAAAAGTAGATAATCAGTACTACAAAATTTTAGTACAGACATAGTACCTATGCAAAAGTAGCTGTGTACATGCATTATTAAAGGTTATTATTTCGGTTTGTCGTTGAATAGGTGAACATTGTTTTATGGTTAAGGTTTAATCTAACTACTGCACATAGACTGTCAACAGGTTTTGAGTTTAAATCCTGCACGTGGCAGGTGTGCTCGACTCTGATTACAATTGATTAGAAGCATGAGTTTTATTAACGAATGTCGTTGGTCCTCCTTTGACACTGGCTTCCTCCACCAATACAAACTAACTGTAAATAAATAGCATAATGATGCTTAAAATTGCGTAATAAACCAATCATTCAAATCTTTCCAATGTTATAAATTACATAGTGTGCTAGTGACCGAATATGGTACATATTGGGTCAGTAAATTCCATATGTGTTGATAGCGAAGCTGGAATCCCCATATGGAATTTACTGAGCACACTATGTAACGAATTTATCTTGCAGACTATCTGAACATGTGGATATTTAGACTAGTGACCTACCAAAGCAAGTCTTCAATACCGTTTACATTAAGAAACTACTTCCATTGGTCATACAAAAACTAATGCCAACAATACAAACTTGTTAGATTTAAATTTGTTATATGATTTGTTTTCAAACTTATCCTCTTCAGTTGAAACCTTTAAGATTGTTTCTCAGTACCATTTTGTTTTTTATAAAGGGACATTAAACCCAGATTACTAACCTTAGATTGAATATACGCGTTCTCCGCGCGGTTGTTTTTTACTAATCATATTCCTAGAAATGTATAGGAGGTAAGACAATTACTGTTATGTTGAAGTGCTCCACTAAACTCCCATGGTATGTGAAGAATCAGCTCTCACAACAATGATCAACCCTGAAATATTTAATTGGTGCCTGTTGCAAGCCAGTGTTTTTTCTGAATCAACTATATGTGAACAGTTATACCCAGTACAAGTGAAACGGTGGTAGTCACTAGTGAATCAAAAACTATGGCAGTTGATGTCAGCATCAAAAGACAAAACCTTTAGATCATAAAAAGTATTTTCTAAAATTGAAATACTTTAACAGAGGAATTGATTTTATTCGTTTTCCGACGTAGTCGGTATAGTTTCGCTTTGTGCCCTTTGAACTTAAGGACGCTTAACTATGGCAACAGAAAACGCATGCTCGAAAATCCTTTCTGTGATTGGACAAAATGCTGTCATGGTGGATGATTTGGTTGTGTTTGAAAAAAAACGTCTCGTTAATTATATCGTGATGGAAAGCAAGTGAAAAACTATAAATATTTGACTAGATCTTACAAAGATTTATATTTTTATTAAAATAATTGTTTCTCCAATAGCTCTTTGCATCCGTGACAGCTGTTTATTCGGGACAATTATATAATTTTTAATGTAAACTTTGTTGTACGAAAGTACATGACTTTTAGAACGCACCTCCGCATGTGAGATCTCCGCGGTATTTTGGTGAATGTAAACAGAAAGATACGAGGACCAAAAATACTGAACACAAACAGAGAAAACGTTATTTAAATGGTATCCTTGTGCTTCTGAAGATTATCGAAATGATAGTTTTAAACATATACTCAAATTTAAATACGTCGGATATCTTTTTTAAAGATATTTCTTGTTTTTAGTAATTTATTGTCTACCACTTTATACCTCCATAATTTGAAAATGATAGCATAGAGTTTCCTTTAATTTCTAACAACAATATTAAACTGTAACACATTGAAGTTTAGATATGGTTCCTATGGACAGGGAATTTCAGGAGACCTCAACATCGCCCAAGATCAAGAGGTTATTAACATTCTGAAAAAATGTATAAAACATCGTGTACAGTATAAAGTATGCTCAGATTATTCATGAAGCATTTCGTTCTTTTGTAAAAATTGGTGTAAATAAGAAAAATCAAAGAAAAAGTCACTTAATTCCTATTATTGGAAATTGATCAATATTGGTGATATCCGCAAATCACATTACGAAAATTATTTTATAATGGATTAAAGAGTATAAAATATACGCCCACTTATGGTATTAAAAACAGAATTCAAGTACTCGCAAAGCTTTCTGTGATCGAACAGATCGGCAAAGCAGCCGAAACAATGTGATGGTGGTGATATGACGTAATTCTTACAAGTGCTTAAGAATGAAAGTTTAGATTTATCTACATGCAAGGCCTAACGCTCCACAAAGAGTCAAATAGTTAATAAGCATGAAACTAACACATTCAAGATTAAGACCTCCTCTGAAAATTTGAAAGTCTCTACTATGTATTGGTTACCTAAACTACAGAAAAACCCGTTAAAATTTCATTGCATGTCGGCTTCTATAAGTTTTCGACGGCTAATTATTCTTTATTGTTAACTATTTTTGCGAAACTGGCAAACTGGCAAACAACTAGAATAGGCATTTTCGAAACCTTATCGATTCTTATGCTTAAAACCTATGACTAGGACGACCGGTAACCTTTGTATGAAGGGATCATCACACAGTGAACAATGAGCACAGGCGTTTATAAAGTACTTATCTTACGCACATTTCACATACTGTATATATATATATAAAGAGAATATTTCATTGACTAAACTCATTGGCTCTGTTTATATAATTAGAAGCTGAGAATTTACCAATCTCCTTATTAATTAAAAATAAGGGACAGGCACTCTGTGAATTAGAAGAACAGACGTTCAGATTTATTTCGCAAAAATAATGTCCCCATTACGCCGTTTCATTTGTTTCAATCGTGAAAATTGAAGCCATTATTGGGATGACGCGCAGTCAATTTAGCTATTGAAAATTATTATATATCCACACGGCATAATTCCGATCCTTACATGCCATTATTTAAAAGGAAAATGTATCTACAAGAAATTACACGTTTTTTAATGTACACTAAGGTCTTTTGTTCACTAAAATTTACTAATAAACTGAATTTCCGAAAGTTAAAAAAAAAAAAAAAAACACTAAGGAAAATATCTTTAAGTATTTTGTAAAATAGAAGGACAGAAAGTTGAAGGTAACACTAACTAAAAGGAAAGAGCAATGCCTGTTCAAGGTTGAGTTTTAAGTCAATGACTTTTGGAAAAAAACCAAGGCGGTGTTAATGAACGTTTTGTCCGATTTTGTGTTTTATACATTTCACGAATAATATAGATACATAATATGTCTAAAAGAAGGACAAAAGATACCAAAGAGACAGTCAAACTCATAAATCTAAAACAAACTGACAACGCCATGGCTAAAAATGAAAAAGACGAACAGAAAAACAATAGTATACATGACACAACATAGAAAACTAAAGAATAAACAATACGAACCCCACCAAAAACTAGGGGTGATCTCAGGTGCTCCGGAAGGGTAAGCTGATCCTGCTCCACATGTGTCACCCGTCGTGTTGCTTATGTGATTACAAATCCGGTTAATAGTCTAATTCGGTAGGTCACATTCATAAAAGGGAAGGGGATTGTAGTTACGACGTAAGGAACATATCCGATATCATTTGTGAAACGGTTATTCCATAACGGTCAACCAACTCGTGATGGCGTCCGTAAAATTTACGAAGGCTTAGGAATGATTTCAACTTCACCATTTGGAACTCTTGGTTTAATAGCTTCCTTGTGAGCAGTAACCCTCTATCAAGAAAATCATGATAGGAAATGCAAGCACGGGAATATCGTATCAATTGGGATATATATACCCCGTATGCAGGTGCCGCTGGAATGTTGCTACTTAGAAATGGAAAGTTCACAATTTGAAAGCTGAAATCATCTCTTTTGTCGTAAATTTTTGTTTTCAACCGACCCTCATTGTCAATTTCTTGATGTAAGTCAAGATATGAAGCCGACTTAACTGTATCTATTGTATCCTTTATCTCCAATTCGATGGGATAGATGCGTTTAACATAGTCACCAAATTTTGAATTGTTTATTGAAAGAACGTCATCTATATAGCGGAAAGTAGAGTTAATGGAAATAGCTAACTGTATATCTTTCTTCCTAAGAAGTTCCTGCATGAAGTCAGCCTCATAATAATAAAGAAACAAGTCGGCAAGTAGAGGGGCACAGTTTGTTCCCATTGGGATGCCGACAGTCTGTTGAAAAACACGTCCTCCGAACGTTACAAATATGTTGTCAATCAAGAAATCAAGCATCTTGATAATATCGGTTTCAGAGAATTTTTTGTTTGAATCAGAGTGATTCTTTACAAAGTATGATTTATCCCTCCCTAAGACAAGATACTTGTATAATTTGTCTTTTAGTTTGGAATGTGGAATACTTGTGTAAAGAGTAGAAAAGTCAAATGTTTTAATACTGTTACAAGATGAAAGAGAGTTAGATTGTATGTACTCTAAAAGATCTTTGGAATTTTTAAGTATCCACATCTGATTCACGCCACCTCTAGGATAGGCAGTTTCACAATAACTTTGAAGCCCGTCTTTGATTGCTGATAAAATAGATGTTAATAATTTAGAAAGAGGTTTCGTGGAGCACTTGGAAGACCCAGCAATATACCGTTGTTTGTAAGGACACTTATGTAGTTTAGGTATCCAATACAGTGATGGAAGATCCAGTTCTTCATCTTTGGTGGAAATACCAAAGGAACAAAGAACAGACCTATGATTTCCTCTTTGGTAAGTGTCGTGAGGGTATATGTTGAGTTTCCAAGTGAATTGTCTATACCTAATTCGTTTATCAAGCAATTAATGTAGTGACTTTTACAGACAAAAACCATGTTATTTAGGGCTTTGTCTGCGGGGACAACAACATATTTATCATGGAGGTCGGATAAGTGTTTAGCAACATTTGGGTCTTTAAAGATTGACGTAGCATGGGCATTGATGGACCCATTCAGTATCTTGATTCTGATTTGTATTAACAACCTCACTGCCTTAATCCATTCGGATAGGGTGTCTACGTCTTCCTTTTCACGTTTAGCCCATTTCCTTGCATAATCATCGACTGAGTCCATCAAAATTTTAAAACTGTATTTCCAATTGATGGATTTAGGCCCACGATATTTCGGACCTTTCGACAACACATTTCGTAGAGAAATGTTTCACTGATTAACGAGTGAATAAGGAAAATAACAAAAATATGGAAACTGAAAAAAGTGACGGCACAGGTAAATTTCTAAAATTAGAAGTCAAAATTGAGAATCAGTTTTTAAACATTACAAGAATATTAATTAAGAATTTTGTTAGTAACAATGTAGTAATGGTGTAACTATTTGTATTTTGTAATCATGTCGGTTTTTTACAAATTAACAAACTGAAGTGTGTAAAAAGAAATAAATCCTATAGTTATAGTTATATATAGTTGCAAACTCGAAATCTTATAAATGACGTAAAACTATGTTATTTTCATCTGTACTTTTACATACATAAAGAAGATAAAAAATACCATTAAAACCACAAACGATAAGACATAACACAACACCCAACCAGATTTAAAACGAAACAGCGTCACTACAGGGGGTATGTTATTGCTGCGAAAAAGGATTGATAAATGGGAAGTTGAAATCGTCCCGTTTGTAATACCTGTTAGTGTGAAGACGTCCATCTGTTTCAAATTGAGGAAAAAATCAAGGTATGAATAATTAATCTCGTCGTAGATGAAGCAGTCCATCTTGTATCAGTGCTATTTTTAATTTTAAGTTCATTAGGGTGTATGAGATGTAAAAGGAAGACAGTAGTATACCGCTGTTCAAAAGTCATGAATAGATTGAGAAAACACAAATCCGAGTTACAAACTAAAACCGAGGGAAGCAAATCAACTATAAGAGGAAAACAACGAAAAAACAGATTTACTGAACATGATGAAGTGCAACATGAACAAAGAAAACCGACCATGTAGCATATATAGAAATACACTATAAGATAACAACTGCTTTATTCCTGACTTAGTGCAGGACATTTTAAGAATACATGGTGGGATGAACCTGGTTTGCTGGCTTGAAATACCTCGCGCTTTGTGCTAGTACTGGCTTATTCAATGATAGGACAACAACAAAAGTAAAATCACAAGAAATACTGAACTTCAAGGATAATTCAAAAAGCAAAGTCCGTAATCAGATTGCAAAATCAAAAGCTCAAACACATCTAACGAATTGATAACAACTGTCGTATTTCTGACTTGGTACAGGCATTTTCTTATGTAGAACTCAATCTATCTCAAAGCGAAATTAAAGAATTTTTCAAGGAATTTTGTCTTTTAAATGGTTCTACATTAATTCTGTTTCAAACGAGTACAAAAATAAATCGGTCTATAGGAATGCTCAATTAGTACCCATTTGAATACCGACTGTCTGTTCAAATATCAATCCTCCAAACTCAACAAATATATTGTCCATCAAAAGGTTCAGCATTATCATTTTATTTTCTTGCATAATCACTAGTGTGGTTCATCACAATATTATATTATAACCCAAAACACGAAATTTCTATCAACGATTCCCATTTTTATATATAAAAAAATAAGCTCTGTTAAGTGCGATGGTGTAATCGATCTAACTTTTAATTTAACGTGGTGATTGAAAATAGATATTATTTAAGAGATATATCAAAATTAAGAATTATTCAGAAGTTCTTTAGAGATTTTTTACAATCCATATATGTGAATACTACTACGTTAGTAAACAGTTTAACGATATTTATGAAGACCCTCTTTCATTGCACACATAATTTTAGCCATTTTAATAAACAATTTCTAAAATGCAAATAAGCGGGCAATGTACCGTTGCTCGTATGGAAATTCTGCGAAGCTTAGGTATCCTATACAAACAAGGTTAAAAGAATACAATTAAGAAATACAACAGTTAAAACATTTGAAATAGCACGAAGCTTCTCTTTAATTTCAATATACATACTCTGTTATAATATTAATGACACAATTGTCACTTGACCCATATATTTCATGTCATAGTCCTGGGAATTTGTAATGTTTTAATATCAAAATGTAATTTAAATATATAAAAATAATTATATATAATGAATCTGAAGTGAGATGAAGTACATATTTTTTACTTAAAATAATTTTGCTTTATAAATATGCTTTAACGAAAAAACAGTCAATTCAAACTCCCTGGAACGTAAAAAGGTGTATTTCATTTTCATTGTATTTCAAGAGTATAGCCATTTTTATTATTTCCCCCTTTAAATCTACACGGAATGTAGTTTACTCCTTAAACAGAACAATCAGTATTATTCGACTAAAAGAAGAAAACAGTTTGAAAATCACAAACACATCAGAAATTATTCAAAAAAGAAACGAGAAATATTTTTTTCAGCCTGATACCAATGAAAAATTATAAAAACCGACTACAGAATAATGAATTTATATGTTTTATCACTCCTGGGTGTAACAAAGTTATACAAGGTTATTCATATCGTATATTTAACATTATTATTGTCCCTCTATTTTTTAGTCAGTCGAGGTATCGGTCTCGGTATCAGGGTCCGTGTAGATTATGGCTTAAAGAAATCAATTACCTTTATATGTATCATTTAAATATTTGTTCATCTCAAAGTAAATAAAGTCATGCTAATTATAAGGTACACATTTTCTCTGCGTTCAAAATCTTTCTGTTTAAATCCGTCCAGGTTATCTCACTACAATATAGCAGTGTTATACCGTAGTAGTGGAGGAAAATGAAGAAGAACTACAACTGGAAAACTACCATAGTCTATTGATTCGACACAGAACTTTTGAGTTATTAGTAATATTGAGTATGTAGAAAACATAAAATCAAATTACTCCCTCCAATTTCGAACGGATGTTAAAAAGGGACGAAAGATACTAGAGGAACAGTCAAACTCATAAATCGAAAATAAACTGACAATGCCTGGCTAAAAATGAAAGAAGACGAACAGACAAACTATAGAACACATGACACAACATAGAAAACTAAAGAATAAGCAACACAAACCCCACCAAAAACAAAGGGTGATCTCAGGTGCTCCGGAAGAGTAAGCAGATACTGCTACACATGTTGCACCCGTCGTGTTACTTATGTTATAACAAATCCGGTAAATATTCTAATTAGGTAGGTCACATTCATGAAAGGAAAGGGGAATGTAGTTACGACGTAAGGAACATATCCGATATCATTTGTGAAACGGCTACTCCACAACAGTCAACCAATCTGTGATGGCGTCCGTAAAATTTACGAGGGATGATTTCAACTTCACCATTTGGAACTCTTGGTTTAAAAGCTTCCTTGTGAGCAGTAACCCTCTATCAAGAAAATTATGATGTGACATGCAAGCACGGGAATATCGTATTAATTAGGAGATATATACCCCGTATGCAGGTGCTGCTGGAATGTTCTACTCAGAAATGGAAAGTTCACAATTGGAAAGCTGAAATCGTCTCTTTTGTCGTAAAGTTTTGTTTTCAACCGACCGTCATAGTCAATTTCTAGATGTAAGTCGAGAAATGTGGCCAACTTAACTGTATCTGTTGTATCTTTTATATCTAGTTCGATGGGATAGATGCGTTTAACATAGTCACCAAATTTTGAATTGTTTAGTGAAAGAACGTCATCTATAAAGCGGAAAGTAGAGTAAATGGATATTGCAAACTTCTTATCTTTCTTCCTAAGAAGTTCCTGTGTACAGTCAGCCTCCTAATATTAGAGCAAAAAGTCGGCAAGAAGAGGGGCACAAATGGTTTTCATTGGAATGACGACGGTCTGTTGAAAAACACGTCCTCCGAACGTAACAAATATGTTGTCAATAAAAAAATCAAGCATCTTAATGAAGCCCTATATAACAAAATAGTGCTTTTGGTGTCCTGTTTCACTTAAAAAATAAACAACAAATTAGCAGGAATTAAACTTTTGGTCAAAGATAATAGACCATTTTGAGCCAAAATTTACTTGTCTATGAGTTGGTAATAAAAATTCAGGATTTATTCCCTCCATAGTATACTAATTTAAGATATCCCGAAAACCAGGAGTATACTTTGGCAGTAACTGTGTTCTCAAGGTAAGATATATCTTATAAGACTTTAATGGTAGGTTGAAAATAATACATGTACATACAGGATATACATAGTTTCTATGAAGTTCAAATTGAGGTATAATATTTAGAAGTTAAAAGCTGTCAAAATTGCAAAATTGGTTCAACAAATATAGACTTTAGACAAGTGGTCTGACACCCTTAAAGCGAAAAGTGGTGAAATCATTTCTTAAAACACTGCCATTTTTTTTCAATCTGATTGGTATAGTGGTATTGTCATGAAGTGAGATGAAATTAACAGTGGTATAGCAAACATCAAATTCCCTTACAAAATATTATCACACACTATAACTTGGGACAAGCTCAAATACATGTTGCGAGTGTAAAACAGCTTTAAAAGTAACACACCTCTCTCTTTTAATTTCATTCAGTTGTATAAGAAAATTGATTACCTACAAAAGAAGGACATACCACTACAAACAGCAGGGGAAAACCAGTGTATTTGATAATAACGATATAAAAGATCATAAGTAAAGTAAAAATACAAAAATAAAGAACTCTAAGAAAAATTAAAAACAGATACTCTCTTTTCAAATGGCAATCCAAATGAATCAAATAAAGCTAAGACACTTAAACGAATGGATAACAACTGTCATATGCCTGATTTGGTAAAGGCATTTTCTTATGACGAAAATGCTGCATTTAACCTTGTGTTATAGCTAGCTAAACCTCTCACAATGAAGTCACATAGAATTCAATAATGTTGACAAAAAATATGTGAACAAAACAAAGAGACATAATAGGTATGTCACAAATTGGGGTAAATCCGTCAACATTGTGTTATAATCGAATTAATATAAAAACATCCAAATATGTCACAAAGAAACACAAATAGGCAGATATACAAAGAACATAAGCTAATATAAAAGACAAATATACAAAAAAATGACCATAGCCCAATATCACAGTGACGGGATGTATAAGTAACGAGCCACTTCCAATAATTATTTCGAAGTAATATTGACCAAGATAAATAAAAGAATATTATAACATGTTATTAAGTTGACAAACAACTATTATTTATTCTTCAAGACCACCATTTATTGATTGTGAAGTTTATACGGAATAGTTATCAACAAGGTATTGGTATCTTCCGATAAACTTTTTTAGGATAAAGAACGAGACATTCCCCGGTTTCATCAATTTTCGGCTTATGCACATGTGATGTTTTATGAAGTCTGAGTTTTAGCTACAAACTTTTGAAAAGATGGATATACAATTTAATATGTATCCCATATACAGGTGTAGATGATATATTGCTAAAGATTGGAGAAATTAATAATTTCAATATTAAAATCGTCTCGTTTGTCATAGATTCAGGTACTGTGATGATAGCTCATTCGAGTTTAAAATTGGACAGAGAAAGACGTGTCTGTTGCATCTTTAATTTCTAGTTCCAGAGAATATACAATTCAGAATGGAAATAGGGAATGTGTCAAAAAGACATCATCCTGACGACCAAAGACAGCCAAATGCCACCAATGGGTCTTCAATACAGCGAGAAAATCTCACACCTGAAGGCTTGCTTCAGCTGGCCCCTAAACGAAAAGGTGTACTAGTTTAGTGATAATCGTCATACTAAACTCCGAAATATATAAAAGAAACTCAAATAAAAAATCATACAAGACTAACTAAAGGTAGAGGCTCCAGATTTGGAACCAGCTCCAAATTGCGGCGGGTTTAAACATGTGTTTTGAAATCTCAACCTTCCCTCTATACTTCTAGCCAATGCAGAAAAAACAAACACACAGCAAGAACCACAGTAAAACTCAGTTTAAAAGAAGTCCAAGTCCGTATGAATAGGTAACAAAAGAAACTTAACAAAATGACAATGATACATAAATAAAAAAGGACTACTAGCTGTTACTGACATGACAGCTCTATACCTCAATAAGACTGATAGAAAGATTTTGTCTTCATCATATAAATATCATCACAATCCATCCCGTTAGAAGTTTATCATCAAACCAACATAAAATATACGATGAGAACATAACCCGTATCATGCCAACAACTGGTTTTAGAATAAATGGGTTGAATTCCGATGCAAAGACCCTATAATTTGATCAATATCAAAGTCAAAATGAACCATCATTAATAACCTGACAACAGTATCGTAAGTATATCTCTTTTCAAGTATGTCTAAAGGTTTTGTTAAGTTTTAAGACGAATGCCGACATTTTGGTGCTATTTAATATATATGACCAAAAAATTTTGATATAAAATACCTGAACGTATAAGATGTCTGTATGTTGATATATATTTCCGAATGATGTTCTTGTACAGATGATATATTAATCATTGTTAACGGAACCCAATTAGAAAAGTTTGGATTGTATTGAAAATAACAACATTTATACATCTGAATGTGAAATCAAATTACCTGGCTTCTTTGATCTTATTGTTTTTGACAAGGTTTTGAAGGAAAACCTACTTATATGAAAATAAGATAAGGTAAGACAGGAGAGGCGCTCATTTCGTTCTTATAGGGATGCCGACAATTTGTTTAAAAAGTTTTCCTCCAAGTTCAACACATATGTTGTCAATAAGGAACCCCAGCATACTGACCACATGTTTCTCAATATAGCATTTCTTACTCTTTTGGTCACTATTAACAACATTTCAATCATTTGTCAAATGGTATCCCAAAGTAATAAATTAATAGCGAATGCAATCATTTTAGGGTGAAGAGCAAATGCACACATTCAAACACAACTACAATTAACAATATTGTATGTCAAAGATTTACATTACAATATTCATCTTTTGAAGAAAGAAGATAATGGTAATTTGACATAACATGAAGAATGGAGATATGATTGTAAGCGAGTATTCTAAAAGAAGTAGTATAAATATTAAAGTTCAGATTTATCACAATTCATCGAAGGAAAGAATATCATCCAAACAAGTCTAATCGCAGCAATACCTGCTGAGTTGACGGTGTGAACATTTAGTTTTCTGCATTCAGTTACTATTTTACCTATTATGTCTGTTTTGTTCACGAATCGTCGTAAATATAACGAAATTTGATGCGACCGTCATACAAGTGAGAGGTTTAGCGCTATAACACCAGGTCCAATCCACTTTTTTTCTACATTTGAAAACGCCTGTAGCAAGTCATAAGATTACCAAAAAAAGAATGTTACTGCTGTGAATCGGAAAGTTGAAAAACTGGACAGTTTGAATCATTACGTTTGTCATATATTCTAGTCTGAAGTCATTAATTTGCAGCAAAATCCAGAAAGAGATCAACATATCAAACTGATCATCTGCTTACGATGGTATCCTTAATGTCAAGTTCACTTTGTTACAAAAGATACAAGCATACACTGAATAAGTGCCATTGAGCGACAGTACATCATTGAAATATCTGAAAGGGAAAGTAAAAAACTTTGCAAGATATGTTTTTTTATAAAGATTTTATATAAAACTTCTTCAATACTTCTCATTGAAATATCGATTGTCTGTTGAAATATTTTACAACCAAGCATAAAAACATGAAAAATTATGACTAAAATGTTTCTATAACAAACATATCATCACATATCAATCTTAAATAATTGTTTTTGTATTTTCTGTATAAAAAGATGGAACTCGTCAAATCTCTCTATTTCTTGACAACAACTTTTAAGAGATTGAGGACGAAATATCAACAAAATAAATCGATTAAGATGCAGCAAAGATTGCAAAATATTGAAAACAACACGTTTAATATTTGTTTGCGTCCGAAGCGCTTTTTCTGGATTTACCTTTATCAGGAACTCTCAAAGCCAAACATTTGAAATACGAAGAAGTAGAAGTACCGAAACCGTTGAAGAGCTATACTTATACATCAACCTTACTTGGCTCAGTAATGAAAACTTATTAATTGCGTAAACATATAATAAAAATGCACATACAGGTACAAATATCAAGACGATCTATTCTTGAAATCATTAACAAATATAATCAAATATACATTTTAATAGATAAACATTTGTATAAATATTTCCCTTTAATTTTTAACCCAATCATATATAAATCGTCAAATTCACACAAAGACAATAGTTTTATATTTAAAGTTCCCATGGGAATGAACAGACTGGCGTGACTAAAAACTTAAATGTGTAAATAAATCTAATATTCGGAAACTGTACCACGATTGATACCATACCAGAACACACCCGCGATATCGCGGTTACGTGACTGAATTAAAGTATAAATGTACCCAAGCCTTATTTTTTTTATGTTTTCGTATTGTCACCTGATAAATTCATGCTAATTATAAGGAGCAAAATTTTCCCTGCTTTCTTATTTCTTACCGTTTGAATCCGTCCTGATGGTCTACAATCAGAAACTATATTCATACATTTAATATCGGTATTGGCTTCTACCACTTTTTTTGTTAATATACATCAGTAATTTATATATATATAATTAAGATATTTTGTTTTGATATATATTTTCGTATTGACATTTTTATGGAAGACATTGTTGTTGCATTCTTATTTCAGTATTTGTATCTGACACAGTGTATGTGTAATGTTTTGTCTAAGATTTGTTTTAATTATCGTGCTGCATGTACAGCGCTTTACAGTAGTTTATAATATTTATATAGCATGTATAGGGCGCTTTATAACATTTATTTATATAATTAAACAACAAAAGGGCATTGAATGGGTTATAACCATGATCCTATATTGGTTATACATTACTTAAATTCTTAAATAATTAATTATTGATATTGAACGTTGACTTGCTTCATTGCATGTATATTTCAAGTAAAGTGTGTATCTGATTTAAATTTTAAGAAACACATAATTATGAATACAAATGAAAATAACCTTCATATACTGTAAGAGTTACTTTCTTTTTTTTATTGTTCCCTACGTTTTTACAAATCAAAATATTTGAATTTAAATGTTTCAGTCTACCTTAGATTAAAAAAAACAAGTGTAATTAGTCAAAATGAAAAAGAAACAAAAAATGAGATTATATATCACTAACAAAAAACAAATACATGACCAAAATGTAAACGATAATACGACAAATAACTGTCCGCAAAATTCTAGACATCTACACCAACAACGCGAGTTCACACACCCTTCAAAAAGATATTGTTGGACACCGAAAGATTCAGTTGTTGCCTGATACGCTAGTAATAAACGCAAAATTACTTTTGATTAAACGTTTGTTCAAGTCTGATATTTTGTACATTGAACACTATCAACAAACAATCAATCAATATGTAATAATACATCACCATACAAAAGAATACGTGAAAGATGCCTCATATATATATATAACTCTTCTAAACATCAACACACCAATGTTAGATCTGTAAATTTGCTTTCGCAAGTTTTTTTTTCTTCCCTCGACGGAATTCGAACCCATGCTACTGAGATATCGTGACACCAAATCGCCTGCACTGTAGCCGTCCCGCTAGACCACACGACGACCTGGGATTCACAATAACAAAGCTTTCGGTATGAATATATTGACATGATTCATTTGACATCGCGCTATTATTGAAGAAGGATATCTGTTATCCGAAATATCTAATATTTGTTCATTTTATAGTTATTTAATGGTGATGTTGTACCCTTTTTGACTTGTTATATATTATATTTTGTAGTGTACAGAATCATATTACATTATCCATCGCCCTGTAAGATTAATCATTGACTATTTATTCAGTCATTTTATATATTTATATATATAACCTTAACTATTTACTAAACTTTACAAATATAATTTTTCCATTGTTATCTTTGCGTGCAATCATGTAAAAATATGTTTAAATTTTGTCATATAAAGGATGCTTATTCATATTACGGTAACTATATAAAAAATAGAATATAAGACATTTTGAAAAAGACAGAGAATCGGACAGACATGTTATGGATTTGCCATATTCTGGAGAGAGTAGCAGAGGATATTATCAAAGTTCTCATACTGCACAACATCACATCCAAAATATAAAAGTAAATAGCATCAGTGTTAATATAAATCAGTTTGAAGAGTTATCAACTGGAACTATTGAAGAGACGCAGTCCGATCATGGATATTTACAGTTGCCTGAATTCATTAACGAAAAGATTGAAAGTAATCATGACTATTTAAAAGTGAATGGATCAGCCAAAACACATCAACGTTCTATTATTGGGTCCGACAAACTATCAGATTTCCCCAACGGACAACATGCAGGTAAAGGTAACGAGTCTGATGATATAACTAAGAAGGACACAACTGCTTTGAATGCAGTTCGTGTAAATGAAGAAATATATTCTGAAGTAGATGACGATGCTCAAACATATTTTAACCAGGCTCATCAAGGACGTCAGGAACATTTGGACATTAGCAAAACATTACATACAAATGTAAGCAAAATAATTAAGTTGTAAAATAGTAATATGTTGCATATATAAAAATGGAAATAAGACACACATGCCTAAAATTAACTGACTGCGTTGTGAACAATTAGAAGTCACAGTACGGTCTTCAATAATATGAAAAAGGGATACTGTAAAGTAAAGCTATAAATAGCACCAGACAACAAAAATATAAAAAAAAAACACTTCAAAAGAGAAAACTTAAGATTTAATGGATTTACTGTTAATAAGTGTTGCGTGCATTTATTATTGTTATCTTATAAGAATGAACAAAAATGCGAGTTTAATTATTGCGATTTTAAGAAAAGCTACATACACATACATGTAATTGATATCAGAATGTTAGTTCTTATTATTGCGATTCTTAAGTAGTCGCATTATTTGCATTAACAAAAACCTCGCAATATCTTCTGTATGTACATTAATTAAAAGGAAAACTATATGGCAGACATTAACTTACGACAAACGCTGGGTTACAGTCTCTGTGACTTGATTATTTCAAAATTAGAATAACAAATAATGATACGTTTTTTTATGATTTATAATAATCACAAATTCTCGAACCAAAAAAACAAAAACAAAATGTAATTATCTATAAATGAATTAACAAATGTAAGCGCCAGTAGTTTACCGATGTTCAAATTTCATAAATAGAATATGACAACAAATGTGATTAATAAACAAAATCTAACTGAATTGCTGGAACTTTAAAGGGAGCTACAAAAGAAGTGCTGTGAGGTTTAGTATTTTCTGTTATACATGCATCGCCCGCAATGGAATTGTCAGATTACCTGCACGTATCATTACCTTTACATTCATAGCCATTTATGTTCTAAGAGAAGATAATTACTTATCTTTCTAAAACAGAAGTTTTATGTTAATTGTAATAAGTGTTTGAGATATTGAAACAACAAAGATTTGATTTTACCATCATTTTTATGTTTTGTTAGCAAATGTTTTTAAGATAACAAAAAAAGAAAACCAGGTGTCATATTTGAAAGAGAAGGATGCATAGCTAGTAGGATATAGTATTCAAAAACAACAAGCTTGGAAATCATTCATAAAACTGAATACAATTTTAACCTCTATCAAATTCACATATGGTTGGCATTTGTGCGAGCGGTGCGATAATTCAAAAACATAAGGTGTTTGATATTGAAATTTAGAACAAGGTTGCACTTGACTTTTAATTATAAATCAAATGCTTTTTTTAATTTTATTGGGAACGCTTTAAAATCACATTAAAATTACAAAATAAATACTTCAATTTTTTTTTGATATCGAAACGACGTAATAAATGGAAACAATTAATTTAAACTGTTTGTACGGCACACAAAAAAAACCACCCCTATTGGGATGTCCCAATGGATTTCTTGATATGCTTTAATGTAATTAATATCGAGGACAAATATTGACAAAAAAAACACCTGGTGTCTTCAACTACGAAGCAAACTAACCTGCAACTTTATATGATATTGTTGGAAGAGCGATTACAAATTTTAAGGATCTTCGTGTGATTGCATTAACGAAATCAATACAGATTCCATTGTAATCATTTGAAACTACAGAACAAAGTTAGGTAACATCGACTGAAATGCTATGCTAAGACCCCTGGGTTCCATTTTTCGATTCGGACGATTCAATGTAGTCATCATTGTCAATTTTTAATTCTGATTTGGCGAATTCTCTAAATTATTTCTTCTCTACGAAGAGGTGAGTTTGAAATTTAGGAAATTGTTGAAATGTTACTACTCAAAGTTTTTAAGCTTTTAAAATTTGTTAAAATTTATCTGTCCTTTTTATTTAAGTGTAGAAGGAACAGTTGTCGAAAGTATGCATAAAATTCCATGTGAGCGATACATTCTTTTTGATGACTTACATGTATATCTGGAATAAGAAAGAAATTAAATGAACAGGCATATGCAAAGTCAGAGAAAATATTCCTGGTGATTTACATATAATAAAATCAATTAAGATACGGGTCATAGAGGCGGCTACTCTAAAACTCAAAATAGAAAAGGATAAACACTAACAACCATTTAATTCCATTTAACTGACTGCGTTGTGAACAATTAGAAGTCACAGTACGGTCTTCAATAATATGAAAAAGGTATACTGTAAAGTAAAGCTATAAATAGCACCAGACAACAAAAATATAAAAAAAAAACACTTTAAAAGAGAAAACTTAAGATTTAATGGATTTACTGTTAATTCAGAAAATGTTGCGTGCATTTATTATTGTTATTTTATAAGAATCAACAAAAATGCGAGTTTAATTATTGCGATTTTAAGAAAAGCTACATACACATACATGTAATTGATATCAGAATGTTAGTTCGTATTATTGCGATTCTTAAGTAGTCGCATTATTTGCATTAACAAAAACCTCGTAATATCTTCTGTATGTACAGTAATTAAAAGGAAAACTATATGGCAGACATCAACTTACGACAAACGCTGGGTAACAGTCTCTGTGACTTGATTATTTCAAAATTAGAATAACAAATAATGATACGTTTTTTTTTATTTATAATAATCACATATTCTCGAACCAAAAAAACAAAAACAAAATGTAATTATCTATAAATGAATTAACAAATGTAAGCGCCAGTAGTTTACCGATGTTCAAATTTCATAAATAGAATATGACAACAAATGTGATTAATAAACAAAATCTAACTGAATTGCTGGAACTTTAAAGGGAGCTACAACAGAAGTGCTGTGAGATTTAGTATTTTCTGTTATACATGCATCGCCCGCAATGGAATTGTCAGTTTACCTGCACGTATCATTACCTTTACATTCATAGCCATTTATGTTCTAAGAGGAGATAATTACTTATCTTTCTAAAACAGAAGTTTTATGTTAATTGTAATAAGTGTTTGAGATATTGAAACAACAAAGATTTGATTTTACCATCATTTTTATGTTTTGTTAGCAAATGTTGTAGAGATAACCAAAAAAGAAAACCAGGTGTCATATTTGAAAGAGAAGGATGCATAGCTAGTAGGATATAGTATTCAAAAACAACAAGCTTGGAAATCATTCATAAAACTGAATACAATTTTAACCTCTATCAAATTCACATATGGTTGGCATTTGTGCGAGCGGTGCGATAATTCAAAAACATAAGGTGTTTGATATTGAAATTTAGTACAAGCTTGCACTTGACTTTAAATTATAAGTCAAATGCTTTTTGTAATTTTATTGGACACGCTTTAAAATCACATTAAAATTACAAAATAAAAACAACAATTTTTTTTAATATCGAAACGACGTAATAAATTGGAACAATCAATTTAAACTGTTTGTACGGCACAAAAAAAAAACCACCCTTATTGGAATGTCCCAATGGATTTCTTGATATGCTTTAATGTAATTAATATCGAGGACAAATATTGACAAAAAACACCTGGTGTCTTCAACTACGAAGCAAACTAACCTGCAACTTTATATGATATTGTTGGAAGAGCGATTACAAATTTTAAGGATCTTCGTGTGATTGCATTTACGAATGCAGATTCCATTGTAATCATTTGAAACTACAGAACAAAGTTAGGTAACATCGACTGAAATGCTATGCTAAGACCCCTGGGTTCCATTTTTCGATTCGGACGATTCAACGTAGTCATCATAGTCAGTTTTTATTTCTGATTTGGCGAATTGTCTAAATTATTTCTTCTCTACGAAGAGGTGAGTTTGAAATTTAGGAAATTGTTGAAATGTTACTACTCAAAGTTTTTAAGCTTTTAAAATTTGTTAGAATTTATTTGTCCTTTTTATTTAAGTGTAGTAGGAACATTTGTCGAAAGTATGCATAAAATTCCATGTGAGCGATACATAGTTTTTGATGACTTATATCTGGAATAAGAAAGAAATTGAATGAACAGGCATATGCGAAGTCAGAGAAAATATTCCTGGTGATTTACATATAATAAAAACAATTAAGATACGGGTCAAAGAGGCGGCTACTCTAAAACACAAAATAGAAAAGTATAAACACTAACAACCATTTAATTCCCAACGAAAAAGGCTTAATATTTTAATACAACTTGAAAAAATTAGTTGAGTTCTCCAAATATATAGGAAAAGAACTGTAAACAAAGACAAACAAGGATATGTCCCATGATAGTTGTAGATAGTACCATGTTCCATAAACTTGTTCTCTTTAAATATTGACGTGAGTTTAACCGTATATAATCTATCTTTTTTATGTCTATAACTTCTGAATTTAATTATATTGTAAACATTTAACATAATTTGTTTTAAAGAAAATTGTAAACCAATTAACACTTTGTTTTATAAAACAATAGGTTTAATGTATCATAGCAGGTGACACTTTCCCTGTCGACGTACCAGTTGTCGCTCTTTTAAGGGGATATGCACATCCTAAAGTTATGGTTGTTATCTTGATTTGCGTTTTTCTAATCTATTACGGAGATTTGAATATCGGTAAACTAACTACTGTTACCTAAATTCACAATCAGCGTAGATTCAATAAAAGTAGATATTACGGGTATAGTATTAGTTGTTTCCTATAGAATCTATGTATACTACATTTCGAATTTCAAAGTAGAATCGTATAAAAGATTTTGATACATTACAGAATGTGGCCAATACGGATAGGTTCCCAAAACATGTATCGAAACGATTTTCATTGACATCGAAACAAAAATGGATGTTGTCTTCAATTATGGTAGGAATTACAGTTGCAATGGTTGTTGGAATCATTATCTACATTTCAATAAACAAAAAATCAGAAAAAGGTTCGTTTGTATTATTGTTTTCATATACCTTTCTGAATAATTCGCACTTTATATCCACTTCATTATAATTTAATCATTACCAATAGTATTTTCATTTCTTGTTATAGATAAAAATAAGATGACTTGAAAGTCTGGTGGACTTACTTATCTACCTTTATGCCAGAAATAAACCAATTTATGTTGAAATTATCTTATTGATTTTTCTGAAATAAAAATAGAAAATACAGTTCGCCTTTCATTGAAAATTCTCAGAATATGTTGTAATTAATTGTTTGTTGTACAATGTATTATATAAAAAAAAAACCGGTAAACCAAACTTTTATTTTTTTTTTTTTTTTTATTTAGTTTTCTGATATAATAACATAAATTTGGAATATATTCGTTAGTTGTTACTACATGTAAGTTAAACACAGATTTCGTTACACCTGCAATAACTAACGAGAATACTGGTACATTTCATACAACATTCCCGAAAAGAATATCATCGGTAACTTTAGCAGTAACAAAAGAACAATATAATATTAGTCAAAACAGAAAACACATACACAACAGCTTTTGTATCTTTTACAGAACAAGCGGAAACATCAGTAAAGCTATCAACTATGGAAAAAACAACTTCAAGGAGTATATCACGTACAGAGGATATGACATCAGCATCATCTCGCGATGAAACGTCCGTATCGACAAGTATAATAGAATCATCTAGTAGGTATTTGTTAGAGTTTGTAATCATGTTATACCTTTTTAAAACTGAGTGTTACTTGTACAAAATATAGAAAACTTGTAGACTGTTTTTTTATGACTTGAAAAAACATATCTCTTAGGTAATATTCATAATTAAAAAAATATATATTACATAAGACTTGATTACTTGATATTACTTGAAAGACATCTTTCAATTTGTATGTATAAATTATATCCCTAATAACTTCTAAAGTGTGATGTTTATTATTTTGTAGCTTGTGTGTTTTTTCTCCTATATATATTGATATACATTTCTGAACAAACTTATGCGTGTCAACAATTTTGACATACATGTAATATATTTGGTTTTGAATTATTATTGTGACAATTAAAAACTGTGTGCACCAATGCGCATATACATTTTTTTATTAACATGTCTCTTCTGTTGTGTACACATTGATTATTTCCAGGTGGACATATACCTGCATCTTCTCTTCATTTCTATGTAATGTCGTTTGTTTATTAAGCTCTATTGATCAAATGTTTACCTTTAGATTGATTCCTGTGTTTATCTTGTCATAATAAGTATCAATTTATAGGCAATAAAATAGACATTAACCTGTAAATCGTTCTTTCTAACGGTTCGGCACCTTTCTTATAATTTGTCAATTATCGTTAAATGTGACCGTGCTTAATGACATGTAAACTTATTAAAGCAGTAAGGATAACACTATCAGAAGTACCTTCATCAAAGGAAACAACAGCAACATTAGACAATCTTCCAACAACAACAGCTGCTTATGAACCATCTTCAGATGGTACATCGACTACGCTCACGCCTAGTTCAGTCGGTAAGAAAACCACATACAGCAGCATATACGATAGAGCAACACACACGTTTATTTCAATGTATCTACAACATCAAACGTTGTCACTTTAGGAGGACGACAGATCATTCTCAGTCTTTATTTTTTTGTATTGTTTTTTGTACTGTTCTTTTCGTCCGTTTTGAAATTCTTTCCACGACATTGCCAATTTGGTTCAGACTTAAGTATTAATGTCAATATTTTATTCTTTCGTAATTTTTTTAGTGTTAACACAAATAAATTGTTTGACAATAACTGTGCACGTGTGTAAACTAAGGCACGAATAGGATATCGCCATTCCGTAGTTATAAATCAATTAAGAGTAAAAACCCCAGGTTATAAAATAAAACCAACGAAATCAAATCCACTATAAGAGGAAAACAACAGAACAACAGACACACTGAACTGCAACAAAAACAAACGCCATTATAAAAATATATAGCAAGGCTAAAATTACCGCTTAAATGACAACACTACGTGGCAGTCCTAGAGTTTGAAATCTTATTGGATGAAATTTGTAGTTTTTATGCTATTAGCATGATTTTAAAGTTATTCAGGGGACAAAACAGCGGATACCTTATGAAATTGTCAACCATTCAGTTTTTAAGGCAAATGACAGGCATCATCGTGATTTTTCTATTCCTTAAAATAATGCAATACCATTGTTTAATTCATTGGCATTCATGTTCTTTTCCAGATATTGTTTGTACTGATACCGTTGCTCTAATCAATTCTGGACCAGCTGTGATAACATGTTATCTTAACGACACGACAACGTTTACGGTTATGAACGTAACGTACCTGAAATTAGGAGCAACTGATGTTCAGCTCCTAGCATCAATTTATGACAGTTATAGTATCACAATGTTCGCAATGGAAGAAATTGTATCAATTAGTATATCAAATAATATTATCAACCTAACAGTACTAAACCCGTCATGTACGAACGAAGGAACATTTGCTGTAATTACAGATATCAATGGATTAACGATAAAGGGCCAAGGAAAGTTAAGCGTAATAAGTATGTCGTCATTAAATAGAATATGTACACCTGCATGTTTTAATCATTCATAAGGCATTATAATGCAAATTCAGCGGACCAATTGATCTTATTTGATGACAACAAGTTTCAAATCATCTATCTACCTGTCTGTAAGGGAATCAGACCTCTTGAAATATGGAATGTATTGACAAGCTATTTCTTTAAACAAAAAATACAAAGCACATAGTATGTTTCGCCAGAAGCATACAACTTAAATCACCTTGTGGTGTTGCCAAAAACGATAACACCATTTTGTCAAAAGGGGTAGACCCCTTTTTGGTCCCTAAAATATAGCATATTTACATATTTGTTTTGTCAAATATAAAGTTTGAGCTTAAATGAATTAAGAGTAAAATCACAAACATACTGAAGTCAGGAAAATTCAAATCTGAAAGTCCCCAATCAAATGAAAAAATCAAAGGATAAAGCACATTAAACGAATGGACTACAACTGTCATATTCCTGACTTGGAACAGGCATTTTCAAAAGTAGAAAATGGTGGATTAACCTGGTTTTATAGCGCTAAACCTCTCACTTTTATAACAGTCCATCAAATTCTGTTATTTTTTCAACGATGCGTGAACAAAACAGACATAATCGGTAA
Organism: Mytilus edulis; assembly: GCF_963676685.1. Taxonomy (NCBI): domain Eukaryota; kingdom Metazoa; phylum Mollusca; class Bivalvia; order Mytilida; family Mytilidae; genus Mytilus; species Mytilus edulis. Next base: position 47,178,500 of record NC_092346.1, on the reverse strand, counting down.
TTTTCGATTTTTTTTACAATACCATGCATATGTATTAGATACTATCATCATTAGTTCATTCAAACAAAATAAATTCTTCACAATGTTAGCATTTGTGCTAATTTCAAACGGAATTAGTCTAAGATGGAAAAGACCGCACTTGTGTTTAGTCTAAGGTTGAGACTGATCATGAATGCGGTCACTTACATTTAGGACAACAAGTATCTAAAAAATGAAGTTACACGTAGTCAAAGCTTCAAGTACAATCAGATATATGTTAAATCTTTTCACTTTTAGTGAATTACTTCATAATAAGGAACTTAAATTGAATAAAGATAACATTTATTCTAAATAGTTTCCGGAGAAAAAAAATTGTATGATAGAAAATCTTCTCGTTATTTTTAAATGCATGTTTCAACGAACAGCATTTGAAAATGATATCCGATATTTTTTTAATTTTTTATTATATTTCTGTAGGGAAACTATTTTATATATGAATGCATTGCATAGCAATGATAGCTACAACTCAACTAGTATAAGCACACAACAGAACTATTCAAATCGCCATAAGGACGCATGACACAAATTACAACCGGAAGTTAGGCAAACTACAATCACTTTAAACTTGAAATCTTTACCTCAACACTTTAAAGTACATACCAATAGGGTTTTTAACCCATTTATTAAGAAGCATACCACAAAGGAGTTTACATTGTTACTTAAATATTATAACATTAAAGTGTGCTTAATCACATTGCATATATAATTAAACATTCAGTTTTTTCAACAGTCATAACCTTTCATGCTATAATGTTTTAAGAAAATTATTATTTCAGCTTTTTTGCTTGTAAAGATTTTTGTCTACTTTTTCATTTAGGTAAACCAAATGGAGATGCAATCTTGCAACTACATCCGGATCAAATAGCAGGACTTTTGAATTATAGAACTTGGTTACGTCATTCTTGCATAACTGATGTTGGATATCCACCAGGTGAAATAAGTATTGAAATGATGAAACAAGATGAATCTGAATTTACCAAGTTGAATGTAGACTTGCATACTTCCAATGACGTCATTAACAATACGGCATGTTCTATAACCCGAACAGTTACATTTGGTTTCGTTTTTACTGCTGCTATGGACAGGGCTACTATGCGATGTAGTGTTACGCATGATTTGTTTACTGAAGAGTCTTTTGTTTACTCGAACAATGATACTGTATCCCTAATATCCAGTAAGTTTACATCGAAATGCTAACAAAGCGTGTAAAAAATGCTAAAAATATTTACACAACTTCATAACATTATTTGTTTTAACAATTTGTTTAGAATGAGTAAATTGTTCAAGAATATTTTCATAGGTAAGCATTGGTCAGTGAGGCATTACCTAAGGAATAGTAAAAACCATTTAAAAGCATGTCCACTCTATTTCTAGGTATTGAAAATATTATATAACAATTTAAACTAATGTTCGTGTCATTACAAGCGTAAATTGCTTTAAGAAAGGCAAAATATACCGAAAGAAATATTCAAACTAAAAAATGAAAAAAATTTGGAATATATAATTTACATTCGAATAATAAGAAAAACCACACAAACAAATACGATTTATCTCACATACCATTTGATATTTATGGAAGATACAATATTTCAATCTGAAAAGAAATCTAGTCAGTGATAATTGTTGGCCAGATAAAATTTGGCTATTCATGTAATATTCCCAGTACGAATTTTCTTGTCCAAATTAATTGCAAAATTGCTAAATTAATAAATGTAATTAGGCAATAAACCTTGGAAAAAGTGAATACAACATCGTACTTCGTTCAAAACACACTAAAGAATTATTTTAGATATCAAATGAATACGACTTCAACATGTTCAAGGGAACGTGATAAACAAATTTCAATGAAACTCTACCACTGTAGGCGTCCTAATCGCTAGAAAGTATTTACGTTCACCAGAAATGTTTACAGTCAAATATCTGATGCGCGGGATACTTAAGGGAGTATCCAATACTATGTATGAAGTAGATTTTACTCGTTTTATTTTTCATAAAAATGGGAAGAAAAAAATATTTGCATTGACCTGTTAACAAGAAAATAGGATTTCAAGAATTTTGAATAACACGATTTACAGAAATAGATCCATTGGATGTAAAACAGTTTGGACCAACACTAGTTTAAGTCATTGCAAAGCTAAAAATAATGTGCGATTAAACCGTTCAACTGATTTTTCAATGAGTAAACTTCCTTAGGTGGTCTTTCGCGTTGAGTTAAAAAAAACGTGAAGAGGAATAATTTTGTAGCCTATTAAATATTACAAGTATTAAAGCAGAATATTCATATGCCAATACAAAGTGTGCCTTCTAAAGTTAATAATCGATCATTTTCGGTGTGAACTAAGAAACAGTTGTACAAAACTTCAAGGAACGAAACTACTGTGATATGCTGTACATTAAAATATGAAAGATACAAAGGTGACCCACGAGTATTTAGAGTTATTTAGGGATAGGACACATAGGTCAAAAAGAAAAAGAACAAGATTTGTAATTGCTAGCAATAACGGATGGCACGCTCGTCCCCCCATTGCCAGGATAACGGCAGCCATTTTGAAATTTCCAATTCAAAGAGCCTATCTACACATGCAAATTATCATTTTTGTAAAGTTTCATTAATTTTCGAGCATTTTGAAGTTTTTGACATTTTTGCTGTTTCTATGGTAATGGCGGCAATTTTGAAAATTCAAACTCAAAATGCAGCTCCGCCCATGCCAGTTACAATTTCTGTAAAGTTTCGTACAGTTTGCAGCATTTTTGATATTATTGCTGTTTCCATGGTTACAGTAGAAAATTTCAAAATTCTAAAAGCAGACATCTCATTGCCATTTGTCATGTTATATATCAATACAGTTTCATTGATCCCTATGCAATATTCTTAAAGAAAATGCAGCTTTTATGTATTTTTCCATAGGCTCAATGTTAAACATTCGCCCTGTTTCCATGACAATGGCGGCCATTTTGGAATTTCTAATTATTGTCTTGTCTTGTCATCTAGGCATACCAAGGAACATTTCCATAAAGTTTCATCCAGCTAGGTCTTATAATGAAAGATTTAGAATCTTTCAAATTTTTCACTTTTTTGCAGTTTCCATGGAAACGGTGGCAATTTAAAAAAATTCCAGAGTCAGATGCACAACTTAACATGGGGGTCCTCATTATGGTATAGTTCCAACAATATTGGATCACTCAATTCTGAGAAACACGATGGACAAAATGTGTGGAAGAATAATAAAAATAAGAAAAAAAAGAAACGTAGAATAACAATACGTCACCCCAACTCCGTTGAGAGTGCCATAAAAAGAAACGTAGAATAACAATACGTCACCCCAACTCCGTTGAGAGTGCCATAAAAACGAAATAGAATTTTAAAACAAACAGAGAACTTGGCATCAGAAAACCTCAAAAAGCTCTAATAGACCGGATAGTAGACAGTCTTGATCTATTTCACCCAAACTGTGAAAACGTTGAAAGAAGAACGTAGGACATATGTATGACAAATTAAAATTTAGCATATTCATAGTTATGATTCGCACAAACCAAATAGTCCAGAAAGTTTAATTAAATATGTGACAAAAAGTCATAAAATTAGTAAAGACTATATATTGTAAGCGCACACCACACCTCTCATATATTGGTAGGATATTATGAACATGGTTTGGTAAACCATATACGTATCAGATGAAATGTACCAAAACTACATGTATATAATAAAATTGAGAATGAAAGTGGGGAATGTGTCAAACAGACAACAACCCGACCAAAGAGCAGATAGCAGCCGAAGGCCACAAATAGGGCTTAAATGCATCGTGAAAATCCCGCACCTGGAGGCGTGATTCAGCTGGCCCCTAAAAAATGTGTACTAGTTCAGTGACAATGGATACCAAATTAAACTCCAAAATATATAAAATAAAGGTTTTTAAAGTTGAAACTGTGCAAAATAGCAGAAAACACAGAGGTGGAATTGGACACTTGGAAATTTGTGTTTTTTTTATTTTGTTTTTCCTCCTATTTATATTTATTTTTGTTTCTATTATGATGTTAAATTTTACTAACAAATACGGTTGATATAATTGAGCATTTAGTTTGTCAGTTTTTATGAATTTCTTTAATTCTGTATGAAGGATTATTTTGTTATTTAACTGGTTTTATTCAAGAGACATGACATACTTATATATTGATATTTCAGTTGACTTTTGCAAAAATCAAACTGACGCACGAAGTTTTCATCCACATCCAACAAATTGTCATGGTTTTGTTCAGTGTGAAGAAGACGTACCATATGGAATACCTTGTCCATCAAGTCGTTGTTATGGAGTAACTGAAACAAATGGATGTAAATTATGTGATCAAGTTATATGTCCAGCAGGTAAGTCAAACTTTTTGCAAGATATAATATCATAATATCAAGTGAGACGGAACACTGTGGAATCGTTTTAAAAAAAACAACGCAAATGCAACATGCTTATCTTAAAAAAATAACTGTTGAAATATATTATTTTGAATATTCGTGCTTATATTTAGTCTGTCTTATGTTAACTTCCGTATCATTTCGTTGTCGTTGGACATGACATTGAGTACATTTATGTATCATGTAAACTGAAGACAACTTAAGAAAATGGGTTTCATTTTCAAGAACTTATGATATTTTCCTTACTACTTGATTTAATAATAAATATAGTATCAGATCTGCGTTTAACAGTATGATATTTTCTTTTACAGATTTAACTACAACACCAGTACCTGATAGGATTACATTTGGATATTCAATTGGTAAGATTAAAAATTTTCTATGCAATCAGTATTTTGATAGATATAACAAGGGATTCTAGATCGCCTGTTTCGCTCACTTTGGTGTATGTACATCATAAACAATATCCGATATCCGACATTAAGAACCAGAATTAAATTCATGACAACAATTTCGTTTTAGTTGAGGACGTATTGCTGATAATGTTTTCGATTTACAATTTATCTTTATCTTTATCTTTAGTTCTTTAGTTCTTGCCCGAAACATACAAAGTGTTTAATTTTGCCTTTCAAATTATTGTGCTTGCTGTTGTGTCTATCATCTGGATTTGATATCCAGTTGTTGAATGGTTAAAGAAATTGGTTTTTATTTTTGCTGTATGGCAACAACCTGTATGTAATTGCCAAAAAATATTGCAAAAAGAGGGCAAAGATATCACATATTTCCTCAAAATTTGACTGGAGTGATACCTTTTCTGTAACAGTCTACAACTTTACATATATCTATCAAAAGATCAAGAGTGTATTTCTTTCCTATAACCAAAGTTTGGTGAACGTTGTATGGCGTTTGTTATAGTTTGTTAAATGTTACAAAAGAAACAAATGCATCGTTTGGTTAGAGTGGATTGACATTTTGAGTAATTTTAGACAATGTTTTGACAAACAAGAACACGTTAAGATAATTCATTTAATATTAAAGCTAGAAAGAAATGCATCGTTTGAAATAACAAACGACGAACGACAAACGCATATGCAGCGAGTGTATAGCTTGTAAAATATTATGCAAACTTGCAAAAGTATGTTAGAAACAAATGATCAAAACCTGTGCTCACTGAACAGTTTGTAGCCATACCGCTAAAAAGAAATTGGTACCAAATAAAAAAAAAATATTTGTCTTTCGTCTCATTTCTGTGTGTAATTACGTCAAAAAGCTTGGATGAAAAGAAAATGACTGTAAGGTGACCTTTAGTTGTTATTGAAATTGTTTGTGTCATTTGGTGTTCTATCTGTGAAGAGCTGTTTCATTTGACAATTGTACCACATCTTCATTTTTTATGCTACAAACATTTCTGAACAATAGGGACAGAGAAAACAGAAAATAGCCCATAAAACAGGTAAAATATAATCTTGATGTTTTTATAAACCAACTTTGAAAGATCACTTAGTCATCAGCAGTCTAACAATGAATATTATTGTAGTTTTTGCTATAGCTGTCTCGGTTTGTTTACGACCTTTGAGTTTGTTTGTTCCCTCGGTGTTTTTTGGCTCTTTTTTAAAATGTTACCTCTCCTTGCAAAAATAAAGACACGTACGTACTGTTATTGGAAGAATTTTTGTACAGATGAAAGAAATAATGTTGCCTACATATTTTGCGGAAGCAAAGTTATGATAGTTAATCAGATCTGCAAACACTTTTAGAGAATCGTGTAGCAGTCATGTGTTCTCTTGTATGGCCGAGTAGAGATCGAAGAGTGGTCGAATGTGGTCGCGAAGAGATCGGATATTGGTCGATTTGGTCTGAGATAAAATAAATATACAAGTCGCAGTGATCTTGAAGCGATCGGGCATTGGTCGAGTTAATCTGGAAATGATCGGACCTTAGTCGAGCACAGGTCGAAATGATCGAGAAGTGATCGGTAAAATATTTGTATTTCGACCAAAATCGATTTCTTTACGATCCTCTCTCGATCAATTCGACCTATACTCGACAAATTCTCGATCTCTTCTCGAGTGAGTTACTTCTCGATCCTTACTCGAGTAGAAAGTCAGATCGATGACTATCAAAGATAGACTATCCCGAACATTCTTGTCGATTGAGTCAGACCAGTCTCCCGATCATGTATTTTGGCTTCATCGGGCTTTATCGAGTTGATCTGATCGGCAGTGTGAACTTAGTTTTATGGAAAAACCGTTTTACAGATGATATCGGACATGTTCCTTATGTCGTAACTACAATACATTTCCTTTTTCAAGATTGTGATCTACCGAATTAGACCTTTTACCGGATTTGTGATAAGATAAGCAACACGACGGGTGCCACATGTGCAGCAGTATCTGCTTACCCTTCCGGAGCACCTGAGATCACCTCCAGTTTTGAGTGGGGTTCATGTTGCTTAGTATTTAGTTTTCTATGTTTAGTCTTCTGTACTTTTGCTTAGATATAGGAAGATGTGGTATGAGTGCCAATGAGACAACTCTCCATCCAAATTACAATTCATAAAAGTAAACCATTATAGGACAATGTACGGCCTTCAACACGGATCATTGGCTGACACCGAACAACAAGCTATAAAGGGTTCCACAATTACTAGTGTACAACCATTCAAACGGGAAAACCAACGGTCTAATCCATATTAAAAAAAATAGCTTGTCTGTTTGTCTTTTTATTTGTTGCCATGGGGTTAAACGTTGTCAATTTATTTTCAATCTATGAGTTTGACTGTCCCTCTGGTCTTTATAATACGATGAATTGAAGTTTGTCCTTTGATATTATAAGGCTTGTCTGTGAAGATTTCTGCCGAAGTTTGACTTTCTTTTAATAATTAAATACATGGTATCAAATATGACGTTTGTAACGCGCGTCTGGCGTACTAAATTATAATCCTGGTACCTTTGATAACTATTGTACTAACTTCAGATTTCAAAATAAGAAAAAACAAGTTAACAAATACATTTAAACGTCATAAGTTCAGACGTGTTTATTGTTAGTACCCAAGCAGTAAAAGATTTAAGTCACGAGTTCTTCAAAATGGAGTTTGTTTTAATGTTTTCATTGTAATACTGTATCTAATATTTCTACATATATAAGTGTTAACTATTATTTTCTATTGCATATACATCCTAAAACAAACATTCACTGTTGAAATCGATAAATTTATGTATTCATTGTTTTAATAATATAATTAGTTAAACATATGCTGACAAGAGTATTATGGTCATTTCTATCTTTATATAGTTTTAAGTCCACGTCCGCCAAGTAGTCTTTTCTTTATATTTCATTCTAAATCCTTAATAACTTCTTGAAAACAGCTCATCTAAATTCAATTTGAATTGCACTGTCTTACTCACAGATGCTAAAGCAATGCATATGTGATTCTACTTTTGTCACCAACGTGATATTGGTGTTTCGCAAAGAAAGAAAACAGCTTAACTATCAAATAATGTATCATATTGCTTGTCAAAACAGTACAATCTATTTTAGATATTTCCTGTATGGACGTCTCCGTATTAATCAATTCTGGAGCCGCTGTAATGATATGTTCCCTAAACGACACTGCAACATTTACGAGTATGAATGTAACTTATACGAAAAAAGGAGATCCAAATGTTCAGCAAATAGCAATGATTGGTTCCAGTAATAACATTGATATGTTTGCAATGCAAGATAGTGTAATCATTAGTATTTTCAATAACATTATAAACGTAACAATGCTGAACCCTTCCTGTGAAAATGAGGGAACATTCGGTATAGTCACAAATATTAATAACGAAACCGTTGAACACAAAGGAACATTTACCGTACAGTGTAAGTACAGGATGTGTAGATTATCATTCAGCATGAACAAATATTTGTGAAATAAGCTGTGTGTTTTCCATGTAACCACAATTTCATTATATACGAAAACAAATTCACACCAGTGAAATTATATTAAAAAATTCCAAAACGAAATAAGATTTGAAAGAAATTATCAAAAAAATAAAACTATGAAATAAACCGAGTTATAAGGAAAATTCAAATCGGCAAGTCCGTTATCGAAAGACAAAATCAAAAGCTAAAACACAAAAACAAACACCCAGCTGATTTTTTCCTGAATTGATACAGACATTTCGTTATGTAGAAAATGATGGTTTTAACCTGGTTTTATAGGCAGCGAAATATCTCACTTATTTGACAGTTGCATAACATTCCTTTATATTGACAACAATGTGGGAACAAAAAAAAAAAAGATAATAGGTAAAGATCTAAAAAGTAGGAGTATGGAAGTCCACATTGTATCATAATAATAATTACTATAAATCAAATAAATATGTAAATAAGGCATCCAAAAAAATGATTAATGTTGGAATTTTATTACAAACAGTAATCCATTCTTGCATCGTAAAAAACTTTAAAGGTTTCCTGTAGATCGGCGATTAATTGAATATTTTTCATAATAACACTGTATCGAAATTAACTTACCAAACCATAAACACAATCAACCATACAAAAACTGAGGCGTGGAATATTTCATGAACCAAAAATTAAATATTTCTATTCAAACATTTTTATATGTTATATCATCCAAACTTCATTAATTTCGAAAGAAATCATTGCAATTCATGCTTCGTTTTGCTTATACTCACTAAAGGTGAAATTCTAATGTGGGCCTTATAATTTGTAAGGGTATATCATGCAATTCATTGTACACAATCTTATATTCAACGCCACCTCTCCAAGAAACACGATAAACAATCAGATACCTTTTAAACAAAAATTAACAAACAATAGCAAAACAGAAGGACTACAAAGTGGAAATACATAGCAAACTGTAATAGTAATCGCCTTACAACATTAAATTACTTCCCGTAGATCTATAACAGAGATGTTATGGCAAGACAACTGCATGTTCATTTGTTCAACATTTAAATACAGGAATGATCAACAATTGTATCGTTCTTACGTTGGGTATAACGTCATCCAAGTTTCAATTGTGTTGTGAATAACAGATCTTATAAAATATTATTGTACAATCAATTCACAACATGCATAGGTTTAGATCTATTTAAAGGTTAACATTATAAATAGAAACCTGCCTATTGTTGATGGTTAATGACTCATCAACATATTCCCGAAAATGTAAAATACCAAAAATACCGAACTCCGAGGAAAGTTCTAAATGGATAGTCCATAATGTGATGACAAAATCAAAAGATAAAACAGATCAAAGGAATGAAAAAAAAGTTATATTCCTAACTTAGCACAGGCAATTTCACCTTTTAATTATTATTTATTAATTATTGATCGGATATATGTACATGCATCGCCAGAAAAGTAACATACAGGTTGCAACGAAATAATTCAATATTTTATTGTATTTTTGATGATGAATTTTATGTTCCATAGATTTACCAGAAAAACCTGTCCTCAAACTCAGTGCAGATCAAGTTATTGACTTGGGTTTCTACAGACACACGAGTTTTCATACTTGTACCGGTATAATTGGGAATCCGACAAGAGAACTTATACTGGAAATTGTATATGCCAACACAACTGAATATACAGAAATACCAGACTCCATTCTTAAAGATCTTAAAAGAAATAAGACAACACCTCAATGTCAAAACTATGAGCAAATCCAATTTTGGTTATTATTCTCGTCGGAGATGCAGGATTCAAAGATAAGATGTAGACCTTCGGGAAATGTTAACAATGATACCATTGCTGAGGAGCATTTGTTTTTGATTCCAAGTAAGTTGCTTTACATAATGCGTGGCATGATGATTGTCAACTTCAAGTCATTTATCGCTACTTTGTTGTTATTTTTTCCCCATTAAACAAGAATGGCCAATTAAGGTTCAACTATCTTGTCTTTGGGATAGAAACATTAAATCTGAGCGTCATTGATGAGTCCTATGTAGACTTAACGCGATTTAGGCGTATTAAATTATAATCCTGGTACCTTTGATAACTACTTATATTATAAAACAATTGCTCAGATTCAAACAAAAATTTTAAACAGACATTTTCTGGAGCTTTTGTCTAATTTTAAAAATGGAGGACGTGTATTGCATCATAAATCTAAAATCTCAAGATAACTATTGTGGTCCTAAGTTGTTCCTGTACTTATATGAGGCTGACTTCATACATGAGCTACTTAGCAAGACAAAAGCAATACATATCATTTAAACTCACATTCAGCTATATAGATGATGTCCTTTCACTAGATGTCCTCTAACTAAATAATTCAAAGTTTGGGACTATATTTACGATATCTACCTACATCGAGCTTGCAATGAAAGATACAACACATGCAACAGAAAAATTAGGTCTACCTCATATCACGACTAACATCTCAGGATAAACAGTAAGGGTCGGTTGAGAAAAAACTTTACGGCAAAAGAGAGGATTTCAATCGGAAACTTTCCCTTCAAAATCTAGCAACATTACATCAGCATATGGACTATATAATTATAAATTTAAACGATATCCGATATCTTCCATATATATTCTATCGTGATTTCCCTGATAAGGTGTAGATGCAACACAGATGGTATTGAAATTAGGATTCCAAGTAGTGACGTTGAAATCATCCCTTGAAATTCTGGCACGAAATATTTAATCGTTATGAAATATCTGTTTCACAGATGGCGACGGATTTATTCCAGTTGTAGCCGTCCTCTTGCCCACAACTATGATCTCCTGTATTGTACTTATCACCTGGTTTTAGACTCACATGATCAACACAACGGTGCTACATGAAGAGCAGGATCGGTGTAATCTTCTGGAACACCTGTGACCAAACGCAGTTGTTGTTGGTTCTCGAATTACTAATTAGTGTTTATGCTGTTTTTTGTTTATTGTTGTTTATTTTTTAGTCGTTATTTGTTTTGGCCATGCCATTGCCATTTTCTTTCCGACTTGTTAGTTTGCATATCCATTTAGTATTTTATTGTCTCTCTCGTTTTGCTTTTGTATGATACTTCCTAACAATACAATCATCTTTTAACTGTAGGAGATATATGTGCATGTGGAGATGCAGGCAGTTATCGAGGGCACCCGGGAAGTTGTCATGTACAAATTCTGTGTTTAGCAGCAGGTACTATTATGTATCCCTGGGGTCGTGCATGTTTAGAGAACCAATGTCGAAATAGTCTCAGTGGTTTATGTTCCTCTGATTGTTCAGATTCTGCATGTAACCAAGATGTACCTGTGGGTAAGTTGAATGTTTTATATCCTGACCATAAGTATTTACATTTTGTCGGTATACTATTAGAACAATGTAGTGCAAATAATTCGGAAAACCAAACTCCAGATCATAGAAAAACAAAATTTCACGAAATGTTATCATGAAGAAAACATGCGATTAAGTAACATTTATTGGTAAAACCCTTTGTTATCTCCAATATGCTAATATGAGTTGAGTTCCCAAAGCACCTTTAACTGATCGATGAGTTGTTGATACACGGTAGGCACAGTATCCGGTTGGGGTTGATATTTTATCGAGTGATTTCGATTATAAAAAGGGTTTTATTGAGTAAATCTGCATATGTTCAAATTTATTAACGATTACTTTGAAAGTTTACTTTACAGCTTTAACACCTTATTTTGAATGATATACACGCTTTTACAATGTATCGTACATTTAGTAGTAAATACAGTAGTTTTGAATATTTAATAAATAGCCTGCTGTTTAATCCATATCGCGCATTTTTGATGAGCACCCTTTAACATACCCTTGATCACACCCCTACCCTTCATCGCACCCTTTATCAAACCCCAACTCATTTTTGTCCCATTTTTACATAAACTCCGTTTTGATTTTTGCAAGCTTCTTCAAAAATATTTCCCCCCAAAATGTGTCCTAAATGAATGGTCAATCGGGCGTGACGCAATTTATTGAAAGATGTCATTGCTTGGCATGTGGTCTCACAAACGTCTAGTTTTCATATTTTTGACAAACGAAATGCAACTATAAAAAAGAACTCAATGAAATATCATGCAAAACAAACAAAAATTAATACAATACAATACAATAAACAAAATATTTTTAAAACAACAGCACGCGAATTGTAAGGTAATCTAGGTGATTTAGATGAGCGATTGAGCAGTTCTTTAAAAACTTTAAAAGAAGACAAAAGTAGAACGAAAGGTAGCCCAGTTGCTAGGGATCAGAAAGCAGTCTATATATACTCTCCTGTTATATATAAAATATATGATAAAGCGTATATAAAACGGCAAAATCAGTATCACATGCCGTTCCACCCTCAAACAATATCATCTCTCGGGCCTAAAGGCATAAAGGCCCTCTGGCTGATATTGGTATCTCGGGATGATACGGCATATGATACGGATATTGCCATGTATTAATCAATATTTCACTTTGAATAAAAAAAAAAAATTTATATCGACGATTTTGTTAGCCTTCATTTAAAATACCTTTTTTAAACGGATCCTGGTTTTTCCCTCACTAAAGTTCAAGAAGGTATGCATTTTCGAACTTTAATACCGACTTTTGTAATACTGTACCGGGTTTAAGGGCATTGTCCCGCAGCCATTGAAAGATCATATAACTAAGCTGTTCAAATTAATTACTTTCGAATTTCATGCATTAGATAAAAGGTGGATGTAAGAAAAAACAACAGAATTACAGGACTACCGCCGTAGATCTCATGTAAAATCAGATGGTAATGGTTAATGTTTTTCTACAAAGAAAACAAGAATCTACGAATCTAGATACTTGATCGTTTCTTTTTTATTCTCAATAATTATTTACTTGGGACGATTTCGAACATGATATTTTCTAAAGATTATGTAGATACCTGTCTATTGTTGAAGACGGTGTGTTTTCCGTCTATATGTCCTGTTGGTATTTTTGACGTTGGTATGGGTTGCTGATAAGTTAGCGACCACACTTTTATTCATATATATATTTAATTTTAGTTGTAGTTCTGGAATATCATGGATTTCCAATGCTAGTTTTTTAAACTGAATTTTTACTATTTTCATATCATAAAGGTTTTTGTTGGGGTAGGATCAAGGTTTGAGCGAGTAATTGAATAATGTTTCTTCAGTTTTGCATGCTTTATCATATAATTAATAAATCATTTTCAATTTTGTTTTAAGTAGAGTTATTTAAATTATTTCTGTGTTATCGTTGGTACAGATCACCCTTGTCAAAAATGAAAAGGGAGTTCTATTATTAGCTAACTAAGTACACGAGTTTTTTGCTTTATGTGCTGCTGTACTTGGTTTAATTTGAAGTTTAAGATGCTGTTAACCAATTAATGCATCTTTTATTGTTTTGACATCATACATGTATATGTGTCTCGGACATTATTGTTCAGACGCAACCCGTGATTCATAAAAACAAGAAGAAAAAAATGGACATTTTATAAAAAAGAAGACGTGGTATGTTTGCCAGTTTGACACTTCTCAACAAGAGATCAAAATGACACAGATATTAACATCTCGGTTTGTATGTTTGTTCCAAGACAGAAAAGTCTTTCAGTAAAGCTTAGAGCGCTTGTTATTTTTTTAAATATCTTGTTGATGTCAAAACTGTAATACATGTAATCTCTGGTTTGTTGACAAAACAACCCGTTTTAAGGGTCATTTTCAGAAAATGTGGATATTTCAGTTGTGAAATAACAATACAAAAAAATATTCAATGTTCAACTGTAATATATGAAATTGAATAGTTTAACAACAATACAACCTGAAATAAAAATATGCAATCTTAAATGCTACTACAAAAATATTTTAAAAAATAACATAGAAACAAGTATGGGACATATGTCAACTACATAACGGATTTAGTTTCGGTCCCTAATTTTTTTTTAAATTATATTTACATTTTGCTTGATATATATTTCCATAAAATCATCACACTTTTTTCAATACAGTTAAAATAACACTTTTTAGAAACATATTTTAAAGTGAACTTAATTCAGCATTGTCAACTACATAACGCTTTTTGTAAACTACATAACGATTCACTGCGTTATGTAGTTGACCGTTATGTAGTTGACCTATTTGTGGTTTTTAGATGTTTTTCTTGACCCTAATACTACCAGATAAATGTTTTTTTTAATTAGAGTCAGTATTATAGACTTTGAATGATTTATGTAAAAACAAATATTTATGCCAAAATTTATCAATGTTTTTGCCGTTACAAAGTTGACATAAAATAAAATTACGGAGTAATTTGTACTCACCAAAACTAATCTATAATGAAATGAATCAATGATTTCATCCTGTAACTTTAAGCACGTCATCAGAGGATGAAGAGTAAGTAGAGAGCCCTTCCGTAGTTACAAGGGATATAATCAGTTGTTTATTGGCAACATTATTATATTTGTGTTACGTAGTTGACATTTTTTAAAGTACGAAATGAAAAGTAAAAAAAAATGCTAATAAAATCTAATAATTCCCTGTATTTGTGTATACATACCTGCAGTGATACCTATATATTTATAATAACAAAAGAAAAATAATAATTTCCGCTGGGTATTAAAACCAGCATTTAAAAAAGACTAGTTTTTCAATTTCGTACAAGCAATTTTGGGGTTTTTGGACCCTTTGAAACCCACTGGAAGCAATTTCTGTAGCTAAATTTCATATTGAATTTGCTGGAACTTGTTACACACACCAAAAACTAAATTGTGCATCTAAATATTGATTGTACAAGAAAATCCACATTTTTTGAAAAAGGCCCTTAAAACACTGTTTTAGAGTCTCTGTTATGAAGACAACTATTATAAGGATTCTCATATGTGTCTGATTTTGTTAGAAACTGATATAAATTGTCTGAAAATTTGTTTTTGTGAGTGTCGAAGAGCAGCTCTCCTGACCCCATTCGTTTAATTATTGAAGACATTCCTTTGTTTTTCTGTAATGGATTTTCTTATTATTGATATTATTTCTCCATGTATTAATGAACAAATACAATGTATGAATACGCCGCTCAAAAGTTTTAGAAATTTCTGTAAATGTTTTGTCGACTTATTTTTTTTTCTTTTTTTTTCTTTTTATACATTAGACATGTTAGATGTTGATATTCCAAATTGATTTTTTATAGACTTTTGCACAACTACAACAATACCAACAACAACTCCAGTTCCTCCAAAGCCATCAGTTGGTAAGTACATCGAGAGAGTAAGAGTTTATGCATTAGCAGGACCCTTTTTTCTTCTTGCACTTAGTACACCATTTACACCATTGGGTTGATGTCACTGCTGGTGGAAGTTTTGTCCCCGAGGGTATCACCAGCCCAGTAGACAGCACTTCGGTGTTGACATGAATATCAATTATGTGGTCATTTTTATAAATTTCCTGTTTACAAAACTTTGAAAATTTTGAAAAACTAAGGATGTTCTTGTCCCAGGAATAGATTACCTTAGCCGTATTTGGCACAACTTTTAGGAATTTTAGATCCTCAATGCTCTTCATCTTTGTACTTGTTTGGCTTTATAACTATTTTTATATGATCGTCACTGATGTGTCTTATGTAGACAAATCGCGCGTTTGGCGTACTAAATTATAATCCT
Source organism: Mytilus edulis (assembly GCF_963676685.1). Taxonomy (NCBI): domain Eukaryota; kingdom Metazoa; phylum Mollusca; class Bivalvia; order Mytilida; family Mytilidae; genus Mytilus; species Mytilus edulis. Next base: position 47,162,471 of record NC_092346.1, on the reverse strand, counting down.
GGTATTTTTGATAACTATTTAGTATTGTGAGAGTCGATTACAGTTCTGAATTAAACTGCGGGTTTAATTGATCAAATTTATAGAGACTTAAGCTTCACTTACAATCCATAATTAATAAGTTCAGTATATTTTTCTGTTAATAATGCGTACAAGTATAATGGAACAAATTAATTGTGCAACTGTGTATTTAAATGTCACTTAAAATTGATACAAACCAATTTGTCGAAACACTTAATAAAATAACGCTTTGTGAGGTACCATTAAAGAAAACTTTATCAATTAATTTGTATGCTTATTTTACAGAGGTGTCATGTAATGGATCATCTATTGCAATCAATACAGGACCAGTGGAAGTTGTTTGTTTCTTTAATGAAACAATTTATGAGTACATCAATATTACATTCACAATGCACAAAGACACAGTTTCAAGTCCAGTAGCAAATATTCAAGCTGGCGGGAATGTAATTATGATTGATCAAAATTCAAATCGGGTAATTGAAATTGACTTGAACGTCATAAAAATAAAAACACAGACTGCATATTGTGATTTTGGCGGGACTTATGGAGTTACAGTCAACACTGGTGGAATTCCGGGATTTGATCAAGGAAGTCTTGAAATATTAAGTAAGTTACATGAAATGTAAATATTCAATTTTCCTTTTTTAATGGTCTAAATGGGTTTTAGGCAGAAACAATTTTTTCCTCGAGCTCCATTTAGTAGACTGAAATATAAGAAAAACACGGGAAACGCAAAAACAAATAACCTCAAGTTTGTTAGTCGACTCGCAACACTAAATGGAAAAAATACGTATAAGAATGCAACATAGTACGCTACGAATATGTGCTGCCTTCATGCCGGTTCTTGATTTTTGTAGATTTATATAAACATTTCTTTATACACAATCAAGTTAACAAATATTCTCATTTTCTATAGGTAAACAATGTTTTAGAAAATAATTTATTAAAGCATTAGATTATAAATTATTTTACAGACAAAGATGGCAGGATTTTTTTTTATTAGATATCTAAAGTAATGACACTTTTTTTCAATTTTTTGATTTTATGGATCAAACAAGAAAACTGCAAGAAACTATTTTTTTAATAAGATGGACCTCTTTACCAAAGAAAATGGTATTGTTATTCCAAGAATTTTCAATAAAACCTTAAGAATAACTGACAACATTAGTGCAAATAACAATCAACCAGACTCAAACTTGAAATTGTTATTAAAAGAAAATAATCTTATTGATATTTTGTGAGTCATGAATGAAAATGTACAACAGTTTACTTGGAGGGGAAAATATAAATCCCAGGCTAGTAATATATATCTAGTATTGATTGGTTGCAATTTAAAATCTCATATAAATACACGCAAAAATAAAACCGGAAACGAGTCAATATACTGATCATATCAGTGTTTTTTTTTTAAATATTTAAAAAGGGGAAATGGCGTGTATTTTGGAATCAAAATATTTATGTCTTAGAAAATAAAAAAAAATTAAAGTTTAATAAAGGTGGTACCCAACACTTTTACTTAAATTAAATTGGCTCGTTTAAATGTCATAGAAATTTGACAAAATATTTTTTTGATCCTTTGAAAAATTTATAAAAATTTCAAAAAACTTGAACCAATCACTTTCTCAGAAAAGATGGGTTGGATAAATAGCAGGTTTACAAACACTCATTTTGATCATTGAGAAGCTTAAATTGTCCTAAACAATACAACGTGATTTAAACGTTTAGCTGATTTAACAGAGTTATCTCCCTGTAGTGTTACATTGTAGGTATCACTTTAACAATTTGATTACTTACTTTTTAAATAAAAAAAAAGAGAAACAGACTATCGGATTGTTTGGGGTATAATATCAAAACTTAAAGATGCTACTTCAATTGTATCAAAGGTAAATATACCAAATTATAATTTAAATCGCCGGACGCGCGTTTCGTCTACATAGGAATCATCATTGACGCTCAGATAAAAATAGTTATAAAGCCAAACAAGTACAAAGTTGAAAACAAGTGAAGATCCACAATTCTAAAAATACGGCTAAGGTAATCTATGCTTGGGATAAAAAAATCCTTAGTATTTCGAAAAATTCATACTTTTGTAAACAGGAAATTTTATAAAATGAACACACATTTGATATTGTGCTGACTACTAACTTGGGATACCTCCTGTGACGACACGTCCACCAGCAATCACATCGACCAAGTGGTGTAGATAGTTATGAATTGTAACCAGGATTATAATTGTATACGCCAGATGCGCGTTTCGTATGCACAAGACTCATCAGTGACGCACAGATCTCAAATAGTTATATCTTAAGCCAAGCTAGTACAAAGTTAAACAGCACTGAGGACCCAAAATTAAAAAAAAAAATAATGTCCAAAATAAGCTGAGGTAATCTATGCCTGGGATAAGAAAATCCTTTAGTTACTGTTTCAAAAACGTTCATACTTTTGTAAACAGGAAATTTATAAAATGACCACATAATTGATATTCATTCCAACAACGAAATGCTGACTATTGGGCTGGTGATACACCTAAAGACAAAACGTCTACCATCAGTGGCATCGACCCAGTGGTGTAAATAGTTCTCAAAAGTTGCATGATTATAATTTAGTACGCCGGACGTGCGTTTCGTCTTTAATAGAATCATTAATGATTCTCAGTTAAAAATAGTTATTAAGCCAAATACTTACAAAATTGAAGACGTAATTTGAGGACCCAAAATTCTAAAATATTGTGCCAAATACGGCTGAGGTTATCAATGCTTAGCGTGAGAAAATTCTTATTATTAAAAAAAAACAAAAAAACTTTAAATCAGGAAAATTATTAAAAAAAAACAATAAATGATATTCATGTCAACACCGAAGTGCTGACTACTGGGCTTATGATACACTCGAGGATGAAACGTCCACAAACAGGTCAAGGTCAACATACACATTTGACCTTGAGGTATTTTTCAAAGTCACATGAATTGATGATGAATGGTGAAGATCCTAGGTGTCTATGAGTTACGGTTTCTGAGTTTTGGTGGCCAACCGACGACGGTTAATTTTAATAGGGGCATAACCCTACCATAAAGTCGTTGAATCTTTTCGATTCAAATGTAATGGAGAACCAGGGTCTGGTCCTGAACAAATTTCACCCTTCATTTTTTTGTACCTATTACGGTTACGGTGTTGGAACGATAACATGGTTTTTGGGTTTCGGAGGGATTACTCCGAACCGACAAAATATTTCGAGTCACAGGGTGAGTTCCGGATAGGTATTCATGACACCGATACAAAGTGTGAACATGAAAGCGACACATCTTACGGTTAAGGCTGCTGACTTCGTCAAAGTTTGGCGGAAAAATAATAATAATAATAATAATAATAATAATAATAATAATAATAATAATAATAATAATAATAATAATAATAATAATAATAATAATAATAATAACAATAATTAAAAACCAATTGTTCAAAGAACCATTGATGGTCTTTCCACCAGTAAGGATCTTTTTTTATATGAAAATATTAAAACGTGGCTTTAAATGTTAATTGAAGCGTCAAATGACAGCTTATTGAACGCTAATTCCAAAAATGTATGGTTTCTATGGAAAAAGATATAGATAAGGGAGATAATTGTTTACTTTCCGTTCAAACGATGTTTTTTCCGGTATAGTTTGATAGTTTAATTGACTCTGATTCCAAAAATATATGGTTCTATATACTTTTACATTTATTTAGAACAAAAAATAGCTACTTCCAATAAACAAAAGGTCACTTCCGGTTGGCTTTTACAAGGTCACATTGCTTGCAACCTATTGCAAAAAGTCCCATGTCTTTATCATGTATAAATATGAGGTAAAAGCAAAGGTCAAAATCTAGACCGTTAATTTTGCCTTTGATCTTGAGCTCAATTTCAAGGTCAACAACCAAGGACCTCAAATCAAAAGACCCTAGGTCTCTACTTTATATTGTTAATGAGTTATATTACCATACAACTAATATAAGATATAAAAGGGGGAAAAACTTGCATTAAATGTTTACGTACCCTTTTAACTAAAATTTACGTGTTATGACATGTCGCAACTGTCTGAAAACATTTTGTCGATATCTTATATGATTTCTGCAAATAAGAGATAACAAGCCAAAATCAAAATTGTGAACTTGACCTTGACCTTTGACCTTGACCTCATTTTCATTTTTTTGGACCAAGGATCTTAAATCAAAAGATCCTAGGTCTCTATCACTTATAGTTTACCAGTTAGAAATGCATATCACATATATCATATACAAAAGGAGGGATAACTCTCATATGGAGTCTCCGGATAGTTTCGGTTAAAATAAATCAATTCATCCTGAGGATATAGCGAGCAATTTGGTAAAATAAATTTGTCGGTTTCGTATACGGTTGCGACATATTAGTAATAACAAGAAAAACCGTGTTCGGGGAGATAACTCTTACATGGAAAAGATTTTGGTTACGCGGTGTCAGTTTCTAAAGCGTATTGATTGTTCGATACCATATACCATATGTCTAATTAGTTATCAAAAGTACCAGGATTATAATTAAGTACGCCAGACGCGCGTTTCGTCTACATAAGACCCATCAGTGATGCTCAAATCGAAATATTGATAAAGCCAAACATGTACAAGCGACATCTTGCGAGACAAAACAAAAAAACAGCCAAGGAACAAACAGTTTGCGGAAGAAAAATAAATAATAATCAGAAGAAAACCAATAGGTCTTTCCACGGAAAATGAAAGGACGTTATGTATTTTGTCTATTCATTAGAGAATTTACAAAACGAAGTTTAACATTTAAAAGTAAGGAGAAATTGACTTCTTACTTAATGTTTAATTGATGTTTTATAATTTGTTTATATAATAGAATTGTAAATTATAATTATTCTTCACAAGAAGCTTTGACATGTTGAGGACAATGTAACGAGCAATTGATGGAAATAAAAACAAAAAGAGAAAAAAGAGAAATATAGTATTGCCATACAAACCGAGAAAACAATTTTCTGAATAATTGATATAAAATTGTAACGAAAAAAAAAACATGTTCCAATAAACCCTTGCAGAAAGTTCGAAAAAAAAAATGCATATTGTAAGGTTTTCCTACCGTATAGTATGTTATGCTTCAAGACTTACAATTTGCATCATATATAACATAAGAGACGTCAAGTAGGTAGTTCGATTCCCAGTGCCGGCATACACAAAATACAAAAGTTAAAGTTTTGTTATGAAATTAATTCCATTCAAATAAATAAGTAAGTCAATTCTTACTTAATGAAATGAAGCATACAAAAAATAGGCGAAACATTTGTTGAGTTTTATTTCAGTAACATACTTAGATGTTGTTTACCGTGCCTGGAAATTTAGAAACGAACCTGGTAAACTTATCGATCATTGAAATAAACTTATCCTAAAAGGTTACCAAATCAACATTGTAATTATATCTTTGAATACTGTTTTTCTTGGTATTACTATCGACTTTGTTATCAGTAAATTAAATTAAGACTAAATATTTTTGTTATATTTATATGCACTTTTTATGGATCTAAAATCTATCGATAAATGTATCTTGGCCTGGTACATAACCATGTTTTTCTTACCTCTTAAGTAAGTATTGACACTAAAAATAAAATTACTAAAATACTGAACTCCGAGGAAAATTCAAAACGGATTTTTTTTATTAAATGGCAAAATCAAATGATAAAAATTCCTTGGATGTTGGATGTCTTCTGATTGATTATTTAGTCTAACATGCATGATTTTTTGTTAGTTGTTTTTGTCTATGAACTAGCCGTCAGTAACTACGGGTACTCTCAACTGATATTTATAGTTCGTTCTTATGTTATACAAGTCACCACTGTTCCAGGTTAGGGCGAGGGTTGGAATCTCGTTAACATGTTTAACCCCGCCACATTTTGTATGTATGTGCCTGTCAGGAGCCTGCATTTCAGATGTTATCATTTCTTGATATGATACATTTCTGGTTTTTTTTTGTGTTCATTTTTTGGTACATTAATTAAGCCGTTTGTTTTCTCGTTTGAATTTAATTACATTTGTCATTTCGGGGTCTTCCATAGCTGACTATGCGGTATGGGCTTTGCTAATGGTATTGCTGAAGGCCGTACGATGACCTATAGTTGTAAATTCCTGTGTCATTTGATCCCTTGTGAAGAGTTATCTCATTGGCAATCATACCACATCTTCTATTTTATAATTAGACTTCGCTGATTATAGAAAACGCATCGTGTTAAAAAAATAAGCTGACGTTACTGAAATGGTTAAATAGTTGGCATGTGAACGTTTACGGATTAAAACATACTTTGTGTATCAACTGGATATACATATTTTGTGTCATGATGCTGTATACCATATCCTTGTGTTTCTTAAGTAGACAAACCACGTTGGTTTCGAAATAAAATATATAAGTTTCCGGGGGAAAAGGGAAGTTGTTCCTCCAACATTGTAGATTGGTAAGACATTATTTAATCTTGTGAGAACAATTCAAACTTTGTATTTCAAGGTGTGTTTCTTTGAGTTATTTTACTGCTGACAAATTATATCTGAGTACACGGACGCAGATTGATGATATCAATATACAAAATATATATTGTAAGATCGTTTTATACAATTTCAGCTAAACCAGATAAACCATCGATTGATCAACATCTTCACATAGTAGAAGGGGACACAATAAAATATACATGTACTGGTAATGTCGGAAATCCACCAGGCTATATTGAATTTCTTGTTCGTAAACATGGCGAAGAAAATTTCACTGTTTCATCTATTGTGTCTACGTCGTCTGCAGTGACACCGAATGATAATTGCAATAATGGACAAACTTTTTATCACGAGAATGAAATTACGTCGGATTGGAATAGGACATTTATTAAATGTAGAGCTATAAATCAAAGAACAATTACAGACAATGATGATATGAATTCATATATATCAGATGAGGAAGACATAATTTCGATCCCAGGTTTGTTTATAACTCATTTTGCAGTTGTATTTGTGAAAGGTTTATTGCTTGTAATCCTACCACGAAAAACATATCATTTTATTACATATTATCATTTAACCAAATATTGATATTATAGCAGAACATTTAAATTAGTAGTAATTCGCGACACAAAGATGAATATTGCACCTAGAGACAGTTCTTCGGAATATTGGAACAATTACCCATACTTATAATGAATTTAAAGTGGAGGAAGGAACATGTTTGACTGTGTTTACTTTTTTTATTTTGAGTAATGCTTTTATCACGTTATCATATGATCATTCAATCCTGCTCCACCAATCATCAATCATTATACATTATAGTGGTACATTTAGGCAAATTGGTTGTCTGCCATCTCGGATTGTTAAATAATAAAACAAAATGATAATCGATTTAGATATTTAATGAAATTTTCAGACAGAAACACAATTGATTTACAAGAATTGCCATTAAAAAAAACATGCTGAACAGTATACGTTTTATTGTATGACTACGACTGCTATATCACATACGGAATTTTTTTGTGTAAATACCCCAATTTTGTATCAGGAAAGACGACATTCAATTATGTATATGGTTCATAAATGGGGGACATATAAAAACAGCTAATAAAAAAAAAGATATTGATTCTTTATATTCATGGAAGTAATTTAAAGATGTTACTAGGAAATCGATAGTTTTTAAAAGTGATATTTATTCTTTATTTCAGCTGACTATTGTCTTTCAATCGAGACGCGTAAATACCATCCTCGAGGTTGCAATTATTATGTGTGGTGTGTTAGTGCTACACAAATATACACTCAACGATGTGTAGAAACATCATGTTTTAGTTTTGATCCGTTGCAACCATGTGTTTTATGCAGCAACGCACCTTCACCTTGTAATGCTACATCATCAAACTGAATTTAGTCAAAGAACTATCTTTGTTACAGTGCCATTTATTTTACAAACTTTTATTCAGAGAATTTTTGTTTTATTGAAAACCATTTCAAGATTGGGTTACAATAGAGCGTTATTGTTATAATATTATTGTTAAGAATTATTGTGTCATTATTGTTTGATTGAAACTTTACAGCTGCTAATAAATTCTAGATTTGTTTCCGTTGTTAAAAAATCTAATTGTAAACAATCAGACGAGTTTCTTTTCTACCAATCTTTAAATTGTTTAACACTTATTCCTTCATCGTGTGTTAATGTTTATCACGGAAGGTATAGCGTCCGGCTAGGTTCGTGGTTTTTTGAGTGATTTGATCGTGTTTTTTTTGTCGAGTGGGACCACTTTTTTCCGAGTGAATAGGATCCAAAATGTAAACACACAGATTTCCTTTCTGACAATACTTCATATAGAAGATTTAGTTTAATATACAAGGTTATACAAGGCGTGTTAGTATTTGAGATAAAAAGATATTATCAATCCGACATTATTTTTTGTTAAAAAAGTTAGATTTAGCCTTACAGTGCTTTCATTCCAAGATATAGAATAAAACCATTTTTACACACATACCAATAAAAAAGGTCGAAGGAAATGCAAACACGGAATCTAAATAACCTTAAAAACTCTTTTTATCGTATTGAAAGTGACATTTTTCATATGTTCGTTTTTTTCGAGAACCGTCCAGGTTTCTCTAGTACGTCCGTGGTTTATCGAATGAATAAACAAGTTTTCTAGAGCTTACAATGTTATGTTTCAGGGTATTTACGTTTAAACAAATAAAAAAAGGTTCGAAATTAGTACTTTTAAAGGCACGAAATAAATACATTCATCAGTTTGAAAATGATGTACTATAACCGGACACTATACCTACCGTGCTTATCTCTTTGTTTTATTACTAAAGTAAACAAAACATGCAAGTCCTAAAAATACGGCTTTTGATCGTCTTCTTTGAAGTTATGCATTCATTGTAATTATAGATTAGATCGCTGGTTTTCCCGTTTGAATGGTTTTACACTAGTAATGTTTTCTGCCCTTTATATCTTGCTGTTCGGTGTGATCCTAGGCTACGTGTTGAAGACTGTACGTGTACCTTGACTATAATGGTTTATTTTTATAAATTGTGACTTTAATGGAGAATTGTCTCATTGGCACTCATACAACATCTTCCTATATATAATTAAAGTAACAAAAAAAAAGCACGAACATATAAATAATTGAAAAGTGGTCAGATTATCATTTAGTACCGACAAGTTAACAAAGTTGTTCGTTTCCATTCATAGTGGGGACTGCTTCATACTCACTCATTCTAGCTCTTTTCCTTAAACATGTTAAATGTTTCATCTGTTGAAATGACCTTTAAATGATTTACATTCCTTTTACTAAACATGGTAACTCTTAAAGTGAGCTAATATCAAAGTTCGATCAAAAATAGAGGCTAATTTTGTTATGTCACGGTGTGAATATGTTCTCCATTGTCAAGATAATGCTTGGTGATGTTTTATGAACATTCAACGGAACGGGCTTTAAGTATTCATAAGACATGACCAATAAAATTGAGAAAGGAAATGGGGAATGTGTCAAAGCGACAACAACCCGACCATAGAGCAGACAACAGCCGAAGGCCACCAATGGGTCTTCAATGTAGCGAGAATTCCCGCACCCGTAGGTGTCCTTCAGCTGCCCCCTAAAATATGTCTACTAGTACAGTGATAATGGACATCATATTAAACTCCGAATTATACACAAGAAACTAAAATTAAAAATCATACAAGACTAACAAAGGCCAGAGGCTCCTGACTTGGGACAAGCGCAAAATTGCGGCGGGGTTAAACATGGTTATGAGATCTCAACCCTCCCCCTATACCTCTAGCCAATGTAGAAAAGTAAACGTATAACAATACGCACATTAAAATTCAGTTCAAGAGAAGTCTGAGTCCGATGTCAAAAGATGTAACAAAAGAAAATAACATCTGAAGTCCAAGGAATAAACATTATTGCTCTGACTTGTTATCTGTCATGAATAATATTTAGCCCTCATTTCAAATACACATGTTTTAGATTTTGAAGAATTGGTATGAGTGCCAATGAGACAATTCTGCATCAAAGTCACTTAGAAAAGGTGCAAACAAATGCAGTGTGGTTAAACATTTTAATAAATACCAACCTTCACCCTTATCTGAAACATTAGTGTAACATTACAATTTAGAATTTCTAAATTCTTGACTGCGATGCCTGTTCATCGATATAACGAAATTTAGTGTAATTAACAGACTGTTGCTCCATGATAAAAAATCATTTGCAACATATATATTTTTCCCGTACTTGTCTTCATAACTTTATAATCTTATGTTTAAAACAATTTGAACTATCAAACGAAAATACAATTGAATTTATTTACTAACTTAGCAACAGATTGATTTATAAAAGGTAAAAAGTGAAAATGTCCGGTCAATTTACTACAGGTGTATCAAAATATAAAGCAAAATTGTCCAAGGACAAATATAGTCCATACTGTAAACAGTGTGTATAAAAAAGTCTTTATTACGTATAAGAAAACAAAAAGTACATGGACGTAATTTTGAAAGGTCTTCACTATCATTAAGCCTCGGTCACACCTTACCGTATAGCACGAACAGACGCATAAGGGATGAAAAGAAAAGTTGTCCGTTGACATAATTGTTATCCGTTGGAAGTCCGTTGATGTACTGACCGAATAAAACGGACGTGTGTACGTAACGAATGCATAACGGACACACACCGGATATGCAACGTACGAGAAACGGAAACATACCGGACAGAACGGAGGTCGAACGTACATCCAACGGACGAATACCGCATAAAATGGATACCTAACGGAAGCGTACCGGATAAAACGGATGAAAAAGATACACGGAAAAGTGAAAGGCGACAATAATAATACATGAACATCGCATAAATATTCAAAATGTATCTGTGTAATTGGTTTTGGTTTGTTCTACAAAATGCCGCCAGGGGCAGTTTCTGGCCTGAATAAGCTCTGCTTGATTGTGAAAACGTTTCTTTACTCTAAGATCGATTATGAATAATAAGAATTCGTGAACTTTAAGAAATTTGACATACCAATAATTGGCATTTCTGTGGCGAAATTTTCAATTGGTATTTATCCGTTTCAGATGCGTTCATCATCCGTTTTATCCGTTATACGTCCAGTAGAAGTCCGTTTCTCATTTGTTCAACACCCTTTTATCCCTTAAACGTCCGGTAGAAGTCCGTTGGTGAATTCATCTTCCAGACCTCCAACGGATGTATAACGGACCAGTAACGGATACAAAACGGAAACGAAACGAACGAGTACCGTACAAAACAGATGCCTAACGGACGTTCAACGGACATTTTATACGTTGGATGTCCGTTCAAAGATTGGAACATGCTCACTTTTCCACCGGACAGTACGGACGTCGACGGATATAACGTACGCTTAATGGACATGCAACGGATATGGACGGACGTCTAACGGATATGGACGGACGTCTAACGGACATGAACGGATTGAAAAAAAAGTTATCCGTTAGGCGTCCGTTCGAGCTATACGGTAAGATACAGAAGCCGTAAGGGGTCACACAAAACATTAGAAAATATTTTTTTTAATTCGAGATCACGATAAAACATTACCATTTTACCGTGATCTCGATAAAAATTATATCGTTATCTCGATAAAACGAAATTGTTATATCGAGATCTCGGATTATTAAATCGTTATCTCGATTTATTTTATCGAGATCTCGGATTATTACATCGAGATCTGGGATTATTATATCGAGATCTCGGATTATTAAATTGTTATCTCGGATACTAAATCGTATCTCGATTTATCAAATCGTGATCTCGGATTATTATATTGTTATCTCGGTTTAATATATAGTTATCTCGAGAACACGAAACTGTTATATCGAGATCTCGGATTATTAAATCGTTATCTCGGTTTAATATATCGAGATCTCGATAAAAAATATATCGTTATCTCGAGAAAACGAAACTGTTATATTGAGATCTCGGATTATTATATCCCTAACTATTTTTAACCGAAATTTGTTCAATGTATGAACGACCTGAATACCAAAACATATATATATATATAAGTATTAAAATACTCAACGTTATCTTTTTCTTTTTGTCACGCTACCTTTGCTGTTATTATACCTCATTCGAAAGCCTATCAATAGAGGAACAAAAGTCATATAGTCAATATGTTCCGCAACGCATATTAGAGGAGTAACGAAGGACCTACAAATAGAAATACGGGTGAACATTATGGAAAAGCTTATTTTGAATAAGGAGTGAACTTCTGCGACCCGTCAGCCCCTAATTAAGGAAAACAAATGTATACACCATTTGAAAGCTTATTATCCTCGAGGCCCAAAACATAACAAATAGATAATAAGGTTTTGGCAGTATTTGGCCACAGCTTTATCTTGAATAAAATATAACATATATGATATATAATATGTATTTAAATTGGCAATCTTGCTCTGAAATATATTTATCAATGTCTGTATTTAATATATATGTAAATTATAATGTGGCTACCGCAAATTATGGCAGACCACTAATATAAATATATTTAAGTAATATGTCTGGTACGAGAAGTTGACTGATGAGCCCTGGTAATCAGAGGCTATCATTACTGTTCACTGAATATATGAATGTTAAATCCAGCGCAGCGAAATGTGCCAAATGTGCTCTGCCAATGTCCACTTTTACATCTACATTGTGTTCACTAGTTGTCTCCTACTCTCCCATCTCAGTACCATTAGCAGAAATAAGCTGAAATATAAACTTAAAAGCAGTATCTGGTTTCTTACTTCCATTCAGAACAAATACACATGTAACACAAAATTAATTTACATTGGGAGGGTGGTGGGTTTTTTAAGAAGATTATTTTCTCGTCCAATTTTCGTCTGCTGCAATCTTGCCGACGTATTTCGAAAAGACCAAAGCGAGGTTGCGATCAAACTAATCAACACAAATGTTAAATACCCAACAGTGAACCACTACCTGCCCAAATTAAAATCTTCGAGTTTGTACCCAATGGATAACGGGCTTTAAAATTGTAGATTTTAAATCCTTTTATCCTCGAGGCCCAAAACATAACAAATAGATAATAAGGTTTTGGCAGTATTTGGCCACAGCTTTATCTTGAATAAAATATAACATATATGATATATAATATGTATTTAAATTGGCAATCTTGCTCTGAAATATATTTATCAATGTCTGTATTTAATATATATGTAAATTATAATGTGGCTACCGCAAATTATGGCAGACCACTAATATAAATATATTTAAGTAATATGTCTGGTACGAGAAGTTGACTGATGAGCCCTGGTAATCAGAGGCTATCATTACTGTTCACTGAATATATGAATGTTAAATCCAGCGCAGCGAAATGTGCCAAATTGTCCGATAAGATCAGGGTAACAACTTGATCTGATTGGACAACCGCCACTGAAAAGAGGGGGTGTAGCTGCGCAAAGCTGTGCCAAATACAATTTAATATATTAACTTTCAAGTTACTTCCTAGTAACTTACTTGAAACGTCAGATATAAAATGTTAACATAACAGTTGTATCTAATTACAGTCGGGGAAGGTTAAATTAATGCCAAGATTCCTGATGATCATTTCTAATCCTCCCTGGAGGGTATTCAAAAAAATGTTATTTCCCAAAGACGTCAAATGCACTCCATCTTTCATTAAGAATAATTCATTAGCCTTTATATCAGGGTAACGGAGGTAACAACCATCTGTTTTGGTTAAAAATGATGCTATAGAGGTATTAACCCTCATTCTACATTTTTCCATGGCATTAATATTGTCAGAGTAACGCCAACTTGATCTCGGAATAATTTGAGACCAGACAAAAACTGTGTCCAACATCAGTTGACGCATCCAACTGAACTGTTTCCTTATTAGTTCACAAAGAGTTTTTGAACTTTTTTCCCCTATATCATTGCCTCCAATATGTAAAACTAATATAGTTGGTGGATCTTCATATTTTAACATGGTTCTTATTTGTTGTTTCATGTCCAGCACTTTACCTCCACATTTTCCCTGCCACCAAATATTTACTCCCATCCTCTGCAGCCCCAAGTTTACCCCTCCCGGTCTTCCTCTGGCTTCCCCAAAGGCATGCTTAATAATCGAGGATCCAACGATCCAAACTGTAGCATGTCCTGCAATTCTTAGAAAGCAATTATTACTTGCTTATATTGATGCAGGACATACCATTTATTTACATAATACAATATTATTTAAATGCCAGCTCAAGACTGCATTACAAAATAAGCAAATATAGAAACATATTACAAAATAAGCAAATATAGAAACATATTTACACAAATAAATGTACATATATGATGTTCAGGCATTTAAATCCTAATGTAACGCAAAAAGGCCTGTGACTTCCAACGTCCCATTTCTTTAATTTGTTCATCAGAAATACCTTCTAATGCGCATGTAGTTGCCATGCCAATTCTAAAGGAATGGGACTTAAATCCATTGTTTTCTATACCAATTACTGACAGAGACCTTTTTAATAATGCTGAAAACTGGTATCTTGTAAGGGGGGATCCATCAAAATGACAAAATAAAGGTCCCAGATAAGGTGGGCGAACTTTAATAAAATTAGCCATTATTTGTACTGGACATACATTTTTGTTTTTCTGCTTAGAAATAACGATTGTTGTTCCAGAACCAAACTGATCAGTTTTAGATGACGTCAATAAAACCTCTAATCTTGCATCACAAAGCTTTATATTTTCAAATTTTACAGTATGCATCTGCTTATTTTTACAATCAACTGTTATTTCACCTACTCTCATAAAACCATGAAAGGCTAGCGAAAATGAAGCCATAAACAGTTTTGTCTCATACCCGTTTTTGCAAATCACCGCCAGTGACCTCAATAATTTTTCCAATATATCTCTCGTTATGGGTAATCTAGTGTCCTTTTGATTTGGGCCCCCCAACCTTTTTATTCCTTCAATCAATTTTCTGACAACAAATTTCTGTGTATTGTCTTCTAAATTGTTGATTTTATTAAAGTAACTCAAGCCTGAAATATAGCCAGATACTGTTGAGTGGGACAATTTCTTTCTAAACATATAAACAATGAATGATGTCAAGTCATCAAGCGGAATAGGCCAGACATCAGAAAAACCATGATTTTCTCTGAATTTAACAAATATGTCCATGCTATGCAAATATGCTTTCTGTGTACTGGGTGCTAATGAATTTATAAGTAAATGATTCATTTCAGTTCTGAAATCATCGACAGGAATTCTTGTGGGATTGCTGCTGGAGAACTGTCTGCATTCGGGACCAAGTCCATAAAACGTTGTTCCTGAAATCGAGAAAGAGCATCTGCGATTGCATTATGCTCACCCTCAATATGTTGTGCCCTAAATTGTATGTTATTGTTCATAGTGAGAAAAACTAGTTGTCTTATCAATATCATAACTCTCTTTGATTTTGATGTTCTTTTGTTCACAATGCTTACTAATGCCTGATTATCTATTCTCAACAGAATCTTTTTATTTCTAAATGAACGACCCCATATCATGAACGACAGCACGATGGGAATAAGCTCCAAACATGTTATATCCAATAAAATGCTAGTATCAGCCCAACTACTTGGCCACTGGTATTGTACCCAGTGACCTTGAAAATAAGCTCCACAACCTAATAAAACATTACCTGCACTATCAGTGAATAATTCCAGACTTTCATTAGTCGACCAAAATCTATCAGGAAAATAACACTGACCATTGAATTGATCTAGAAAATTTAGCCAAACTCTAGCATCTGCTTTGACCTCTGAATTCAATCTGACAGTATAATAAGGCTTTCCATTCTTAACTGAAGCTATCAAATCGTAAAAACGACGAATAAAAGCACGGGCTGATATAATAGCCCTTGAACAAAATGCCATTAAACCAGTAATTGATTCAAGTTCCTTCAGTGCCATTTTCTTTTTCCACAAGACCTGATCAAGCATAAATTTAAGTTTATCCAGTTTTTCAGGGGGGATTCTAACCAACATAAGTACTGTGTCAATTTCAAGGCCTAAAAATGTGATACATGTGGTAGGACCTACTGTTTTATTCTCTGCTAGTGGAACACCTAGTTGCCTACATACTTCATTAAAAGTGTCCATCAACATGGTACAATTATCCGTTGAACTTTCACCAGCAAAGAAAAAGTCATCCAAATAGTGGTCTAAAGTCTCAATGCCAGCTTTCAATGCAACTGTTTTATGCAAAAAAGTGGCAAATTTTTCAAAGAGGGCACATGATATAGAACAGCCTTCAGGCAGACATTTATTAATATAATATTTCCCATCAAAGAAAATTCCCAGAAGGTCAAAATCAGCTGGGTGAACCAATAAAATTCTAAAGGCCTGACTAATGTCCATTTTTGCGCAAAGCACGTTATTTCCTAATTCAGAGATCATCCCAACCACTTTATCAAAAGAAGAATACTTTACTTTACAAATTTCTGGATCAATGAAATCATTCACACTCCAGTTTAGAGGATATGACAAGTGAGTTATAAGACGCCATCCACCGTCATTTTTTGAAACTACCCCAATAGGAGATATTCTTAAAGTTGAAATTGGTATTTTTGAAAAGGGGCCCAACATTCTACCAAGATGCACTTCTTTTTGTAATTTTAAATTCGTTTCAGTTTTGTGAACTTCTGCCGAAATGAGATTGCTTGCAAAACTCGAGATCCTTGGACCAGTATAGTTTAATCTAAACCCCTCTATAAATCCCAATAATAACATTGCTGCATCAGTTTTGTTTTCATAATTTGACAGTAATTCTCTTAAAGATTTAATTTTGACTGGGGTTTTGCCTTTGTCCCATAAATGCTCCAGGAGAACGGAATCTTGTGTTATTTTGCATTTGCCTAGGTGCAAAGGGTTGAAAATTAGATGCTGTTTTTTGTGGTGCTTGAGGCCGGGCTGATCTGAATCTCTGAACAATCCCAGGTGACTGAGGATTATTAGAGTTAGTCACTTTGCTATTAGTGCAATATATAACCGGATGTACCCCACTGCATTTTAAACAAGCATGTTTGTATGTGCAATATTGTTGGGTGCACGTCCCATTATAATTATATGCATAGCATTTAAGAAAATTGTTTGTTGGTTTTTGTGCAATATTGAACTCTGGCCCATTAATTGGACCTGCTGGTTGCATATACAATAACCATAGCTCAGTGTCTATGACAGACCAGGATCCAGCAGGCTCCTGTGATCTACGTAGTCTAAACTGTTCATCATACAATTTCCATCCTAAACCTGCATAGCGTTTAGCCCCTAACCTGACAGTTTGCATATACTTCAACAGTTCTTGGAACTGAGATGTATGTATAGTACAATAAATACTGATATATATTAAAAAGGCATCCGTCCATATACCTATTGTGTTAATTCTTGTATCCTGTTGCTTAGGTTGTAATATAATCTGTCCCTGATTAAATGTAAGTGTTTGATTCACTCCTGTTATGTTTTGTGAATTATTTAACAAACTGCCCATATCTACATATTCCCCATTTATTACTTTTTGTTTGACATTTTGCGATACGTTTCGCGCTATGTCATCTGACGCCTTAACCGTTTCAATGGGTAAGGCATAACCTGTGTTAATTAGGGGTTGGTGTAATGTTGTATTACCTGGAGCAGGGTAAATTGTTTCTGCTGGCAGTGTTGCTGGGATCATTATTGGACTGTGTGGTAGTACATTAGTTGTCACTGTGTTTGAGCCGAGCTGTACAGGTGGTGTTTCACTTGTTCTAGGTAAATTCCTAGGTAATCTATCTGCAATATTAGCAGCCGCCTCTTCCTGTTGCTGTTTCGACTTCTTTGCAGCAGCCGCTGCGCCTCCATTATTTGCCCTGCTTGTCGGCACCCTTTTTCTGCCGGACCTCCTATACATGATCTGAAACTTAAAGTGTATGTGTTATCTTCATTCAAATAAATACATGTGCTTTACCTTATATATATATATAAAATATTAAAAGTGAATATCCAAAAACATACGTATTTCACAAATCTCTCTCCGATTATATGCCTATAGTTTGCTCTTTCGTGTTATTCTCAGGATATATAAACTAAGAATCAATTACTACTTACTAAAATGATTGTTTTGCCATTTGTGCAAATCCGAAACATACGAGTTTATCAAAGCCGGTTCCGGTTTTTATGCCCACCGTTAACCGGAAGTTTGTCATTACAAGTTTGTCAATAAATAGAGTCGAAACACTCAACTTTTTGCTCATTTTTGTCCTGTATTTAGATGAACTAAGTTATCGACTGCATCAATGTATATGCTGACAATAAGCTATTTCAAAATTTCATTGTGAAAATATTTGGTTGATTTGAAAACCCTTTATATCACTAAAGTACGGCAATAACAGTTATAAATTCCTTCACATTTTCAAATTGCATAAAAATATAATGTCTAACACAATCTTGGTTTGATTTATTTTTGGCTGTGACCGTTTACTTAAATTTGACATTCATTTGCACATTAAATTTTTGTATGTTTTTAAATGTCGTTTTTAACTAAAATTTCAAGACATCGGGATTAAATCGATATCAATCCGTCTTTATCGTATATCAAAATAAACTTATAGCCCTTTATCAAACCTATTTCAGGTGTTATTTCAACTTTTTTAAGAAGATTATTTTCTCGTCCAATTTTCGTCTGCTGCAATCTTGCCGACGTATTTCGAAAAGACCAAAGCGAGGTTGCGATCAAACTAATCAACACAAATGTTAAATACCCAACAGTGAACCACTACCTGCCCAAATTAAAATCTTCGAGTTTGTACCCAATGGATAACGGGCTTTAAAATTGTAGATTTTAAATCCTTTTAATAGAGAAACAAAATGGTTATAAATAATATGTGCCGCAATGACCATTAGAGTGGGTTTTTATATTTATATATATTTATATATGTTTTGATATTCAGGTCGTCCATACATTGAACAAAGGAAATAATCCGAGATAACGATTTAATAATCCGAGATCTCGATATAATAATCCAAGATATCGATGTAATAAATCGAGATCTCGATATAATAAATCGAGATTACGATTTAATAATCTGAGATCTCGATATAACAATTTCGTTTTATCGAGATAACGATATATTTTTTTATCGAGATCTCGGTAAAACGGTAATGTTTCATCGTGATCTCGAATTTAAAAAAAATATTTTCTAATGTTTTGTGTGTCCCCTTACGGCTTCCGTAGTAAGGTGTGACCGAGAATTGAGATTACGACAATATTGTATTATCTTTCGAGATGTATGTAGATCACATTCGTCTAAATCAAAACAGTCTATTATAACAGCTGCATCTTGTTAGATATAGTCAAAAGAAGATTACTGCTTACAACATAAAATATCAGCTTGGAACAAGAATGTCTGAAATATATGTTTTTGAAATAAAAATAGTTTTTCTAATTAAACACAAAACTCCATTGTAGGTCAGAAGAAAACAAAAATATCTATGTGTGTTATATTTTTCTCTTTGATTATGAGAACTTAGTTTACTAGTAAAATATGTAAATTTAGTAATATGTTTACTATAAATAGTAAAGTACTTTTAAAGGTCATTTCCTTTTTTCCATTCATAAATCGTTTCGATAAGAAAACAATGAAACAATAAGCCAAGCCAAATACTAATAAAACAAGGACGTTAGGGGATGGATTTTATGACAGGAAATTATACTTTTTGTTTAAACTGTTTCTTTTTAAAACGTCCGTATACATTAATCACATTGTAATTTGAATTCATCCCCTAAGTATATATGTGAAAACCCCAAATTAATAATTTAAAGCAAACCTTATAATTACGCAATATCGGATGTGGTATTTACAGTTCCGTAGTTGTGGGAAATGCTGTCATAAGAAAAATACACGTGTACATTATAGTGGATAAACAAGGCAAAACAATTCATTCCTTCACTTTCTAGTCATTGATGTAGCAGACAATATAACAACATTATATATTATCAAGTTTTTAATTTATTGTTGTTTATTCTCCTTGAGAAGTTTAAAATACCATGAATAACAGTAATTGTTTGTTTGTAAATAAAGAGGAAATATCTAAACCTGAAATGGAAGAAGTTCAAGAAGTTATGATCAAAGAAGAAGCTGCCGGTAAGTAGAGAATAAATACAACATGTTCTTTGTACAAATATTTCAGGAGCACCTGCAAACAGAGTATGGTGTTTGGATGTTGAAGTACTCGGCCACGTCCACTTGTATTGTTGTCCATCTGATGAGTTAAGCCTTTTTCAACTGATTTCTATAGTTCGTTGTTATGTTGTACTGTTATACCACTGTCTTAGGTTAGGGGGTGGTTGGGATCCCACTAACATGTTTAACCCCGTCACATTATGTATGTATGTGCCTGCCCAAAGTTAGGAGACTGTAATTCAGTGGTCGTCGTTTGTTTATGTGCTACATATTTGTTTTTTCGTTTTTTCTTATTAATAAGGCCGTTAGTTTTCTCGTTTGAATAGGTTTACATTGTCATTTTTATTGTGCCTTTTATAGCTGACTCTGCGGTGTGGGCTTTGCTCATTGTTGAAGACCGTCCGGTGACCTATAGTTGTTAATTTCTGTATCATTTTTGTCTCTTATGGAGAGTTGTCTCATTGGCAATCATACCACATCTTCGTTTATATATATATATCTCCAGGTAGATACTTTATTTCAGAGCTTGTATCTTCTACCCTCCTTCACTGGTTACATGGATGCTGCTTACAAGAAAACTACTAAACCAAGAGTTCCAAGTGGTGAAGTTGATACTATTGTTTTGAAAATTACAAACTCCATCACGATTTGGTTGACATTATGGAATATCTGTATAACAGATTACAACGAATATTTTCAATTGTTGTAACAACAATCACGTCCATGATTGCGACCCACCTTATACAATTTGTCACTGGTTTTTTACTAACACAGGCAACACAAAAGGTGCCCCACTTGGAGCAGGATCTGCTTATCCGTCTGGAGCACCTGAGATAACCTATTTTTACTGAGGCTTGTGTTGCTCAGTCTTTTATTTTTTATATTGTGTTTTGTATGATGTTGTTTGTCTTTTGCGTTCCTATGCATTTCCTTTTTGGTTTCTTTCACCTCTTATTATGCCATCGGAGAATACAATATGTTTACCCCCATTTTTTTCTGTTCATTTATATATTTTGTGTTTTGTCTTCATATTACGGCAGATGGAATGATGGAAGCACATGTGGAGCAGGATCTTGTTCTCCTCCAGGAGCCCTTGAGAATACCCCAAAATTCTGTTGGAATTCGTGTTGACTATTTTATATTTTTCTAGGTCAGTCTGTCTTCGAATTATGAGTTTAAACATCCCTCTTCCGCCTCCACTCCATGAATTGAAACATGAAAGTGAACTGTCTGTAACCTATTGTCAATGATCAACATCCTTCGTCCACTTATACCAAATGCTATAACATCAATGATTAAACTAGTCATACACTATGTGTCAAGTTCCTCCACTTTTCAGATTAAACGTATCCGTCCATAAACGTTTATCAATCAAAGACCGAATATTTCAATCAAAAAAAAAAATGTTTTGTTTTAGCATTGTAAGCATCAAATCGAGTGTAAATCCATTCACTCAGTAGCGTAAATTGTAAAAAATAACTTTGTCGTCATTTAATTTTATACAAAAAAGAACAAAATGTACAGTCATATTCAGCAAACTGTTTTTTTATATAAAAAGTAAAACATCTTAAACCTTTAGTTTTGTTGGTGGACAGGAATTTACCCGATAGCAACCAACATTTTTTTGTTTTATTTTGTTATGCAGATAGTTTTTTCCACAAAAAGTGATAAATGAACTTCTGGTTTTCTGGATTCTTCAAAATGTTCGTTAAAAGTTATATGAATTGTCTACTCAAACTACATACTCCTGAATAGTAATTCGACACCAAAGTAGTCGTTTAGAAAAAGAATAACAAAAATGAGGAGCTCCAAGGTAAATTCAAAAACTGACAAAATTAAACGTACCAAACAACGGAACAAGTGAAAATCAATTGCCATACTCCTCACTTGGTACTTGCATTTTCCGAAGAAAATGACGGGGAAAAAAACTGGATTTGTACCTCCATCTTCATAAATGACATGCCACTATATATGGGGTTCGTGTTGTTTATTCTTTCGTTTTCTATGTTGTGTCATGTGTACTATTGTTTTTTCTGTTTGTCTTTTTCATTTTTAGCCATGGCGTTGTCAGTTTGTTTTAGATTTATGAGTTTGACTGTCCCTTTGGTATCTTTCGTCCCTCTTTTATATATCATTTGTAAATAAATATACAACTAAAGAGCAAAAATCAAGTAAACATGATTATATGCAATAATACCTCAATAAAAGGTTACAAAAAATATGTAAACAAATAAAAGGTACGTCAATTTAGAACCAATCAAACCAGAGGTAATGTGTGTGCTTGTTTGACGAATTCGCAATTTGAAAGTGTATGACAACTACTGTTTTATATCTGAGTTTTATACTTATACTTGTTTGATCAAATCGTCTTTGTGTGCATTCATTTTATATTCTAATATGATGTTCTTCTTTATCTTTGGAAACAAAACTATGTAATAATTCCAATAACATATGGGCTGGACGTGATTAACGTCACAATTGACATTACAGCATCAGATAACTTTTGAACAACTTTGGAGATCAACATGCACATTTGTGTTGGTATTGCTCGATTGGAATTTAAATAAGATAATTATAAAATTAAGTTTACTAGTGTCCGTTCTGTTTTATATTGTTAAACTGTTGATGCTCTATGCTCTCATTAACATGGGTAGGCATTATAATTGCCAGCATTAAATACCTCGCTTACGCTCGGTATTAAGATATTTACAAACATAATGCCTACCCATGTTAAAATAACCATAGAGAAAAGAACTATTTTTTAAATAATAGTTATGATGTATTTTAGTTATTGTATTACCAGATTTAATATTCTGTTTCAGTCTGCAGACGATCAGGACCAACTTTGATCCTCTCAAGGGCAGGTATGTAATGCATTACTAAATATTTAATAGTCACATGGGAATAACATATCAAACCGTTTGAGAAAAGGAAATCGTTATAAGAATGGCACAACAAGGACGAGACAAATTATTGGCAAACAGAAAAGTGTCTTGTTAAAATAAGAAATGATAATTGCAAAAACTTTACACATTACATTTAAACATATGCAATGGAAACCTACATTATAACAGATAAAGAGGAATGTTCTTTTTTTGTTTCTAATTTAAATCCCCTGAATTTATTGACAAGCAGTACATGTTTGTTTGATTAAACAACTGTAACAAAATTAATACGTCAGGTTAATGATAAAAAAAAACAAACTTGGAGGAAAACTCAAGGGGGAAAATCGAATATCAGATGCAAAAAACAAAACATTGAACAAATCATACCAATGGAGAGCAACTGTCATATTCCCGGCTTAGAACAAGCATTTATGTGTGTAGAAAACGATGGATCTTCTCAAAGTTTTGTAATAATTTAATAGTTTTTACTTTTAAGTTTTCGTTTCATTTTCTTTATTATTCCTCTCCATTTCAATAAAATAAATATTGTAAAAGGGATCTTTTTATGAAGATAAATTTTAGCCTAAAACTAACTTTCCCACATTCTATAAAACAACATCTATTCCATCTTTATGTTGGGATTCGAGGAATAAACGTTTCACGAAATGTAGAAATTCCATACATACCACATGTTTTTTTTATATATACCAAGCATACCACATTACGATATAATTTGAATCACTATAACATGTATTAAAACGACCAATTATGTCAAAGAAAGAAAAAAAACCCATAAAATTAGTCAAGGTGAACATTATTATATATGTAACACTCCCAAACGTGTCCTGTCCCCCAAACGTGTCCGATTCCCCCAAACGTGTCTATTCTCCCTAAACGTGTCCGTAATATCCAATATTCCCCAAACGTGTCTGATTTTATAACCCCCAAACGTGTCCGATAATTGTTATTCGCCAAAACGTGTCCACTATTTAACGCCAGGACGTCTCACGTCTTTTAGCGCTAATACATGAATAAAATCAATAACGTTTACGGCAATTCTATAATGGGGGACACAGTTGATGAAATGATCATTTATTAGTATTAGTTGGTTCAATGCCGGTTGTTATTGCAAATTTAATCTGTAACATATAAATCGACTTTTGACTGAAATTGCTTATAGTCCAGTTGCAAGTATTATACTCGTTTAGAGCGCACAAACATGTACAAACAATTCTAGTTTAGTTGGATTAAGCGTTTACCATAGGATAACACCAAATTAAATTCAAATATAATATATTCAGGTTAAACTATGCCTATACATATTGTTTAAAGATGTCAGTCTTATTTACAAAGCTTGTATTAACAATTAAACAAACAAAGCAAGCAAGCCAAACAAAGTTTTACTTTGCAAGCATTAGGAAATCAGCTGTAATCCGTGAATACTGCACGGTAGGATTTTAAAAGAATTGACTTCCTTTTTTTCAACAGTTCCGATATTTTAAAAGATATTCAAATCATAAACTGTTTATCAGGTATTTTAATAAATTTTAGATTTCCAGCATCACTACTAAAGTGAAGACATACAAACAAGAGTCATAAGTCCAGTGCCAAATATTTCATGCATTATTTGAACGATATCATATTAACAATAAATACTATACATAAGTTTTATTATCATACCGGGGATTTAAGATTGGGCCTAAATTTGTTTACGTTTATTCGGGATAAACCTTGGTTAAACTTAAAAATCTAAAGAGCCATTAAAGACCGATTTTTTTTAAAACATCACTAAGAAACTATTTGATTCTCTCAAAAAAATGGAAAAAAAAGCTCTAAAAACTATAAACTGGTAGTAAGGTTTTTTATTATGAACTTTTAGTTTCGAGCATCACTTAAATACACGCAAACAATAGACATTACGTCCAGTGGCAAATATTTCATGCATGGACAGGACGACAACATACTTTGGATAAGTTATATAATGAGATGCAGAAGAATATTTGCCGGACTGACTCTTGGATTGTACCTTAATTATTCCGGGAATTTGGGATTAGGCCTAAATGAATTGTGTACAGTTATAAGAATTTACACTATACGGTTTTTAGGTATCTACACTAATCGTAACTCGGAATCAATTATATTTTTTTGGAGCGGAAAAGGACAGTTTTATTTTTACGAAATATCAGTGTAACAATCTTTTAGTTCACTTTATATTATAGGACAAGTTTGGGGGATTGGGCACGTTTGGGTGTTTATTAAAAAATGGACACGTTTAGGCGTTTAAATAATACAAATGACACGCTTTGACGCCCTTTTTACAACTAGACATGTTTTGCAGTTCAGTGATGTCGATGTGGACACGTTTGGGAGTATCGGACACGTTTGGGGGGGAGGACACGTTTCTGAGTGTTACATATTTATTTAGTAAAGGATGTAAAATGAATGTCATTTAAATTCACAATATGTCTCCTTTGACATGTTAACTATCTGTTTGTTACGACGTGTGTGTCAAAATTAAAATACCGTTTAGCATCATTTACATGTGACCTGGCCAATTTTAGCTATGTTGATTTTGTCATATATGATTTCGAAAAGACAGTAACAGTTTTTTTTTCAATTTGATGAACCTGACCGATTTTAGCTATGTTGATTTCGTCATATATGATTTCGAAAAGACAGTAACAGTTTTTTTTCTCAATTTGATGGTAGAATTAACTGTGAGTTGTGTTTATAATCTATTAAAGAGGGGTAATAGATACCAGAGGGACATAAATCGAAATACAATGACAACGCCATGGCTTAAAATTAGAATACAAAAAAACAACGGTAGTCATGCCGTAGCATACAAACTCGCCCGTTATGCTACTGTTAATGATATTGTACATATTTTATAATACTGCGCACTAAGATATTATAGTGATGACTCATTCCAAAACAATTACGTGCCTATTTCTACTTTATCCGTACTGAACTACTAAAAACGGCTTGATGATTTTACATAAAACTTGCACACCTCCCTTAAAAGATGACATTGTTGTTTGTATTACAGCCTATCCTGCTAACAATGTCTACAAAACAGGCAAGTTTCATGAAGATTCTTTATATGATATTGAGAACCAGATCATACCATGCAACTGGACAAAAACAGGAAAGATCAAACCTATTGTAAGTCTTTTTTATGTTTAATACATGTAATACAATCAATTGTAGTATGACTGCTAAATATCACAATATTTGACTTTTATTTAATTCATAGGGGATAGCTTTGAATATGTGGTTTGCCATTATGTATAATATGTCGACCTTTGATTTATTGGTCGAGGAGTTTAAACGGCATCAAACGTTCAAAAGTTGATTTTTAATTGTGAAACGATTCTTAGGTTTTGGTTGAACATTGTGTTTTCGTTACCAATGGCATTGTTTTAATGAACAAACAGCCATTGGTAACGAAAACACAAACTGATCATAAAAACTTTTTTTTCGCTTTTTCAAGTCTCAATTGTCAAGTTTAATTTTCACGGTGTATTATGATAGCTGATTTGGAGAATACACGCGCAAAACATACCGTACTGTACTAAGATGTAAACAGCACAAACTTGATTAACAAACAGAGAATCGATAACAAATAGATATCAGTTCTACAAACTAAAATACCCATAACTTGAAGATAATTTAAGAAGAATAAATTCATTAAAATGCAGCAAACTTAAAATGCTAGACATTTGGTGATGGTATTGCAAACAGTTTGACAGCAAACGAGTGTGAAATGTTCGTGCAAATCGAATTTATATTTGTTTGATATATTTTTGTATAGATT